>NC_136509.1:42997816-43260316 GCF_053919585.1 Euprymna scolopes
CGCGAATGGTTGCCTTATAGAGCTACAGGATACTTTCGGGTGTTAGTAGTTTTCTAGCACGGTAGAGAAAGCCCACCTTCCTTGCAGCCGCCCTGCCAAGGCCTTACATGCAATTGTACCAACTCATGTTTCCTGTGAACGTTAGGCCAAGGAGCTTTAAAGACGTACTCTCAGATAAAGAGTCGTTGGCCATTGCTATAGGTGGTAGAAAAGGTTTCTTGTAATTATTAAATGAAACTAGTTTAGTCTTGGTGGCATTGAAAGTGGCCATCCATTTTTGTCCCCATTCCACTACAGATATGAGATCATCTCTAGTGTTTCTGCCATTTCTTTTGATATGTGTTCTTTTGTTTTACTGTCGTGCCTGTTATAGAGTGTGGTGTCATCAGCATATATACCCATCCCAGATGAAATTTTGTCGGGGTGGTCATTTATGAATATCAGGAACAGTAGAGGCCCAAGGATAGAACCCTGGGGCACTCCCGCATTTATATCATATTGGTTAGATGGACGACCGTCAAGGACAACCTGGATTTTTCTCTTATCTAAGAAGAATTTAACTATGTTTAGTATTCTACCAATGATACCGTATGATCTAATTTTCCTGAGAAGACCCTCATGCCATAACCTGTCAAATGCCTTACATATATCTAGAGCTACCGCTCTGCTCTCCCCCGCTTTGTCAAGTGAATGGTATATACGTTCAGAGATTACAGTTAGGATGTGTGCTGTGGAACGGGTTTGTCTAAATCCATATTGTTGGTCAGTCAGAAGTTTAGCATTTGTCAGGTGATGGACTAGAGCATGGTTAATTAAGGTCTCAAATATTTTGGCAAACAGTGGGAGGAGCCTAATGGGGACATTATTTAATGGGTCAGTTCTTTGCCAGAATTCTTGAATACTGGTACCACGGAAGCAGTTTTCCAACAGCCCGGAAAGCAATATTTATTAAGGCATTTGTTGTTGAGTTTGGAGAGAACTGGAGCTACTTCGGCTGGACACTTGTTTAATAGCACAGCTGGGATGAGATCGGGTCCACATGCTTTTTAAGTCTCAATGTTTTTTTTATGATAGCATGCAGCTGAGCAGGGGTGATTTTCAAATCGTCTCGCGTGGCGTCTGTCCGCATAGGAAATTCAGGTAGGGGGTGGTTGGAAGGGTCCAGTGTGGAGTTTGAGGCAAACCGACTGGCAAGCACGTAAGCCTTTTCGGTAGCTAAGAAAACAACCTCGTGATTGTTGGTTAGAGGGGCAATTGTTGATTGCCCATTATTTACTACACTGTTGTAGATTTTCCAGAAGTCACGAGTTCCTGGTTTTTGTGCTTCGATGCGTTTTTTAGTGGTTTCCGTAAATTCTCTCTTAGCTGTCGCTATTTCTTTCTTAACGTTATTTCTAGCTTCTATGTACTTCTGTCTGTTTAAACTGGTATTATGACGGTTAAATATGCGGTATGCATGCTGCCTTTGAGCAATGGCAGTTGCGCAAGTCGAAGTAAACCATTGGGGAGATTGGGGCTTGCTATAGAATTTCTGCATGAGAACATGCGTTTCAATTGCAGTTTTGAACCATTCAGTGGTCTCGTTTGCGCACTGTTCAGCAGGAAGAGAAAACATATTTCCCCATGGGGCATCTCTGATAAGATATCTGATGGCTTCCCAGTCAGCCTTTTTATAATATCTCGTTGTTTTGAGCACTGGCTCTTCAGTTTTGGCTCTAGAGTTTATGGCGATTTCAACCATTATTACTGCAGGATCAGCGTTCCCAAGTGGGCTGTCGGCATTCTTTATACAACCATAAGGAACTGTGGTCAAAAACAGATCTAAAAGTGATGCGTGTTGTTCTTCCTGGTCAGGGAAACGGGTTGAAAAAGTAACAATTCATGATAGGGAGTGAGATATAGAGAAGCTATGAGTTGTGCTCCCGCTGCATCTGTGTAAGTAGAGAATCCAAGCCAGTTTTTGTGATGGACATTAAAGTCACCAAATACATGTATTTGTGCGCTAGTGTCGAGGTAGAGCGCTGTGTCTTTTGCTGTTTTCTTGTGGTTTTTTCGATCCTGGCTGTGATATGGTTGGTTCTCATCGAGTTATTTTGTGATGCAGTTATTAGCGATTCTGTTTCTCGGTTTATATATCCTTTTCGCATCCATGCCCATGGGGTTTCGTTATTCTCATATTTTGTCATTCTTATGAATCTTCCATGGAGTTGGTTCTCTGTCCATTTTTCTTTTTTCGTTTCGTTATTTGTCTCTCTGTTTTGTTGTTTTTTTATCAGTGTCTCTCGCTGCCATTATTATGCTTTCAGTATTTTGCATTATGTATTTTCTAGTTATTTTTGTGTCATTCACACAGTCTTCCTTACAGATCAGTCCTTTCCCGCCGTCTTTCCTTTTCACGGAGAGTCTGTCAATATCGTCCTTTGGGTGTAATGAATTATGCATAGCCAGAAGTGTCTTGGTATTCTGGTCGAGCTGTCTCAATTCTTCTTTTGTCATCCCTAGAAACGGTCCAGAGTATCTTACTAGTGATACTATCCATATATTTATATATTTTATTAGGTTTCTGCTATATAATTTAGTTTCCAGGAGTTTTCTTGTTATCCGGAAGTATTCCTTTCCAGTTCTCTCTTTGATTTCTCTTGCTTTGGTGGTGTCCGCTTCCAGAATTCCCATGTATTTATAGTCGTCCTTTTCCCCTAGTTCTCTCATTTCGCTTTGGCTGGCTGGTTTCATGCTTCTTACTGTTTCTAGTTTTCCCTTTCTTATAACTAGTAGCGCGCACGTTTCTATTTCAAATTCTATTTGGATATCCTGGCTGAAGATCCTGGTAGTGTTAATTAGTGCCTCTTCCTTTTCAGTCCTTGCAAAAAGATTCAAATCGTCCATGTACATCATGTGGTTTATTTTTCCTCTGTATTGGAGAACTTCTATCCGGCTTGGCTCTTTCTCAGAATACTATTCAGGGGCATCATGGCTATAATGAACAGTAATGGTTATAGTGAGTCTCCTTGGAAGATGCCTCTTTGTATGTTAATTTTGTTATGTGTTGTCCGTCAGCTGTCAAATCCAGTCTCCATGTTTTCATTGCATTTTCTATTACGTTGCTTGATATTTTATACATTTTAGGCATTCTATTATCCATGCTTGGGTGATCCTGTCGTATGCTTTTTTGTACTCGATCCATGTCATGACTTAATTCTTTCTCCGTCTTTTTACCTCCTTTAGCATCTTTTGATCTATATATAGCAGATCATGTGTTCCTCGTTTTCCTTTTTCGCATCCTTTCTGTTCCTCGGGGATGAGTCCAAGATTATTCAGCGGGTGGTAGATTTGTTCCCTCAGTTGTTCTGTCAGTATCTTCCACATATTGGGCAAGCACGTGATCGGCATATAGTGCTAGGGACAGTTCCTTTCTCTATGTCCATCTGTAGCCGTGTGGTTCTATCGTCTGTCATCCAGACTGGCACGCTGTATACATCTGCTAAGGTTTAGGGCTAGTCTTTCGTGTAAAGTTTGTGATTTTTTTGAACCAATATGCATGTAACCCGTCCTGCTCTGGTGCTCTCCAGGTTGCCATTTTCCCATGGTTTCTGTAGGGTTTCCTTGCTTCTATTTGTGGTAACTCTTCTTTCATGTCTTTCAGCCATTCGGCATTTCTATTATGATCTCGTCGTTCTTCCCATATTTTACTCCAGTAGAGTTTTATTTCTGTCGGATTGGGTTGTTCTGTGTTTGTTTTTCCTCCGTTCAAATTTTGGAAGAATTTGTTTTCATTAGTTTCAAATGTCCTGTTTTGTTTGTATTGTATTCGCTTCTTTTACTTTTATTTTTGGTCCAGTTCTTCATGTTTCTTGTTTAGCTTCTCCCTGTCAGTCACATTCACATATTCCGTTTTCTCCACATTGCTTACTTTCTGTTGTTCATTTTGGTTTCTTTTATATGTTGGTGTATTTGAGTTTATAGTCTCATTTCCTATCCAGGTTTTGTCGGTCCGCTTGCCCCGCTTGTTTTTTTATTTGAAATTCATACTTACCATTTTGGCGCCTGCGTAATGTATGTTGTTTAAGTCTGTGATTGTATTTGTTGGGATGTGTTGGAGGAGCTAGTTTACCTTCTCTGTTTCTGTTTTTAGTTTCTTCTGCTCTTTGTTCCTTAACGATGGGAGCTTTGTTTTTTTCCTTGTTCATGAACTGTATTATTTTATTTTATTTGCTTCATTCTTTGTTAGTTCTATTTCATTGTTCTCAGTTTCCACGTTTTTAGAGTTCGGTCTACGTAGGTCTTCAGCTTACTTGTGAGGCTTCAACTTGTGGGGTTTTTCTACGTGCAGTTCCGTTAGGGGATGCTTCTTTTTCAATTTAATCATTTAGTTTTTGCTGTATTATTATTATTATTATTATTATTATTATTATTATTATTATTATTATTATTATTATTATTATTATTAGTGATTTGTGTAATGGCGGATTTCTTTCATGTCAGAGAGTGCTTTATGAGATATTTTGTTAATGGATTAATTGAGTTTGGCTTGGGAGATAAGATATTTTATTAATATAATTCCACAGATATTAAGGGCTTTCACTCTTAGAATTGAGCAGACGTGAGCCTTTACTAGCGGAATTATTGTATGGAAAGATAATAAATCTATCACTCCTAGTTGTAATTTCTATATCGATAAAGAGAATCGTGTTTTTTATATTTATTTCATGCGTTAAATAAAATACCGACTTATTTTTAAGTGTGTTTTTGATTATTGTTAATTTATCTAACGTTTCTGTAAAAGAGTATGTCATCAACGTATCTTACGTAGATGGATGGTTTAGGAATGCTATTAAATATTTCATTTTCCAGGTGGGTCATAAAAAAGTTCGAAAACAACAGGCCTAGAGGTAAATCTTTTGAAATTTGGTCAAGCTGTATATATAAGACTCCATTGCGGCCAAACAGAGCCGTCAATGCCTCAAGAGATTGGGAATTCTTGTAGCATGTTTGGGTTTATTTTAAGTGCGGAGAGAGTGGTATAACAATGTATAGTATTAATTACTATATTAATAGTTTAATGAACGAGGACTTTTGTAAATGACTTTCCAGGACGAGTACAGCCAGCAGTTCATTGTTAGCTACTACTGAATAAAGTGTTCCTGTTAATAATATGTAACTCTATTAGTAGAGGGTAAATACGGCATGATGAGTTTATGCTGAGTTTTTGCAAGGTTTCAATGAGTTTATGGATTTGCGAGATAATAGGACAAACGGGTAGATTACGTTATATACTTTTACTTTTCCGAACATTTACCCCGGTCTATATTCACCTATATTTTTGTCTAGTTTAATGGATTCGATGTGTGTATTGTAAGTTATGACACATGTATTAATATTTATTTGGATTTGTTTATTCAGATTTCTTGGTCTTTTTAAAAATTGCACTCGGACAGAACGTTTAAACATTGGCCCGCCAAATGGAAAAAACGAATCGCAAGAGAAATGAACTGCATTAATCCCTATTGTTTAATGAAACATGCATATATATATATATATATATATATATATATATATATATATATATATATATATGTGTGTGTGTGTGTGTATGTGTGTGTGTGCGTGCGTCTGTGTATAAACATATATATCGATATATTTATATATATATATATATATATATATATATATATGAAATTGTCGGTATGTGTATGTGTTTGTGAGTGTGCATTTCTCTACTAAACTACTCTGTAAATTTTCAGTCTACAAACTCCAGATTTGACATATCCAGTATTGTAATTTGGGAAAATCTTTTTAATTTGTTTTCAGCCAGAAATTTGACTCTCCAGGAGTCAAAGTTGAACGATTTGACCTTCGAACACTCCTTCGCTAATGTTGCGTCTAAACACTTGACAATTTAAATGTAGGTCCACTGTACATGGATCAACGTTTTAATTTGATTTTAGCCTAAAACATAAAATGTTAATGGGTAAAAATTGGAGTGAAACTTACCAAAATTGACCTCTACAGTCTCTACCAAATTACTACGCCAATTGTTGGTTTAAACATTTAAAATTTTACATAAAGTGTATTCTGACATAGGGCAAGCTTGTAATCGATTTTTGACCAATAATTTGGCTGCCAAAGAGTCAAAATTCAAAGTATTTGTCGTTTGCCGTCTTTAGCAAACTATTCAGCAAATTTTTAGTCTAAACATTTGAAATTTTACATAAAGGGCATTCCGGCATAACGCAAGCTTTTTGATCAGATTTTGGGCGCAAATCTGGCTGTCAAGAGCTCAAAGTTGAAAGAGTTCACCTGTGCAGACTCTACCAAACTCCTACGCCACTTTTTTGTCTAAATACTTAAAATTTTAGATTTAAGCAACCATCATATGAATGAAACTTTTTATGCAGATAAAGTTATGAACAGTACGTAGAGCCCGAACAAAGCCGCAAAGAACTGTCGGTCTCTCTCTCTCCCTCTATCTCTCTCTCTCTCTCTCTCTATATATATATATATATATATACATATATATATATATATATATTCATATATTAACTGGGGAATGGTGGCGACAGTACGATCTGGCTGTGAACAAAGTGAACCATTTTAAGTGTCAGATAGAACTAATCAAGGATGTGTCCTTGCTCCGATCCTATTTGCACTTTTCTTTTCGGTGATGCTTGAGACAGCTTTCAGGAACACCTCAGGAGGCATAGGTGTTGAGTATCGATCAAGTGGAGGATTATTTAACCAGCAACGGTTCGAGGCCAAAACCAAGACTTCTGTGCAGACTGTTCTTGACCTCCTTTATGCTGATGACTGTGGTCTTTTCACCCATAGTCTTGATGACATGCAGAACATCCTCAACAGCTTTTCTGGTGCATGTAAGGCCTTAGGTCTTACAATTAGCATAAAAAAGACTGAACTTATTCACCAGCCAAAACCAAACACTACGTCCTCTTCACAACCAGTGGTATATGTTGATGGTAAATCTTTGAAAACAGTATCTTCTTTTACATACCTCGGCTCTATTGTGTCTGGTGATGCTAAATTTGAAAAGCACATCCAATGTAGAATTAATAAAGCTAGTGAGGCATTTGGTAGGTTGCGACACAGACTCTGAAACAGCCACGATGTGTCTCCAAAAGTAAAGGTGGCAGTCTACAAATCTGTCGTTCTGTCTACCATTCTGTATGGTGCCGACACGTGGACCTAGTACCGCAATCATATAAATAAGCTTGACTCCTTCCATATGAGATGTCTGCGTTTTATCTGTAATGTTTGATGGCAGGATTGTGTTCCGAATAGTGAATTACTGGAGAGATGTGAAATCACTGGTATTGAATCATTTTTGATCAGGATACAAATGCGGTGGTCGTGTTATCTTGTAACAATGGATGACTCAAGAGTTCCTAAGCAACTTTTATTAATGGGCAACTGACAAATTCTTTCCGTCCAATAGGGCGTCCCCTGCTTCGTTACAAAGATAAACTAAAAGACAACTTGAAACGTTGTGGAATTTCTCTGGGTTCCTGGGAGAGTGCAGCAGAGGATCGCAGAAAATGGAGGAAGACATGGTTCCTGGGGACCAAAGAATTTGAACATAACCGCCTTTGTCATAGGGACACCCTTCGTGCAAATATGAAGGCAAAACACAAGAAACATCCACCTAAAATGAATATGTATGCCATTGTGGTTTCGGAGCACGCAGCAAAGCAGGGTTATCTGTTCATTCGAGAAGGCATCTTTGACCTACGAGCATATGAAAGTTCACCATCTGCGGAGGAGTGTGCCGGGCGTCTACAGGATTGCAATTACGCATGTGGTGTCACAGAGCATGGGAGCTGCTGAAGATTGCATACTGAACCCTCATTCATTATCTTCGATAAGAGAATCCACCATATATGTGTATATATATATATATATATATATATATATATATATGTGTGTGTGTGTGTGTGTGTGTTGGTGGCTTGCTAATTCTTTAATAATTCAACCAGCGTTGATCGTCACTTGCTGCACTGATATTTCATAAGCTTCAGGTATATAATAAAAAATATTTAGAATTATATACATATTGGTGGTGACGAATCGTGGGCCTAAGGTATGTTTCTTGGAATTTATGACAAAGATGGCTTCGTTGCGAGGTTTAAATAATTCGACCATGTTGATCGTCACTTGCTGCGTTGATATTTTCTAAGCTGCAGGTATATAATAAAGAATATTCATACTTATGTATATACATTAATAAACACTAACACGCAGATGAAAAGAAAATCAACACGCTTCAATATTTATTTATCCATCAAAATAATAATGAAACCTCGTTTATACTATATTATGGTTATTAAACTGAAAGCAAAACCGTAGTATTTCACATTATTTTGTTTAAAAATAGCTATTTATCAACATAACTCGCATGCTTCAAAATCACTTCGAATAGCCTCTTATCAACTGAGGAAATCAATCGGCGGATTTGAGATAATGAGATGCTATAGGGAACTTCCAAAATCTTGCTCCAAAGTTCATCTTTCGACGAAAATTTAACACCTCCTTCATAGACTTCATCTTTATTATTGACCAAAGCTGCTAAATTGGGTTTATATCTGAGAAACAAGAATGATATGTTATCAAATTTTCTTCACTAATGCCTTATGTCTTAAGATAGGATGCCGTAATCCTGGATGAGTGGGATGGCTTATTGCGATGCATAAAAATAAAGTTGCAGTGGCACGCCAATGGAAGATCATCAAGCCATTGTAACAAATGCTCTTTGAAAAATAAAATGTAAGACTTGCTTGTCAATCTGACACTTTTTGGGACTCCAAATTGTCCAATTGGTTCATAGCAGATTATTTCAGCCCCAAAACATGACACCTCCACCTCCCTGGTGACGACGGAAGTGATGAGAAGTAGGGAATCCAAGAGGACTTTTACCCACATATCTGGTCCATCAATGGGTGTTATGGCCTCATCGTTGAAAAGAACATTTTTAAAACTGGTGTTCATGTATATCTGAACTCAAGCCAAAAGTTTTTTCTTGTGAATTTAGTTGAAAACAGGTCTTGTTATGGGCTTAATGTTTCCTATAATTTCGTTTAAGAGATAGAATCGTGGGTTTCTGGACAAGAAAGGCATTCCATCTTTGTCACATATAGCAGCAATACTGCTAACCAGCTGCTTGATAAGTTTCCGGCGATTTTTTTACATTACGAGCAGAAACTGGTTTACTTGTGTTTTTTTCCCTTCCTTGGTTTGATATTTGGATGTTCACCGAATGACGTCAATATTCGTCGATCTATTCCAATATCCTATGCTTTATCTATGAAAGATAAATCTTCTGCAAGGCCTTCAACAACACATTCCTTTTCATAATCTGTCAATCAACACGTTCCAGTAATCTTGGTAGACTTCCGATAAAGTGATACCCACTTAAATTTACCAAAAATTAGAAACGTCCGCATAATTTTCCAAATATTTGTCGAAATTCCACAAATCAGGGAAATAAGACAGGTTTTTAGGCTCTTCAAGTATTTCAAATTTCACTCCTAGGCGTTTCATAGCAATTTTAAAATTAAAAACATATTGATTGACATTAAAGCGATGCACATAGTTTATATATTAACAACTACCATGTTTTATAAACAATTAGATAAACTTATTGTATAACTAAACAAAGTAATATATAATGTTTTATTTGCAAAACCGTGATAATTTGTCTATTTCGTTGTCGGTCATAATAAACTACATGAGCCATCTATGTCACTCTTAAATATATATAAATGTATTTTTATTTTAATCAATTTTGATTCAATTAATATCTAATATTGATGAATAAAGAATTGTTTTCTTTTAAGCAAAAATTTCACATAAAAAACTCAGTAAATTATATACCAACACAATTAGGTAAAAATTAATGATATCTATGCGGATGTGAAGTAAATTATTTAGCTTTTCAGACTAACATTCCTACTTTGAATGTCAGTAAAACAACTTTTCAGTAAATGTTAACTCCGTGTTTTATCTTGTTGAATTCTCGAATATTTTTCTCGGAATCGGAAATCTTTCCGTTGAACTGGGTAACCTGCACGGAATTTCGAAGTAAACGCTGTATTTAATCCAATGCTGTACTGAATAAAATATTTGGAAAGATGCAATTGTAAGTTACATTCGTCTGGAAGTTTAAGGTTCAATTATCAGTGAGGGCGATACTAAAACTGCAATTACTTCGAGACTGATGGATTGAGAGCAAGATGCCGACGTGAATATATGTAAAATGCCCCTTTCGAAATTACGTTCGTCTTTCTTTGTTCGACCTTAAACTTCCGATTTCAAGAAAGAGATTCCTGAATTCGGCAAAATGCACTTTAAGGAGGCCAGATATTGCATATGCTGAAACGATGAGCGGATAATACTCAACATGTAAGTATTACTCCGAAAATTCTAAATGATGCAGATAATAAATAATCATCTGAAAACATTACAGGAGCATAAATTATACATATCTGAGTAAATATACGCGGAGAAATAGAATATAAACATATACTGAAAATTCTCTGTTTTAAAATAGACACGTGTTCGTGATTTAAATTTTTTAATTTTTTTAAAT
The DNA here is from genome assembly GCF_053919585.1 of Euprymna scolopes. Lineage (NCBI taxonomy): Eukaryota > Metazoa > Mollusca > Cephalopoda > Sepiida > Sepiolidae > Euprymna > Euprymna scolopes. The sequence goes on from NC_136509.1 coordinate 43,008,411, forward strand.
TTCATATTCTCATAATGATCGTGACGGGATGCAGAGAAGATGTTTGGTTTCTATAGGGGGTGATTCGTGATCTCTGCGCTGAAATGTATCTAACGGCAATGTCTTGCACGCCTCCGTCAGAATTACATTTTTTTGCATATTTCCTGTTTGAGAGAAAATGTCACGTCAGCTTAAAAACTTCATGCTGGTATTTGTTATGCGTCTTTCCCTGAGCTAAAACAATTTCTAATGAGTTCTGTGAATTTCATTTATTACTTCCAACGAGTAGGTTTTACATTCGGTCGAATTTGGAAATACGAACGTCTATTTGTCTATAGCATAGATTCTACATCGCGTGAACAATTATCATGAAATAGTAAAAATATTGGTAAAACTTAGGACTGATTTAAGGTCATGGTGTATATATCAAAGGTCAAATTCATGGTCACAGATACAATTTATCCTTCGAGCAATAACTTGGATTCCGTTCAAATCAGATACTTCCTACCATCTAATATTGTAGCTTGCATCTTATTTGCTTTTGGCCTGCGCCTATAGCATAGTTATACGGTATAATCGCACCGGTTGACACGACTTTTCTCGTCAGATCACTGAAGGTAAGCAGCGTTGAACATGGTTAGTACCAAATAGGTGAGCATTTGAAAATTCCAGGCGTTTTACTTGCTCTCGGATAAAGTCTGCATTTGTTTCCAGTCATCCTGTATAGACACTTCACTTGCCACTGGTATTTAACAATGTCGAACCAGGGGAGGTGTGGTTAAAGATTGCGCACCTCCTGCCACAAGGATTGCACACACGCAGGCACCAGTTACTGGGTGTCCATAGTCTTTCAAAGACTGACTGATTCTTTTTATGTAATTGTAACAGAATATTTCGGTCAATATCGGAATTGTGAAGGAGATTCAAATTCTGATTCTTACAAATAAAATTAATTACTCTAATGTTCATTCATAACATTCACAATTGTGTGTGTAAAGTTAATTTAGAAGAAATTATAGTTCAGAACATCTGGTTTAATTGGAATCTAGTTACTTCGAATCAAGTTTTAGGAGTATTTAAAGGATTCGGTCTTTCAAATAAAAAGCTCAGGTCAATTATATATATATATATATATATATATATATATATATATATATATATATATATATATATATATATATTCGACGTAAAATACTTTAAAGTGCTCCTCAATTGATATTTTGGGATATTCAGTCAGTAATGGTCAACAGTAATTAATTCGGAGCAAATGATTCGGATTGGTCTAAATATTAATGAAGAGGCTCCGTATGCATAAAATTTAATGCATGTAATCACAGGGGACATTACCCAGGGATAGATTTAGTAGATCTTTTCCAAAAATTACAACGCTCGGGCACTAAGTTTATGCGCCAATTATATAAATATACATAAATAATATATATATATATATACATATATACATATATATATATAAATTACGAATTATTTAAAAACTATACATTACATATTAAAGAGACGTACTAATGTTTTCATTATGATGACTTAACCTTTCTTGACTGAATTATTCAAACATAAATCTTCAGCGTCCATCGGAACAAAAGAAAATACATCCAAATGAATGTTTGCTTTAACACCGTTTCAAAAATTAAACTCACTTACACCGTTTTATTTAAACGGTGTTGAAGCAAACGTTAATTTCGATGTATTTTCCTTCGTTCACACGGACGCTGAAGATTTATGTTGGAATAATTCAGGCCAAAAGTGCTGATTATTATAATGAAACTATTCGCACGTCTAGGTAATATGCAACGTTTCGTTTTTAAATAATTCGTATAAGGCCCTCACATTTTTGACCGGGCATTTTATTGGTTTCTTTTCGCCACTCTCTTACACCCCCCCCACACACACCCACACACACACACACCCACACACACACACACACAAACATATACATATATACATACATACATACATACATATGTGTGTATGTATGCATTGATACGTTAGCGTGTCTGTTATTTTTAGTGAAACGCTTACAACTGGGCTGTTTAATTGTTATGTACCTCCATTTCCTGTCATAAATAATTTTACCAAAAATTCTTAATAAGTTTTGGATTCGGTTTTGATTTTAGCTGATAACACAAAAGTCATCTGTTTTTTAAATAAATAATTTTATCAAGAATTCTTCATAAATTTTGGTTCCGGTTTCGATTAGGCTGACGAAACCCAAGTTATATATATATATATATATATATATATATATATATATATATATATATATATATATATATATATATATATATATATGAATAAAAAATCAATACGAAAAATTTATAAATGTACATATCTTTTCTGAATGTTTACATTTTTCTGTGTTTATATCTTTTCTGTGTTTATTTCCTATATATATTCATAAGTTTTTTTTTCTGTTTCGACTCAAGCTAATCCAGTCATATGGACATATATTTTATTTTCAAAATCGTAACTTTTTATTACATAAAAAGGGATTGAACATTAACTTTTTAATAATACATACAAAATCTGTAAGAATTAAACTATCATATTTAAACGTTATTTACGGTTCTTTATGAGGGTTGATAATCTTTACATGGTTATTTATAAGTGTTGACAAGCTTTACACGGTGCTTCCTGTTACAACACGAATCAGGTAAAACAAAACTAATAAGAGAATCAAATCAAAATGTTGTACAATTCATATCCTAAGGAATTATTTTTTTATTATTATTTTAGATCAATATCAATTGAATACAATAAGTTCTCAAACAAAACAGTTTTGCGCTATTTTATGTCAACCCATAAAGACCAAAATCACAAATAGTGCCACATAATATTATATTAAGAATCCTCATTCTATGTTTTTAGTACGGGTTCACAGCTTATGAAAATCCAAGTTCAAAATGAGGGTTTAATTTTTTACGATTCAGCTCAATTGAAAAATATTCATATTAGAAAACAATCTGTTATAGTTACTTAGTAAAATTTCAATCGGTATTTTGTTCAATAAAACATCTTATGGAATCTTCGTTTAGTTGTTGGCACTGAGAGAATATAAAACACATTATAAAGTGTTGTACTAAGACAAATATTTGTGGTGAATGTTTTCCAGGGAGTACTATGAATTGAAGCTCGGTTGAGCATCTGAGATGAAAATTACCATAGATCACATATAGAACTGCACCGAATACATTTGTGAGAGTAAAGACGCATGACATTTCTAATACATCATATTTCGAAGGCTTGATCACGAGTCAAAAAAAAAGAAACGTGATTTTAGTACTCCACTCTTTATATGTTACAACATCACTCAATTGAAAAACGCATGTGGCTCGTCCATATATCAAAATTTACATCGAGAGTCAGATAACTATTGTAGCGGTGAAATTATTTAAATAATTTTTATATAAATTTACGCATGTGTATCTGTTTTTACACGAATATCTACATAATTGTCCCATGAACTAATTAATCGACCATTATGGGTTCTTAGAGACAACTCAAAAGCCTACTACTGAGTAGGTGAGCATTATAATTAGTTGAATCAAGTTCGTTTATATTTTATTTGGGAAGACACTATTATCAAGACATACAGACCACTTAAAGTCAGGGGTTATGTTAGATAGATGGTCAGTAAAAATCAGACAAGGTAGAAATTGCGTAAAGTTATATCGTCTAAATAGACGAATCAACAGGATCTTATTCACATTAGACTTAAAGATAATAATGTTATAGCAAGCCGAGAAGCAAACGAGGGGTATTGCATTCTACACACAAACAGCTATAGGAAACGAAAACTCCATGTTTGAAATGTTCGTTTAGTTTTAGATATAGGTAAGGGATTAGCAATGTGGTTAACAGTTATTTTAGCTAAGCGAGTATTTGTTGTGAATTTTGTAGGGGAAAGGACTATAGATTGTAGCTCGGCCAAATAACTACTGAGCAAAGACAGACTTTTAACGTCTATTCTTTGATCTAGATTAGTAGGGAGACGAAAAGATTATTGCCCACCATAATTCAAAAACGATGTGTTACCATGTACAAGGTGGAAACGGAGTTTTGAGTAGCTCAACACTAAGTGTCGCAAAAGTATTCTATTTTAGACCATATTTGACTTGTGCAGTTAGATGATTCCTTAATTTTTGGCGATGTGGATAAATCCCATTGTCTTCCAGTGATTTTGACAAATGGATTTGATATAGGTCTCCCACTTCGGGTCAGTCCTAGAAGTTTGTCCAAGCCAAATGTTTCATCGACAAGAGAGCAATTTATTTATGCAGGGGTATCCAAGCGTTTGTGCTGAAATTGCAAAAGTTTTGCTATACAAGTATTACAGGAAATTAGCAATGTACTACACACTCTAAATCAGAACAGAGAGAATGTGCTTGATCTTTATCGGCATTCGAATTGCTGTCGTAGATTGTGGTATCGTCTGCAGAGATGTCAACGAATAAATGAAGAATGTGATTTGGGAAATTGAATGACGACCATGAAAAGAATTTGGTCCAAGAATAGATTCTTGGGGCACGCAAGCGATAATATTGTGAGCTTTATTTTTATTTTAAATTTTAATGTAATTTTATTCGAAGATAAAATTTTAACCATATTTGCATGTCTTCTGCTAACTTATTAACTTACTCTCGAAGGTTTTATAATTTGCACGATAATGTGAAGAATTTAGTCAAAACAGGAGATGTATTATCTCTGTAAGATGCATTGTTAATATATTATAATTAAAATTTGTATAAGGGGACGAATCTAAAATTTCCTGGCCGTAAGATTTTAATGTGCGACATCCAACAAAGAACAATGCATACCGATTCTTAGATCATTTATATTATCGTTATAAAGTAGAAGAAACAAGGATATATAACGTTTATAGTAAAGTCATCTTTTTATTAATTAATATGTGCATACCCCAAAAGTAACTACATTTTAAAATTATTTATTTTGTTTTATATGTCTCGCTACAATGGTCTCCATATGCAGGTTTAAATAAAACTTTATCCAATCAAAGCAATATTCCAGCAATATTAAATGAAGCTTTCATTCCACCACAAGTACACAGGTAATAATATGAATTAATGTAACAATAGTAGAAAACACGTACACAACCCCCATGCTTATATGACATTCACCTCCATATATATAGGTCTTCCTATATAGAGGTCTACCTTCAGCAGGCTTATTCCAAACAATGTCGCCAAAATGTTTTACAAAATAATTGAGAAGAACTTCCACCTGAGAATAGATTATGTAAAATGATTAATAAATACTCAGTGAAACTGTCATTTTCCACCTTTACCAATTTCAGCAACACCATAATAATCGGCAATAACGGTAATATAAAAATAAAATAATGAACAATAAGAGAGTATCAGGAGAAAGGAATTCATAGAGAAACGGTAATTGTAGATTGTCAAACAAATATCAGTTCGAGGTCAAATGCTTAACTTCTCAAATAGTTTACAAATGTGAGGTAAAGGCTGATAATAGCAAGAAGGTATATCTAGGGGGTGTTGGATGTTTTTCAAGGATAGACACACACACCATGTTGCCTCATTCAAAAATGTACAGGAAAAGTAACCTAATATGGATGGGGATAATGATAGAAACAACCATGTAAAAAATTATTATTTTAAATAAAAAAGAGGAGAAAACTGTATTGTAAGGGATCTACGTAAAACTGAAAAATAGAGGTTGAATTAAAATGACCAATAGTAGATAAAAATAGAAAGTATAAACCCAGTAAACGCAAAACATGCAATCTGTGTGCACTGGAAGCATAATATGTAATCAATTCTAAAGAAGAAATAATAAACAAAAAACCCTGAGGATTTACAAGGAAGTCCTCATAGGATTACATCTCTGCTATCACGCCTAAAACTTGACTGAAACAAATTTACAACGAGAAATCCACAAAATATATTGCGAGTAAAATGTACGTGTGAAATGAGAACTCATAAATGTAATATTAAATATTAAAATTAATGCAGAAAATAAATAAATGAACCTTTTACTTTCCATACAGGAAATAAAATAACTATAACCATAATGAGTGAATTGGAAGTTAGATTTTTTATCTTAGAATATCGCTATGGATAATAAAAAGAAAAAATACCGGAGTATTTTCTCGGATACTTAAAAATTGCAAAACTAAAAATTGCATAACTAAAATAATACTAGTTTTAAGGTGAATGGCAGAACAGGGATCGAGTAAAATAGATGTGATCAAGGGGTTAAATTATGAAAACAAATGTGGAACTTAAAAGAGATGAGAACTGTACTTTCAACATTAGAAAAATAAACTTGGAAGTAAAGTTGGAGAATTAATAACTATTGCTCTAAATTATTAAAACATGGATACATCCGATATAAACATTGGATACGGAAATATCATTAATGAAATACAATACAGTAGGGACATAAAATATCAAATCCGTTTTTCGAGAGGGAGTCCAATATAAAAAAAAAACAAATTAATTAAAAAATTAACATATTTTACATAAATAATTAAGATGAACTCTAATAATCACCTAAATTAAAAGAACACAGAAAATAGATGAAAAGATAGGATGATAATCGATCGAAATATAAGTTTAAGATAGATACGAAAATAGGTCGATATATAATTATTATATAAGAAACAGAAAGGAGTGAGACGAAACTGTGAAGTAGGACAGATAAGTAGGTTCAACGGCATGGTCATCATTGGAAGACTCAAAGTGTATTTCCTACGGTTCATTTAATATTGTTTGTTATTATCTGAAGAGTAACTGTTATCGAGAATATTTTCAAACGAAATAACGTGTTACATTGTCTGAACGGTCACAAAACAAGTGTGACGTTTTTGACAATACACAACTTCTTGCTATCATTCTCATCTTTGTTGCCTTGATTTTGTGAAAATTACACACATATATATATATATATATATATATATATATATATATACTAGCAGAAGTACCCGTCATTGACTGGGTTCAAAAACAGCCTACAGAAAATGGACTTTGATTGATGAAAGTCTGATAGGTTATGAAAAGGAGGGGGTTGTATAGAGATAGGTTTTGACACCCCAAAATTTTACGCTAAGCAAAATATGATGAAAGTAAAGATAATTTTCGCGAAAATATATTTTTTATATCAAATTTTCTCCATTCGTAGTCAAGAGTGACCAACAAAATGATGTTTCCTTACAAAGAGAACATTTTATATATATAATAATATAAATATACAAGAAATAAATGTTACCATCGTCAATAAAAGTTACTTTTATGGTAGAAAGGTTCATTGGTTTGTATTTTTAAGTAGTTTCTAAATGTTTTTTAATTCACGAACCGGTTTAAAAAATCAAAATGGCAGCGACTTTACAATGGAGAGTTCCGTTTTCAATTTGAAGGAGGGGCGCCTAGCCATTCTGTTTTTACAATTTAAGAGAGTTTCGTCAACGTCAGGAATATTTATAAACATATTTTGTGCTTGATGAATATTCGGTTATGGCATGTGTAGTTTATATAAAAAGTCATTTAAGTAATTATCGCATCAAATTTCGTTATAATTCTAGTTCGCTGAAATTATTTCAAGTAAAGAGCATTAAAAACTATTTCAAAACAAAAAAAAACAACATGAACTGAACTTTTATTGACTATGGTAACATTTATTTTTTCTATATTTATTGTTTCTGGTAGTCGTTTGTTGGCTTTTATGCTAAACACTTTTACTAAATAATATCGACGAAATATCGAAAACCAAAGAAACAAAAACAGTTTTGAAAAATAATGAAGCTTTACTTACTTTAGTAAAACAATCCGAAACAGCCAAATGTGATATTAAAAAAATTAAACACGCAATTACTTTAGTTTATAAAGCAAAGAATCGATATAAATATGAATAAGAAGAAAATGGCCCTCTTTTGAAGCAGAACAGTTTCGTTTGCATTTTACAGTATTGAACGGTGTAGTATTACGCCGTCGGATTCAGGGTTGTACTATTGTAATGTAAAGAATCGCAGAAAGGGTTGTAATCAACTGAATTCTTTCAATACACTGACAAAAAAACGCTTGAAGAGATAAACAAATATGAATAAAAAGGTTATGTAAATGTTTTTAAAAAGCCACGTAATTACTTGAGCAGGAATCTGACTTGTTTTGACACGATAACAAGTCATGTTCTTATTTTTTATTATCTATCTATTCATCTATTTTCGAAAGAGTGTAATGTGCAAGTGGAGAAAGAAAAACCAGAGTCATGAAAAATTTGTGTCGAGAATTGTCTAAAGTGCCGACGTTTTTTTTCTTTCTTTCTTTTCTTTCACTTTAATAAGAACGTAAATTTATGAGGTGAATTTATTCGACACAATATGATTCAACTAAAAAGAAAAAAAGGTAACGTCAATTAAGATTAATGTTAAGGTGTTATTGTGGACTCTCACCATTTTTAAAAAACTTTGTTAAACTTTGTGACATATTAATATTCTATGGAGGTCAGGCGCGAACGAACACCCCATAATTTTGTTATACCATATTTCTTCAAACTAAACATAACTATCAAAGTATACTTACGCAAATAGATATGAAAATTCTTTGTTAAAGTTTGTTGCCATATTTCCATGGAGTACAGGCGCGAACGTAGGCCCCACAATTTTATTATCCCATCCCTATAAAAGTTGAAACATACTTATTAAATTATTCTCATGTACATCTATATCAAAAACACTTTTAAACGTTTTTTACTTTTTTCAATAATTTATTTACATATTGTGGGGGTCCGGCGCGAACGCAAACCCACAATTTATTGAAGCACCGTTCTGCCAGATCAAACATACCCATTCTTGATCCTCGATACATCTTCTATCATTATATGTAATCAGTTTTTTTTAAATAGTCAACCATAGAGGAGCCTATTCGTGACCATACACACACATTCAGCTTTATATTATAGATATTGTTATTAATAGGGAACTGTTACATACATAACCAACCTTCTTTTTATATATCTAAATGTGCTTACCTTTCGTCCTATGTTACATTTATATTCCTTGAATTAATTATCTCCAAGTGCACATTAAACAATGCTTCAGGCAAACAACTTTTATCATCCCTTACGACATTTGTTTCACACTAAAATCCCCAAACATAATTTATATAACCATACTTAGTGGTGTCTTGTGGATCTAATATTAATCATTCTTCAATATAACTTACTATAACATCTTTAATCGTTTCATAATTTGCCAATTATGATATACACTACTATTGACTGCGAGATTTTCTAGTAAACTATTTAGATAAATATTACTATTTTTATCAAGGTAACATTATATAAATTGTTAAACCTGCGCTATAATTTTTCTTTGATAAACTACAGAACTTAAACTCATAAATAAAAAAAAACTTATATACATAATTTCGTTCAAAAGATATACACATGGGTTAATAGATCGTAGTGTTTTTTATTATATCATTGATTTAATAATTAATGCTGACAATCTTCGCAGGTTAGTCCTTCTTTGTTGGTAATATGTGGTATATCAATTGTCAATGTAGGCGTCAAAAGCTTAAGATATTTCCTGTTTGAGAGGTGAGAATATATCAGTTATTTTGTTTGTAGTGTAAGAGGAAGTATTTGGATTAAAGCAAATAAGGTTGTGTGACAAAATAAGAAACATCTGGGAAAATAGCTTAGGAATGGCAAATTTCCGCATAAGCACAGTGAATTTTCTTAGTAAAAAGTCTATCTGCCAAGGTATTGGATCAGGACTAAACTATTGGAAGATGGCAAACAAAGAGAGCGAGAAAGCGTAAATATAGGGAGCAGTGCACTTTAATATCTGATGTGTGCGTACATGACGGGAAGAAATTTTAGTGATTTATTCGTGTTCGTTACGATTCAAAAAAATCAATTTCCAAGATGGTTTTTAAGAGCGAAACATAAATAATTTATAACGTTTAAGACAGCTGTTGTTTAAGAAGCTAATATAGAAAGTTAACAAGCAGATATGTACGGCGAAAAAAATAACGGAGCGAAGATTGAAGAATATTTCGCCTGCCTTTTTTTTTATTTTCTAAAGAGAGCAATAAAACATACGCACATTACGCACGCGAACACACACACACACACACACACACACACACACATATATATATATATATATATATATATATATATATCTTTATTCGATTCGCAAAATTTTAAAATAATTGTAAAGAAATGAACCATAGCGGAAATTCAGTCGATTAAAATAAGATGGAAAACGGGGTGAGGAAAAAGGAAAAAGAGCAAAAAATGGGGGAAGTTAGATGTAAAAAATGTACAATTCAGTAAAATAAAACAAATAAGTCGATTACAAACGAGATCGTTGAAGCACTTTTCGTTCAGATTATCTTTTCAAGGGTATATGTCTGACAAATGATTTTTTTAGAATATTAGTTATTTAATTTCGTATCGACTATCAAGGAGCTTCCTCTCACCACTAACAACTGTTATTCGGTCTCCTTTTACATAAGTAATTTATTTTCCAATGTCCCTCTTGACGAGGACATTAATATGTACTGGTTTTCTTTATAGAGGCCCTGACCCCCTCCTCTCTTTTCATGAGGCGGTGTTCGTAGAACTCATGGAACTTGCTACCAAGTCTGTTTCCTTTAGTTTCAACGACGTGATGTATCGCCAGTTTGACGGTATATCCATGGGATCTCCTCTTGGCCCAGCTTTGGCAAATATTTTTGTGGGTTTTGGAACAGCCGTTGTTTGAGATGTGGTCAGACCAGCATTTTACATGCGTTATGTTTACCACACTTTTTCTTGTTTCGCAACGGATGATGAAGCTGGGCATTTTTTCCACTTACTAAATAATTTACACCCTTCTCTCAAATTTACGATGGAGGTGGAAAAAAGATTACTCCCACCTTTTCTGGATGTGTTAGTTTCTAAACTAGGGTTTTCCTTTATTACATCTGTTTATAGAAACCCCACTTGCATTGGTTTTTATCTCAGAAGGTCTCAATCGATAAAAAGCATTGTGGGCTTGCATTCTACCCGGAGTGTTTTTCTGTTTTGCATCGAAGACGTACAAAGTTACACCTGTCCATCCTCGAGACACTTGCCATCATTTTCAGATACCCTACTTTGTGCAAAAAGAGAAACCTCCGTCTTCAATTAGAATTATTTAGGCAGTCACAGTTTTTTGTTTTCTTTTGTTTAACCTCCTCTCCGCTTTTACTCCATTACACTACATAATATTCTAAAAAAAAAAATCATTTTTTAGACATATACCCTTGAAAAGATAGTCTGAACGAAAAGCGCTTCGAGTGTATTTAAGCGATCTCATTTTTAATCGACATATTTATTATATTTTACTAGATTGTACATTTCTTACATGTAACTTCATCAATTTTTTTTTCTTTGTTTCCTTTTTCCTCGCCCCGTTTTCCATCTTAGTCGATTGAATTTCCGCTATATATATGCTATATTTCTTTACAACATATATATATATATATATATATATATATATATATATATATATATATATATATATATAATTATATATATATATTTGTGTAGAAATATATTTTCTTATTATATATCAATCCTTATATAAGAATCCCAATGTGATTACCGTGCAATATAGGGAATAAATAACAAAAGATTACATAAAGATTACATTAAAAAAATTAATAATGTTGACCATCTTTTATTTTATTAAAGAATTGTATAAATAACCCGAATAAAAGGAATAAACTATCAGATTGTCACCATCATGAACTTTGGAATATAACTGTTTGTCATTTATTCTATATATTGCTCTCTAATCACATTGAGCTTCTTATATACATATATATATATATATATATATATATATATATATATATGCATGCATTATTTCATGTATTTACATACAACTTTATAAAGGAATATAATAATGGATAAAATATAATGTATCAATATTATGTATTAAATTAGATGCACTCAATATATGAGTAGAACAAGTTAGTGAGTTATAAAATATGTATGACAATAAAGCTAGACAGAATTATCTGCCTTTCCTTTTCAGGTGAGTATTTACAAGAATTCTGTGCTACTTAATTGCTAATGCATATTTTATAACTTACAATTATATATATATATATATATATATATATATATATTCACACTGAAGAATCGGTCGAAAGTGACGTGTTTTTGAAGGAAACACTCTTGTTTGTTGCAAAAGTCTTTTTTTGTATTCTTACATGTCAACACATAGGACATAAATACGGAAAAGATATAAATATTTATATGTTTTCGTATTGATTTTTTATTCATACATATTGATATATATATATATATATGTATATATATATATATATAAATATATGTCTGTGTGTGTGTGTGTGTGGGTGTGTGTGTGTATAAAATTAAAACGGAGATGTCGGAAATTTTCGGTCTCTATGTCTATCCTTTCGGCCATGTCACTAGTAAGGGTGCCGGAGGTAAATGCTTTCATCTGGGCTGACGTTAACTGGCTGATAGTCAATGACCCGAACTTTGGAATAACAGCTAAGGGGGCTGTCCTATCAGCAGGTGCAAAGTACTGGGGCTGCTGTATTACCATTTGGTGAATTGATTCTGGACCATGCAGTAGTCTCTGGTGGGGCCCCTCGATGCCATCCTAGTGGGTAATTGTTACGGCTTTACCTTATTATCTGCTACCAAAAAAAAAATACCTGTCTTTCCTCTCTTACTTTCCCTCTCTGTTCTGCTCTAACCAAGTATGCTGACCTGTGTCACAAATCCCAAAATCCTCAACATGAAATATCTCAAAGAAGAAAACACGAATAAACCTAGAACCCATCATCTTCCGTAGACCCCTACTACGATTTCTCATCAGAGGTCTACATTCTAAGCTTCCAGAGGTTGAAACCCAATTACAGGAAAATACACCTGACATATTTTTCTAAGCGAAACTAGAATAAGGCCGATCACCTCCCTAGATGAATTCATAATTAAAGGATACTCTAACTTAACATCTAAATCTGACCCCCAATATCGACACGGGCATGGAATATGTGTCTACATTAAAGATGGCTTCGCCTGTGACAGGGATATCTCCAGAGAAGATCCTAATCTACCTTATATGTTCTTCCGGGTTGCACTTGCTTACACCAGCGCATTTATGTTTGCCCTCTATCGCCCCCACAACAGCGGAGTTACTGTCTTAAAGAGAAAATTGACCACATCCTGTCTGCTCATCCCTCGGCTAACATTCACATTTGCGGTGACTTAAATGTCCATAATGTGGAATGGCTGACCCACTCAAATAAGACTGATGAAGAGGGGAGCTTCTGTCATGATTTTGCCATTGCCTATGCCCTCACTCAGATTGTTCACGAGACAACCCGTGTGCCCGATACTTCCGATCAGTACGCAAACCTTCTAGACCTTTTTCTATCCACTTCCAACTGAGCTATGATCATGTTCCGTTCTATCTCCTCTGGGATCCTCCGACCACTGCGTCGTATCAGTTAAGATAAAAATGAAATATAATAAATCTACAGACGTACCGCTCCACCGTACTGTATACCAATACTCTATGGCGGACTGGGATAGCTTCCGTACATTCATATCTGATCTAGCTCTCCATTCCATGTTTAAAAAGGATATGTCCTCTATAGTATCAGACCTGGCCGAATGGTTACTTGTAGGCATAGTACAATTTATACCATCCAAAAAATTCCAACAAAAACGTAACAGCCAACTATGTTTCTCCCCTGAATGTGCTGCTGCTATCGCACAGAGAAATCTCTTTTTCCATTACTAACAACGTAATAGATGCACTGAAACTAAAGCTGCTTTCGGGACCGCAAGCAACCACTTTAAAAGAGTAATAAAAACTGCAAGAGAACTATATGCGCAATCCGTTAAATCCAAAGTAGCTGAGCAGCGGCTTGGTTCCCACCAGTTATGGCAAATAGCAAACAGGATCCTGAACAAAAGCGTGCGTTCTATCCCAACCATTATCAATGGACCAGAGGTCATCTCGACAGAATCTAACAAGGCCAAACTATTTGCCAAGAACTTTGCGGCAAATTCTACGCTGTACGACGAAGATCATCAACTCCCCGTATTCCCTCCTATAACAGACAACACGCTATGCAACGTACAAATATCTGTGCGTGAGGTCGCCAAGCTAATCAAGAACCTTGACTCCAGTAAAGCAACTGGTCCTGACGGTATTCCAATTATAGTGTTAAAAAAATTACAACCAGAACTTACCCCCATACTTACCAAACTGTTTAAGCGTTGCCTTATGGAGAAGTGCTTCCCAACACCCAGGAAAACCTCATCAGTATGCCCTGTATTTAAGAATTCAGGTGATAAGTAGCCTCCCTCTCAGTACAGATCAAATAGACTCCTGAGTGTCATGAGTAAGTTCCTGGAATCACAATAAATAGAGAAGTAGTCAACCACCTCAGCAGAAATAACCTTCTTATCGACAGACAATATGGTTTCCGGTATGCTAGATCTACAGCAGATATGCTAACCGTTATATCTCATAGGATTAGCGAATCTCTCGACAAAGGCTTCATTTCTAGGGCAATTGCTCTTAATATATCTAAGGCCTTCGATAAGGTTTGGCATAAAGGCCTACTACACAAGATTTCCAGCTACGGTATAAGTGAAAATGTTTTCTCGATCATTAAATCATTTCTCTCTAATAGGTTCATAAGAGTAGTCGTTGATGTGCAGAAATCAGAGGCCCACAGTATTAATGCTGGAGTCCCTTAGGGGTCCATACTGGGCCCAACTCTCTTCCTGATATACACGAATGATCTCCCAAAACACATACTAAAATCTTTCGTTGACATCTATGTTGATGACACAATTATCTATGGCAACACATCAAAGGCCGTAAATTATGATGTTCTCTCTCCCCTGATCTTGAGCGCGTGGCACAGTGGGGGAAGACGTGGCTGGTTATCTTTAATGCATCCAAGACCAAGCTCCTTTCTCTACATCATAAACGCTCTGATCCCCCATCTGGCATCAATTGAAATGGATGGCTCTCGTCTTGGGTATGTCCCATGTTTTGATAAGCTTCTGGGTTCGACCTTTACTCCTGATCTGAAATGGAACACGTATATCAAGTCTGTGGCCAAGGTCGCTCGGAAAATGGTGGGATCCTTCTACCACTCCAGAAGATATATCACTAATGATGCAATTCTCTATCTATATAAAAGCCAAATACGTCCAAGGATGGGGTACTGCTGCCACAACTGGGCAGGAGCTTCTAAAAACAACCTATTTTGCCTTGACAGATTACAAAATATACTTCGTTCCTTGGTGGGGGATGCCCTTTTCTCTTCCCTTCAACCTCTTTCCCACAGAAGAGACGTAGCGAGCCTGTATTTGTTTCATCTTTATTTCTATGGAAAGTGCTCGTCTGAGCTTCATTCTCTGATCCCCCCTCGCCAATCATTTTCAAAAAACACCCAACTAGCTGAAACCACTCTTTATCTGTGCCTAAATCAAAGCGTAGATTCCATGAACAAAGCTTCTTTCTTAGAACTGCACGCCTGTGGAACTCTGTTCCGCTTGCCTGTTTCCCTCCCGACTTCAACCTGGATGTCTTCAAGTCCAACACAATCAAATTCCTGATGAACCGCCCCCTTAAGTAATGACACTTTTTCAATACTCCAATACTATTACTACACTATCCCATTGATTTCTGTTCACACAATAACCCTTATCCCGGAGTGGACATTGGGCCTGGATAAGTGGTGAACTCCATGTAAAAAAAAGGAGAAGTTATTCCCCTTCAGGAAAAACCTTTTCAAACCCAGACGCTACATACAAATCCACTATGGTCAGACTATTAGCAACACTGTGCCGTCAGTTTTGTGCAACACATCTTCAGTTTTATATATTATTTTTGTTGGGTCCTTTGAGATTAGTAATGTGTGTATTTCTTTATTCCTATCCCATCAAAGTTAATCATCTAAAGAGGCTGGAGGATGAGTTCGCCGAAATATGGTGAAAAGACAACAGTTATGCTGATGAGGATAACAGTTCGCAAATAAATAAATGATCATTAGTTTTCAATTGTTATCAAACAACAATATTTTAAGTCTTAAGAGTATCAAAATCCAATTTAATACATATTTAAGGGTAGTAGCACGAATTTCACTTGTTAACTCGTTTTTGCTTATCATATCCTCACCGTAAACGTAAAATACACTCTATTAGAAACAGCGTTATACAAGACATCGTCTGTGTTTATTCTTTCTCCCCATCAATTTCCCAATAGTCCTTTCTAAAAACACGACTCGAAATAAGGAACGCTCCCTGCATGAGTTTCGGTTAGTTCTTATGGTCTGTTAGCATATGCTCATTCGGAATTATCGAATAATGGATTACCCACTTTTAAACCACTTTCAAGCATATCACATACACTGCGTCGTCCAGCAACATAAATTCGGTCAGTTTGATCCTGGTAGGATCGACTTTCCCCGGAAAAATACTAGATTTAAGCTATGTTTTGTTAATATATGTTATCTATGCATATTCAACACACATACCTTACTGACATCCAGAAGCACGCACGATACATAATTAGTATTCAGTAGAACACGAGGTATTACTAATAACTAATAGAAATATGGTGAAACAACAACAGTTATGATGATGACGATAAGATATAGCATATAAATACAGTATCATCAGTTTTCATTTGTTATCAAACAAGAATGTATTAAAACAAAACACGTACAATGCGAAGAAATTTGTGCCTTTGTTAAACAAAGCATTGTAGTCATCCGAAAAATATAGGATTTAAAACAGAAAGACTCTGTAATCTATTGCGACATTATTATTTAAAAATAATTCTAGTGATTTTAAGAATATTTTTTCAGATACTTCCTTTACATTTCTTTCTTGGTAATCATCGCTGCATTTTTACATAGTCGCATCTCTCTTACCAAAGCTTTCGGCAGTACTAAAACTATATTTTCCTCCTTACAGTTTAATATCAATTACAATATCGTCGCTTTTAACACCTTTTGTTTGTAAGGTTATAATAGTTTGCAATGTTATCGTACTACAAGTTTAACAGTATTTTCTCGTTTTGAATGCCTGTCCACGAGGACAAAGTTTTGCATAATCTTATTTTGTATTTGGAGCAAAATCCAACCCTCCCCTAAAAAAAACGGTACGCTTGATTGGGAATAAATGGAAACTGCCTCAGTCTAGAAGTATTTCACCGCCACTTTAGATGCAGCGTTTCAAACACCAGTTATATAACTGTATTTCCTTCTGATTAAAAATTATTTTATATTATAAAGTAGTTTATCTATTACAAAAAGGAAACCAGTTTCCAGTTGTAAAGGCAACAACATATAAATATGAATTAACTGTGTGCATAGGTTTAACATATTTTGTTTCATATCATACCAATAGGTTTATGTATTTTAACTAAAGCACAATGACCGGTTTGGTAAACGAACCATTTTTACATCAAATCAGTTCTTCGTTTTCACTTTTACTCACCCTATACCGAATGTCTCCGTTCAGTCTCAAAGGTCAATCGATACCCCCTATAAGGATCGTTGCGCCTGTAATTGTGAAACGGGGGTTGCGCAACCACAACCACATCTTTTCTCAATCGTTAACAGTGGCAAATAGAAATGCTAGACTACTTGTAAAAAACGCCGAGATAAATAGAGTGCAAACGTGATTATGTTCAACCATACAACAACAAAAACAGGTATATATTTTCCCCAAACAAAGGAGTATTAGTAGTAGTAGTAGCAGTAGTAGCAGTAGTAGCAGTAGAAGTAGTATTAATAGTAGTACGAGTATAATCAGTCGAAGCAGCCTTATGAATATTATTATTAGTAGTAGTATTATTCAGTATGAAGATACATTTAATTTAAACATCATAGTAAAATTTGTATTCCTCATAACAACGGTTTTACGTTCTAAAAACACTAATGATAGCCTCTACCATAAGGCGGCATTGACCACCTTAACAGAGCAATGATCACCATGGCTGACGGTACCAATGCGATGATAGTGCTTGACATTTGAAGCCACACACTGAGCCCGCCAATGCCCGCTTGTATTAAAAAGTGACACTAACAACACTCGATTTCAGATCAGCAGAATGCTACCCGACAATAATCATGGGGAATATTTTAGAAGAAGAGGGTGCTCGACAGTAAACGCAAATAAACTCCTCGATTTCATTTTGGAGAAATCCGATAGAGGCAGATGTTGTTTATAGACGACAGTGACCAAGAGTGTGCCCTTGAAACCGACAATCATAGTGATTCAATAAACGTAGAAATACTAGTGTCCGCAGGTAAAACTAATTAATATTTGTTCATAAAAACATCACACACAGATATATATATATATATATATATATATATATATATATATATATATATATATATGTATATATATATACATATATATATATACAGAGTGGCAAAAAACAAACAAAAGCTAAATGGAGGCCATCTCGAACATATGCTGTGGAACGGAGGAAAAAGGACAAACACCCTTGTGTTTTGATGTAATGCTTTGAATATAATAAACTTTAAATATGTGTATGCCATGTTTATGGGAACAAATAATAAGTCTTAAATTAAACAAAGAACACGTGAATTTACTGGAAGCTTGGGAAAATCATTGATTTCAATAGAAAAATGCGAGCATGAAAAATAATATAGTTAACTTTAAACGTGGTAAAAAGGCAAATATATTCTAGTAAAAAATATAATAAATTAAAAACTTAAAATATTCCGGCAAAAGATGTTTTTATTAAAATTCAATTTAACATTATATAATTAATTCTTAATGCTGCAATATTTTAAGTTATAAATTTATTATAAGTTTTACTAGAATATATTGTCCTTTTCTTTTCCATGTTTAAGCTTAACCATATTACTTTTAATGTTCGCATTTTCTATTGCAATACACACATGTATATATATATATATATATATATATATATATATATATATATATATATTATATATATATATATATATTAGATATGTACATTATGTTTCTATTTCGACTGCATTTTATTGTGTAAGCGCGTATTGTTAAGCCCACCAGATATATTCAACGTCATTATATATATATATATATTAATTTTTTCAGAGGAGTGTTTGTATTGAATATGATAATGGTTTTCTTTTATGTATCTCGAAAGTTTTCTATATTTGCCAAAAATATTATACGCATAGAAATAAGCAAAACACGATAGAAAAAAGAAAATAATGTATATATATATATATATATATATATATATATATATATATATATATATATATATATATATATGCATACATGTGTACCCACACACACGAAAACACACACACACATATATATATATATATGTATGTATACATATGCATGCACATATATGTGAATATAAAATGTTCATATATATATAACCCACACATGTATATGTATATAATATATATTTATCTATAAACTAATAAACATGAGGATGTTCGTTTAGTGTGCTTGAAGCATTGTGTATAGCCTCAAATGGGTTGGGTTTGAAGGCTATGTTAATGCAGTCTGAGAGAAACGCATTATACACTAGTTTGTATATTAAAGGAATAGAACATATTGCTATTGAAATAAACAAAAGTAATCTTAGACTTAAGGAATCACTACCATTAAAAACAAAATAAATTGCAGTGTTGAATAAAACCGAACCGCTTTATATAAACAAGAAAACACCTATAACACTCAAAACATACTTTTAATACTTGTAATAACTTACAAATTATTCTGTTGCATTGTTGAGCAGTTATTTATAATAGTATATGATAAATTAATAAGAAGGTTAGATAATACACAAAGTATGTGTATAAATCTAATATGTAAAAGGCTATATGTCTGTCTGTCTACCTTCATATTTTCAAACTCTATCTCCGAAAATGAAAAATCGCAGATCGGTGCAAGAGTCTTTAAATGGTTGGGGTTTTACCGGCCGTTCTTTAATGTGTCTTCAAGAAAAGAACCTTTAAGGTTTCTCGAATTAATGCGCTGTAATTAAAATCTGAGATGTATTTTAACTCAGAATACAATAGATTCTTAATGACTTTTCACTGGAAATTTCTACGGTGACCAGTACTTTTCAAATTTGTAAAATAAGCTGCTAAATGGTGCACTGCTTATCTATCTATATACCAATTAATCTGAGTCTTTTCTCGCCATGACATTAATATAAAAAAACATACCGTTTTAATTCACTCGGTAATGGATGTGCGTTTTAATATACTCATTCATGAATATGTGTACGACTGCATGAAGGTACACTATTTTTCATATTCCTTTAGTACACGAACGTTCATTAATTAATTCAATTTAATTCAATTCAATTTAATCAAGATATGAAGAGGGGCGCGCGAAGAGAGAGAGAAATAAAAATACACTTTAAAAAAGGGAAAAAGAGGAAAGAAGGGAGGGTTAAGCGCTATGAAGTTAGACGGTCAGAAATGCAGTTGGCCAGCACCGGTCTAGCCTCGTCTTGAACTGATCCATGTATGTGGATGGATAATGCGGCTTTTGGATCTGGTTAGCCAAAATCTCCGATTAAGCAGCCTTAGTTCATGTCCTCTCAGTTCATGTTCGAGTGCTGGAGAAAAGAGATACTGCGAAGTAGGTCGTAATGCACATAAAGAAAGTTACAGACCAAAATTAGGCCACGACTCAGTTTTCGGTGCTCAAGCGAAAAAAAAAATCAGCCGCCGCAAACTGGTTCTGCAAGGAAGGATACGAAAACCTCGCCCCTACCGGGTGATCAGCCTATGATTTGCTCCAGATGTTATGAACTAGATATGAGGACGAATCATACTCTAATACAGGTCGAACGACCGTTATGAACATTGGGAGGAATATCTTTTGAGTGTGGTTGGCGAAGTAACTCGTGCTGAAAAAAAGGTACTCATTACTTTGTTGGCAGTCTGAATACAAAGACTCAATGGATTTAAAGCGAAATCAACTAGCAACCCAAGGTTTCTGGTCTCCTCACCATCTGCCAGAGAGTTTTGCGAAGCACCAAAAGTAAGTGTCGACTTCAATAGATTGCCAACTTCAATATGGCAACATCTTCCGAGGTTGAGGTCGAGATTCCATGCGGTTGACCACTGAAGATTCGACCGAAAACACCAATCTGATTCTGTCAGGCGACCAGCTTGACGTTGTCAGCAAACAACAGGCCATTACCATCAAAGGACTCCGGCATGTCGTTGGTAAATAGGAACCTTGTGTAACTCCACTGCTAGCGCTACATTTGGAGACATGTTGCCGTTCACTGAGACTCGGTACGAATTTTTATGATTTCCTAATTATTGGTTTCCTTTAACTTTTACGCTGAATTCGATTTATGCAGACCCTCTTCATTCTACCTAATTGCGTAGAATTTACAATGAAAACGTTTTAGCCCATGGAAATGATTTTCTGTACACGCACACACATAAACACACATACATAAACACACACTTAAACACCCCCCACATATATATATATATATATATATATGTATATATGTAAGTAAAGAGAGAACAAGAGATAGAAGGACAAATATACATATATATATATATATATATATATATATATATATATATATATATATATATATATATACATGTAAATAATCTTGTCGGTGTGCGCGTTCGAAAAGTCACTAACAAACGTCTCTCTGAATATTTAGTTTACAGGCTTGAATTTTTTTTTATATAGGATAGCTAGATTTAGGGGACACTTTCAATTGTATTATTAGGCTGTAAAATCGCTACTAAAGAATAAAAGTTGAAAAAATGAATTTAGCATAAGTTAATCGACTAATGTCTGAGCATGCACACAAACACAATTTTATCCTTTATTTATTTAATTGACTATAGCTCAGATATTGTACCGGTAAAAGTTGGAACGTTGAATAACGACTTATGCTGGAGTGCTGAATGTTTTGGTTTCGATTCCAGCTAATGGAACGAAAGTCGATTCCAGCTTATGGAACGGAAGTCATTTGGAAACAATTACTACAGACACACACACACACACACACACACACATATATATATATACACATATATATGTATACATATATATATATATATATAAACATAATAGATTTTGTTCTATAATGCTAAATACAACGATTGCATTAATTAAACTATAATATTTAAGCTTATTTTACGGTCGGGATACGCTATGCAGTCTCTTAGTCTCTCCCCCCCCCTCTCTCTCTATCTCTCTCTCTCTTTCTCACACACACACTATATATATATATTATTTAATCACATTGTGCATAGGTAGAATTAGCATGTGCGCGAGGAAACTTTCAGCTCATATAGCTGTTTTCTTTTAATATGATGTTTGGCTAAAATAACCTTCTAAATCAAAGGTCAACGGAAACAACCTTTCTAGGGCAATTGGTTTTGAAATATCGAAGGCCTTTTTATAGGGTATGGCATAAAGATTTACTTCACAAGATCTCCACCTATGGTATAGCTGGAAATGTCTTCTCAGTTATGAAATCATTTCTCTCTGATAGGTTCTCAAAAGTAGTAGTTGATGGGCAGAAATCAGAAGCCCACAGTGTTAATGCTGGAGCCCTTCAGGGGTCATCCTGGCTCAACTCACTTCCTGATCTACATTAATGATCTTCCAAATCACGTCCTTACCTCATTCGTAGAGATTAATACCGATGACACTAATATGTATAGTATTACATCTAAGACCGTAAACGGCCAAGTTCTCTCTGATTCTCTCTCTTCTGATCATGGTACAATGGAGAAATAAGTGGCTGGTTAGTTTTAATGCATCTAAAACCAAGTATTTATTTTTACATCACCAACGCTCTGATCAACATATGGCATCTATTGAAATGAATGGCTCTCGTCTTGGGGAGGCCTTTTGTTTGGACAAGTTTCTGGGCTTGACATTTACTACTGATTTGAAATGGAACACATAAATACACATCCGTTGCAAAGGCGCTGGAAAAATGATGGAATCCTTCTATCGATCCAGTAGATATCTACCTGCTGATGCAATTCTCTATCTATATTAAAGCCAAGGATGAAGTACTGTTGTCACATCTGGACAGGAACTGCTATAAAGGACTTATACTGCCTTCATAGAGTTCCATATAAACTTCGTAGCCTCGTACTAGATGCCCTTTTATCTTCTCTGCAACCTCTTACTCACAGAAGAGGTGTTGCCATTCTGTCTTTGCTTAATCGTGATTTTCATGTCAAGTGCACGACTGGGATTCAATTTATGCCCCCATCGCAAAACATTCACAAAAGACACTCGTCTAGCTGAGAACACTATCAATACTTTTCCCCATTATTTATCAGTGCACAGACCTATACGTAGATTCCACTTACGTAGAAGTGCACGCCTGTGGAAATCTCTTCCGTTTTCCTGCTTTCCAGCTAACTAGAATATAGTTGACTTCAAGTTCAACGTAAACAAGTTTTTGATGAGCCGTTCCACTTAAGTGTACAAATTTACCGAATGTCCATAACTATCGATTACTATTTTGTCCAATAGGCGACTGCAAACTCCTTAGCCCTTATCATCGAGTAGCCTCTGGGCCTCGATAATTGGTGATACCTATGTAAAGAAAAGGTATCGGATCAACGTGTTTCGTCGGTTTCGAGTAAAATATCACAAATATATCATTGATTTTTTGTTCACCGAATTCGTCTAGTTTTATAGAAGATCAATGTGAACGCTTACCTTAGGAAATAAAATATGCACAGGGTACACATCATTACAAGACTTTAAGAGGTAGACTCCTCTAACAGATATATTTCAAAATTAAATTAAACAGTGTGCGTGGATATTCATATTTCAACTTGAACAAAGGAATTACAATGATATCACGTATTCTATTCAGTCGCGGAACAAGAATAGATTATAAAATATGCCACAAATTTCTACAAACATTAACTGTGGCAGGATCGTGTGCCTCTCCAGTTTAATAATATATTGGATACGTGTTTTGAAAGTTGGAGAACATATTACGTCCACGTTAATCCGATATCTAAGAATTATGTATGTGTAAAGAGGACGAGAGGATTAATACTAATCACGTATCTTTAAATATGCAATTAATCAAGAATCCATGACATGTAATTTGAAATACATATCTCGATGACTTAATCATAATCCTATACTTTAATAATTGCCACTAGGATGTGGTTGCCATGCTTCTAATAAAAATAGCATGATTACAAGTAATTATTAATAAGCCAGGTGCAAGCCAGTAGAAATAATGTACCTGTAAGGAAATTCTATTATACAACCATTCCTAAAGAAATATAAGAGTGTAGAATAGATATCATTAATAACACATGGTGAAAAATAAAACAAAATATGGCACAGTGAAAAATAAAACAAAATATGAATAATAAATTAGTTGAAATCGCTGAGTAAAATAAAAAAAATAAAAAAAACGGAATAGATTACAAAGTAGAAAACAAAATACAACGAAACACACACATAAAAATAAGTGAGGATTTAAGATCCAAAATTAATGATTTTTATTTATTTTATTCTGGCCAAGAAGTTGAGAAAGAAAAATCCAAATTGCATGGTTATGACGACTGAATTTATGCATTCATGACCTTAATGTTCCATCTCTTTGTTGCAGATTATGACGCGGTGAGATTCTAAGAAAGCCATTATTGTCAGAGACATAAGTTCAAAGCAAAATTTGTCATTGAATATTTCTATGCAAAAAAAAAAAAAAATAAATAATAATAAATAAATAAATAATAATAATAATAATAATAATAATAATAATAATAAGAGCCGATCAATGCTCATCGGTTTCTGTTGAACTTTTATAACTCCGATATATTTTATGTCAGCACGGATAGATGGATTAGTCAATTTTAAAGGGGCAACTGAGATTTAAGTGATAAAGGGCTGCGAGCTGTTACGACCAAGGCATCAAACCCAATTCAATCCATAGCCGAGACTGAACTCACTACACGAGTTTGTATTGTAATTCACATCTTGTCGGAAGCATAATATTTGATGTTTCGCCAGGGCTCTCAAGTTTATTTTTTATTGTGACCTAATCACTAGACGTGGTAGCTACCACGGCTTAAAAGAGCCCCATCTACCCTCGAGAATGTGATAGATTGTGCCAGTATCTCAAGCTGGTATTTTACCTCGTGGTACACAGAGCGATTGTCACCCATCTGGTACTGGGCAGGCTCAAGTTTCCTCATCTTCGGTGACCTGGCGAGAACCGGTGTGTCAACGTGATTGTGCCATATTTAAAAATGACAGCAAAGTGATTGGTAAAAGTGCATCGGGTATGATGGGGATTATGTAAGAAAATTAAATCTGGATCTCCAAAAACCGTTCGCTTAATGATATCATCCCAGTTTTTGTAGCTCTTAAACCTTTAAGATTCTGAGTCACAAAATATGGCGCCTTACGTTCTAAATGGCTCTAGTATTTGCATGTACTGGTTTGTAAAGTTATCCCATTATTTCCAAGAGAAATATTACACATCTAGAAAACTAGATCAACGCTTGCGACCATTTTGTAAATACTAACAAAAAATAAATACTACAAAAACTGTGTAAGCAAATCCTGGATGAGTGACTTGGAATTTCATATTAAAATTTTAGACAATGAAGCATAATCTGTATAATAACACATTGCCACTTAGAAATGAAGTAGCTGCTATTTAATATCGTGTTTTACGGGGAACAGTAAAGATTCTTGCACCAATATATCTGTTCATATTATTTTTAAAGATTATCATTTCTGTGTAGCAACTATTAAAGTATACGAATAGAAGAGAGACGTAGGATTACGTCTTAAAATTTGAAAACCTAAACAGATTAAATAAAACAATCTTTTAAATAATTTTTCCGCAGTTACAAATTAGTGTAATACCGATATAAAATACTCGAATATAAGAAAAACGGATATAAGAGACATTTTATCCGGTCCCAAATTACTTAATGAATCGTATAAGCAGGATATAATAACCCGGAATATAAGAGAAATACAGGACCAGTGTTGCACTGTATATGTTAATACCCAAGTTTTAATAGTTTCCTTGGTTTGATTGCTAACTTGGAAATCCTCTTCCTGTTTCTTGCTTTTCCAACTATGCTAATTTGATGATAGTTTAAAGTAATGAACGGATATATTGCCGCTATAATCTATACTATTCGCTTTAAAACAATATATTAATTAGCAGCTATGTACAGTTCAAATGACAATATGCTTATTTGAAAAGCAAAAGAGTAGGAACATATTTAGATAAATAAAATCCTATAAAGTCATTAATTTAATTCAGCCAAAATTGTAATGAATTCTCAGCCGAAGGAGATTTACAAGTGTTACACATATCACAAGTAAACATACGTTTTACATAAACTTACTTCGAATATAAGCTATCTTATATAGATTTATTGATAAGCGGATCTGGTATAAGGCAGGCTATTTTAAGTTGTACTGCTTTTTCTTGATTTAGGAAAATGGGTATTTGCTCAAGCACAAGAACCCTGATGTATAACTGGATCAAGTGCGTTCAAGATATTTGATTGGACCAGCTTCAGTTTTGACGTAACAAAACTCTGAAGGACGAAATTAGAAACCATAAAATAACTACAGCGAATCCTTTACGATTATTTGTACTTTCCATATTGGACCAACTTTATTTCAGAAAAAAGACGTATTTCTACATTACTTAATTCAAAGGCTTCTTTGGTTATCTAGCATTCTCAAAATACATATCATTTAAGAGACAATGCTAATATATATATATATATATATATATATATATATATATATATATATGATATATATATGATGAGTTGTGTTTGAAGGCTATGAAACTGCAGTGTTTTAGAGTAAAGCCGTGGGCCAGAAAACTGGAATGGAAAAATATAAACCTTTTATATAGCTGTGTTTTTCTACAGGAACGGCCTGCAATAGATTCCAAGCTGAGATAGTCACCTCCTATACCTATGATTGCGTAAGCATGAAACACTATTATCTTTAAAACCCTGGATTGTCTAGTTCTGCACCCGATTTGGTGTTTATTTCTTATATATTTCCTAGTAATAATGTGGCAATTGTTTAGCAGTCAGGAGGTAAAGGCTTTGTAAAGAGAGTCAAATATGGTTTCGTGGCTAAATGACTGCCTGCAAATCTCCCGACTATCAAGAATTATCACCTCCTACACTGATGATTTCGTAAGAATTAAACAGTGTTGTCTCAAGGTATATTCGAATGAATAATATTAAATTACTTTCGTGTGTATAATACGTTTATTCATACAAACATAATTGGCTATGTATGTGATTACATGTTTCTGCAGTGCCTCATTTCAGAGAGACTACGTTATGAGACGAAATTTTCTTTATCGAGTACCAACTAAACGTTTACATTTTTACATAAAACGTTTGCATCTAATTTCTCCACAGAGAAAACCTAAGACGAATTAATTCATACGAAAATAAATTAAGGGAATATAGACGGGTTATTTGCAGGTTGGACAGTTGAGAATTGGAAACGTGTTTTGAATTTTATTATTATACCTTTAAACGAATATGGTGACTGCGGTTTTTTTTTTTTAGCTCCTGTATTACAAATCTGATACACTTACTCAAAAAATCACATTTATTGAATCAAACTTTTGTGCTGTGGCCATATGCTGTTTATTACTTTTTTATCCACCTGTATTGTCTGTAAATCATTTTAGAGGAAAGAGATGGGGTGAAAGTCTATGTTTTGATTGGAAATGATCATTTCAGTCCGATTTTTATAGGTTACATTTTACGATATAAAACTTCGACATATTTCAGAAATTAGTTCTTAGAAACAAAGGACTGGCCTGTGCGGCAGTAATTACTGTCTTAAAAATAACGGAACGTCATCAACGACTCTAGTGCACAGAGAAAGGGTACTTTTCCCCCTGCTGCACATCGAGCTTGGCTTAATTAAGCAGTTCACTAATATTTTCAACATGGATAGTGATTGCTTCATTTTCTTGTGCCAGGATTTTCCAGGATTGACGATATAGATGTTGGTAGGTGGCATCTTTTACATTCCTCAGATCTGGTAACTCATCCAAGATTGAGATTTCGAAAACTCAATAGAATTGGAACCGTAGGAGCTATTTGTTTGGCAATAATAAGCCAAGAATCAACGAAGAACCTGTCAACAAGATGTTTACTGTTTTTAGAAGCGTGGAGTGCAATATCTGCGTCAATGTGCACTTCCTATTTTCACTTATGAACCGGTCTCCTGAGATATTACGTTCAATGAGCGACGTGCAAGGGTAGAGATTCTATCCGGACCTGAATATTATTTAGACCGGGTATCAGAGTCGCTGGGGCGCAGTCATAATGGCTGACTGTTCAGATTTGAAGAGATAACATCCAGTCACTGAGCAATTGAGTAGTTCGAATAAACAGAAGTTCAAGCTATGAAGCTTGAACAATGCAGAGGCAACATATAATTTTCGCGTACTTACCTTTATCAATGCCAACCATTCAGTTTACAGTATTTGATGTTTTTATATTACAATAAATATATGCTACTAGCAAAGTGTTTTTCACTTAAAAATATAGGTAGGACTAGCCTGCGTGCCCTGTGTTGGCCGGGTATTTGGAGGTGTATATTGAGCAAACAAAAAAAAAACAAAAAGGTAATAGGCAGCTAGTCTCGAATTCGAACTGCGAAGACAGATAAAGAACGTAAAAATAAAAACGAGACATCTTTGCTTCTGCCCTCCTCGCCAAGGCGGAAGTGACGTAGATTTAAATTAACGCTTATCAATCGAAAAGTGGGCATTTCTATCGAAAATATCGGCGAAAAAAAGCGACCCCTTTCCTGTAAATAAGTGCCTAGTTGAGAGTGACGGAATTAATGTTTTGGCCCAATATTTTGGATATTTCTCGTCCGAATAGTCGAACGTAATGACAATAAAGATCGCATGAAAATCCGTCGCTTTTGTCGAAAGTAAGGCAGACATACAAATATACATACATACATACATACATCCATACATACATTTATACTGAAAGGTGAGATTTATATTATAGACAATATGTTAAGAACAACTGATAATACCACTAAAATGTATTCCATTTTGTCATAAGATCAGCTTTCTTTCAAACTTACTTTCCAAAAAACTATGACGTGATGAGAGCTTACATTTTCTGATTCAGAAGTGAAAAAATACGCTTAATTAGTCGTAGCAATGTGGATTCTTTTGGCAAAAGGTCTTTATTGTTATTTCCCATATCATATTTTCATGCTTTTAAGATCATTAGCACTGAACGTGTATTACATTAGTTCTTAAATATTGTTAGCCTGCGTTAGTTTAGCGCTATCTAAGTTATATCGACTACCAAATGCAATACCAGATGGTAGGAAAAGATACATATATAACAAACACACATATATGAAATGAGAATATGTACAACAACATTACTAACAATGTTGGTCTACAATAAATAGCTCAAAGTCGCGTAAATTTAAACTTCCTTATCTATCGGTTTGTAGCTCATACGGTAACGGCACTGGAGAGACAATTAACAACTAAGGCTTAACGTTTAGTTTTCGATTCCCAAATCACATTTTTTAGTTATTTGGGAACCATCACTATGCATTGATTAACAATTCATAGATACTTGGCTATCTAATAAGACATAGTATTTTACCGGATGGCAACTGTTGGAAGCCTGCTAGCATATATATATATATATATATATAATTATAACAGCCCCTTTAAGAAATTCGTTTCTTATCGTTGAGCACTTTCAGTTGAATTAATAGTCGGTTAATTTAGCTGTTATGCGTAGATCATCGTATAACGATTAGATCACTGTCTGACTGACGTAAATGAACACTTAAAATTAAGATGTTTAAAATTCAACGTTATTTCAAGCGGTTAATGGTAGCCGAATGGATTAGGTCTCCGGTAATCGAGCCAGAGGTGTCTCGTGATACGTTGTTCGAATCGTTCGACTAGTAGTAATCGTGACACTCTGCACTGAAGATTCCCGAAAGGATGAAACACTAGTGTCTGTAGGTATTTAATTATTATAGTAGAAAATAATTATATATATATATATATATATATATATATATATATATATATATATATATATATATAGAGAGAGAGAGAGAGAGAGAGATTGAGAGCCATCATATGATACATTGCTTTGATATAATCTCGAAAACAGTTCTTATGTTAAACAACTGATAATTCAAAAAATGGCATGAGTATTACCGTAACTCCTGGATGCAAAGAAATGCACTAACTTCAATAAATCACTTGAATTATAATCCAATAGGTTTCCAGTGAAGAATTTAGAATACTATTTTGTAATTTAGTTTGATAGATTGAAGAATTCCAAGATATATGTATGCGTATATATATATATATATATATATATATATATATATATATATATATATATATATATATATATGCGTGTGTGTGGGGGGTGAAATTGCTTCGTCTTTACAAACGTTAGCCATGTCATTGCTCCCTACTGACCTCACCGTAGTTTTCTAGTTAATCGTTAGCGAAACCCAAATCACATCCGTGGGTCCGAAGATGAATTTTCAGGCGAGAAGTTGCTTCACTTCTGCCTCTGCTCATGGTATGTGTTTACATGCCTAACGTTTCCAATTGTTTAATTCAATGTGCAAAACCGACACATTACTTTACCGAAGGTTCCTCCTGAGTTCAGGATGATCGATCCTTTCCTTCGCAAAAATTTCAGATCCCTCTCTGACTACCCTCCCTCATTCGAACTATCATTTTTCATAGGGTCTCCCAGTTCTGAACAGGAAACTAGAAAGCTTTAAGGTCGTCTTTTACGCACCCCTTGACGCTCTTCTTTGGTCGATATTTAGTACGTTTAACAGTCTTAAGCTCGCTGTAAAAGAGCTGCTTGTGCAGCTTCACATCCTTCATCCGAATAACATGACCTACCCAGCACAACCGGTTCGTCATAACCATGACTTCGATGTTCAGACTCTCAGCTTTCGCGATAATATTCGTGTCAGGTGTCTGTGTCTACCATTTTACATGTAGAATTCGCGTATATATATATATATATATATATATATATATATATATATATATATATATATATATATATATATATGAATAAAAATGTATAAAAAAGAATACGGAAAGTATAAAATCTTATAACTTTTAAATTGGTGACGTGCAGGAATACAAAATAATATTATGAAAAAAAATTAAAACACTTCTTTTACAAGTACATATTTTCGACCGATCCTTCAGTCTTCATCGGTGTAGTGAAAGTATGAGCATGTACGGGGAAAATAGGGATGGAAAAGGAAGGAAGGTAGAAGAGGAGGATGAGAAGGAGGAGGAGGAGGAGAAGGAGGTATAGCCAATGAGAAGGTACCACGTCAGTCTTAAATATATACACATAAGTACGCACATAAACACATGCACACAGTACATATACACATACAAACGAAAAATTAAAAATTAAACAGTAAATAAAAATGAGAAACGCGCCTTTAACTCTCCAATCTTTTGAATTCTAACGATATTATTTATTCTAAGAGAGAATAAAAATTCAAAGATAATAAGACGTTATGAGGAGAAACGCTATGATGCTCATTTGTAATTCAACGGCTATTTCTCATTCGAAAAAGAACGAAAACGTCGTTTCTAAATTCAACCGTTTTAAGACAAAAACGAAACGCTACTTTTTATTACTTTATATATTAATATGTACATACTCACACGTATACAAACAAATACTTACATGTACAAATATATATATATATATGTATACATATGCATATGTGCATACATAAATGTATGCATATACACACATATACATATGCTAACAAATATACATGCACATAAATGAATGCTTGCGCATACATTTACACATTGAGACAGCTGTACATATATACACAAGCTTACATAAGCGAATGTAGGGAGAGAGAGAGAGAGAGGAAGAGGAGAAGAGAGGGACGGGAAAAGAAGTATAGGTGCGAGAAATATATATATATATATATATATACATATACGGTAATATGAAGATAATTAATACTTAAAGAAAATGTGTTTTGAAAACATACTCACATGCATGCACACACATACACATATATCCACATATACATACATATATATATACATACACAAACATATGCATACATATGCATATACTGACCTGTATACACTTTCAGGTACATATACACATACACTCGCACGAATACATACATATATGCGTACATAATACGCACACACATACAGATACCATTGTATGAGAGTATAAAGAAAGAAAAAATTAGGGAAAATGTGAAGACTTGGGAAAGAGTTAAATTTTTTTTTTTTGAAGTTTACCCCATCTCACTGTGCATTTTTGTCCTAAGGAAATGTTTATAGAATATCTTTGTAGTTATAAAAATTGTAGTCACTGAGTAGTCCTAGGTTTTTGTTAAAGCCTGTAGTGTGCGTGTTGAGTTTTAGAATTAATTTTCTTTTCATTTTTTCGTCTCTGGTGCTGTGTAATAAAATTGGATGCTATGAGGATATATCTGATGTTGTCTATTGTGTCGTTAGGTAAATTATAGTGGATAGCTACTGGGTGCTGTGTAGATTTATCCCTAATGGTATGTGTGTGGTTATTAAGACGTAGGCGGAACTCCAGGCCTATATATATATATATATATATATATATATATATATATATATATATATATATATATTAATTTTATCTATACAAACATTAATGGCTACATATGTGCATACATGTTTCTGTAATCACCCACGTTGGGGGATTACGTCTTAAGGCTAAGAATTACCGTCGAAAGTGATATTTCCACCAAGTACATTTTCCTATTTCGTTTATCAAGTAAGCATGCTTCCTGGGTGGGAGTCATAAAAAACGGTAAAAAGGATGAGTGAGGTCTTTGAAGATAATACACATCTTTTTTCTATTTCCCTTCCCCCTCCAACCTAACTCTTGGTTTTTATGGCATAAGGTACATGAGAATTTAGTTTTCTTGTCTTGGAGTCTGTAAGTTAAGAACCTTAGCGATGGTCAACTAAGTACTGACCGGTGCCTTTTAATCTAAATCCACCAACACACACACATGCAACACACATACAACACACCCATACACAGACACTGCCACACACACACACACACATTAATACGTATATCCAAAAGTGAAAAAAAAAGCGTAAAGTAGGGATTTGCTTTTGGATATACGTATTAATGTGTGTGTGTGTGTGTGTGTGTGTGTGTGGCGGTGTATGTGTATGGGTGTGTTGTATATGGGTTGCATGTGTGTGTGGGTGGATGTAGATTAAAAGGCACCGTTCAGTACTTAGTTGACCATCGCTAAGGTTCTTAACTTACAGACTCCAAGACAAGAAAACTAAATTCCCAAGTACCTTATGCCATAAAAACCAAGAGTTAGGTTGGAGTGGGAAGGGAAATAGAAAAAAAGATGTTTATTATCTTCAAAGACCTCACTCATCCTTTTTACCAGCATACTTAATGCACTATGTTTAGAAATAAACATACACACTCTGCTTCTGAGGTATGTTTATTACAAAAGTGTCTTTATTTTACTGACCGCATCATTATCTGCAACTGAAAAATTAAATTAACTGGTAACGAATGCCTAATTTTTGTCATCATATATATATATATATATATGCATATATATATATATATGTGTGTGTGTGTGTGTGTGTGTGTGTGTTTGTGTGTTTGTGTGGGTGTGTTTTTTATTTTTTTATTACCGTCTTATCTGTTTGGCTACATATGTTTCAGATGTTTTAGCCAAACAGATAAAACGGTAATAAAAAAAATAATACACACATTTGCTCTGCAATAATATTGAGCACTCTCTTGAAGTGTTTGCTAATTACCAGTTTTACCAAATATATATATATATATATATATATATATATATATATATATATATATATATATATATATATTTGCCGGACCGGTTAATTAGCGTTGCCCGATGGAAACTTGCCACCCCTCGTAAAAATATAAACTACGTTTGTTTTTGTAGCCACTGCCACTCTCAAACAATTGCGGAGACTGACGGCTCTAGTGGAAATAGATCAATCTGTCTTTCACTATCGATTAATGCTGATTTGAGCCGATAACATTCAAGGACGGTTTTAATATAAAAAACGATCTTAAGGGAATTCGCAAATCATTATGAATTAATAAATTTACGAAAAATGGTCTATTAGAACAATAATGGAATGTAAGAATTTTAGAAGTTACGGATTCTCACTGTATATAAACTATTTAGAGTGATCGAAATCAGTTGTAGCAGTCCTTGCTGTTTCCGCTTGTCGATCAAGTTTTTCCTCTTCTTTTCAACTCTTCCATTAATATTATATCAATTTCAATTATGTCGTCTTTATTAACGTGTAAAACAAAATAATTACGACTTTCTCCCCCAGTTCTGCGAGTATTGTCATGTTAAGAATTGCGTTTGGATTAGACATCCGAAACTCTCTATGCTACGAACGGCTTTCGTCACAGACATTATCAACCTCCTCATCTTGAGTATAGGGGTCGGAATGGACACCCCAATATCATTATCTAAAGAACGGCTTTCAGGATAAACTAACCTTTTTTGGCGGGGGGATAATCCATATAAAACTTTACCATGATAATCGTTTTCAAAATACCCACCCACAAATAATGAGAAAAAAAGGGTTGGCAGTGCGTAGAAATCTGGCAGCCAGAAAATTACGGTGTAAAATACAGGTCATTATATTGCTATAAGTACTTGCCTCCGCAAAAATTGAATGAGATTTACTTAATCCGCATAGTCAAGAAAATTTCAAAGTCGTCATTCTAAAGAAAATTGTGGAGGTCGACCTAATATACACATATACCCCTCCCCAGAAAAGTTAGCGTGTGCGACGTCTCGAGAATCAGTCCGGAAAAGAAAATTAATTAAAATACTCAACAGAATACAAAATTGGTGAAAATAGAATTATATAACTCATAATTTTTGTTCCTATGTAATGAAATGCCCGTTAAAACTGTAGCGTAGTTAATCGGTGAAAAAAATTATAATTGTGCATAAAACCAGACCTTAACTTTGAAACAAGCTTGCAGGTCTGTCTATTAAGGTATGGAAGCACAAAATGGCCAAAATATTTCTGCTATCTTCAAAAATACTTACTTATATATTTGGGGGAAAATTAATATATTTTTAAAAAATATTTTTTTAAACATGTTTCCGTTTTATTAATTTTTTTTTCAATTTTTTTTATTCATGTACTTTATTAAAATATATATTTATTTAAATAGACATTATTTAAATCTGTGCAATCGATTACTATTATTGCAGATTTAAAAATAAATATTTCCACTGTATGATCTACTTGATACGCACTTATATATATTGTTTGATTTTAATGTTTCAATGTTCACATTTTAGAACTGTTAAACTATTTTCTGTTGCACATTCACGTATTTGAAACTGCCAAATCTATAAACATGTTACACATTCATTGATTTTTTTCATGTTTATAAAATGCATATAATATTTAAATATTTAAACAGGTTGACAAAATATATAGCATATTAATTTAAATAAACATAGTTATTTGAAATGATATGCGATTAAAAAATGAAAATTCAATTGATAAAAATATACTTATGTGTATATATTTTTATTATAAGGCGAACGTATAAGTACACATGAAATATTTTTAACTGTAAAATAGTTTAACAATTTTAAATTTGAATAGTTCACATATGTAAACTACATTTTATTCAAACAAAATAATCAGTAGAAATCCAGTAAAAGATAATGCTGAAATATTTATTTTTACATCAGCGACGATCCTAATCGATTGTTCAGGCCTAAATAAAGTATATTTAAATAAAGTACATTTAGAAAATGTTAATATGGTTTAAAAATATAATTAATTATTAGAACAAATATGCAAAGTGAGCTAGACAGAGAGAGAGAGAGAGAAAGAGAGAGACAGAGGGGGAGGCGAAAATAAATCTTTGTTGCTTTACTTCGACTTCGTCGTGAAATGTTGTTTCCTCGGACATAAAACAAAGAATTGTAAAAAGCAATCGAGTGAGAAAGGGAGAGAGACAGTTGTGAAAAGTATATACATACATAGAGAGAGAGAGAGAGAAAGAGAGAGAGAGAGGAAAGTGAGAGAGAGAAGATATAAAAACAGATGGAGATGTTGTTGACGCCGTAACATATAAGAAAATGAATACAGCAATTTACTCAGATGGCAGTTGTGGGTAGCATTGCGACGCCATATTTGAATGGTACATTGATATTAGTTTAGCATGCGAATGCTGTAAATCTGGGATATAGGAATAGCTCAGTCAACGAGAATGAGCGGAATCATTCGGGAGAGACTTTATTATTTTTGAATCGGAAAGTGTGAAGTTTTTCTTATGTTTATGAGTTCATAAATCAGTAACAAACGTACAATCACAGTATATGCATGTGTATATTTTCCGAGTGTTAATTGGGGTGGCATGAGGACTTAATATTTAGAGAGAAAATATGAAGTACATTCTCTAAAGTTGATTGTGATTTTGATAATGTTGTCCCTAGAATGAAATTAAGATTTTATTATAAGGACGAAATGTGTCTAAAATATCTTTTTTAAAGTTACATAAGATAGGGGCTAATAGTTTACGCATCATAAATTTCTATGTGGCATCTGTTGTTGCAAACCTATGATACTTCAGTCAAGAGGGGGATTTTAGCAAGCAAAATACTATATACAGATGTATATGTGTGTGTGTATACAAATAAACCAGTTGAGGTATGTCCATGTAAATATTTAACAGAAAAAAAACTCTTAAACCACGGGTCACATGAGACTGAAATCAACAGAAAATAGTTGGTCTACATCAAGGATGGATTTTAAAGTGTAACATCTTTGTTTGAATCAATAAATAACGCGTACATACATATATCGGAACGTTGTACGCGAAATGTTCATTTCAACAGACTGACACGTGTGTACATCTTTCTGAGCATCCTCACATAAAATTCATTTCACAAGGGTGTTAGACTTTATTATCGTTATTTCTATAACAGCATCCATAAATACGAGGCTAGTATGTGTAATGTTTTTGTTTCCATTCCAGCTGATGGCAGCAGGACATTTTTATAAGTATTTTGACGTCATGTATTTGAATTTATAAATGCGAATATCTGCATTGTTTTTTTTTTTTTTTTTAAATACATTTCAACTTTTTTTTATGGCAACCGGAATCAAAAGATTTATTTACACACTGGAAAAATAAAACTTTTCTTAGTCATTTAAGACGATAAATATTTTTAACAATTATTTTCTTGCCGGAAATCCCTCACGGACTAAAAAAATTCAATGAAAAAAGTGATACTTTTCTTCAGTAAATATTTTACAACGGGGTGCAAATTCGAAGTACAGGTTTGATAGAACAGCTTAGTTGGACTTAATGATTGCTTCCTGTGTTTCTATTCTTCTTCGTTCATTTTCCCAAAGTATTACGCAAATATTGCTAGAAATTCAGTAATTGGAAATAATTAGAGTATAGCCGATCTTTAATATTGTTATTTTTCTTTTAATTACATTATTACTCCTTGTCCCTTTATATAATTTTCTTTTCTCTTGATAGCATTTCCATTACTTTTAAATACTTATATTTTTCTATAAATAATTTATTTTTTTCTATATTGCAAACAAATAAAATGAATACATCTCTATAAATCTGCTTTTTTATTTATTAATGGATTAGATAAACAAATATTAATTTCAAACCAAAATTCTTAAGTTTTTGAATGCGTATGTATAGTAATTTTAGTATGTGTTTCGTACATATTTATTGAAGTCAAAGATTTTTATAAACTTAAGACAATAAAAAATAGAGGTTTATTTTGATACAAAATATAAATTTGTGTAACTAATAGAATATAAATAATAATTAAATTTGGAGATAACAAACATTAATTTCAATGGCACTTTTAACTTATAATTGTTCTCGCTGACTAAAATATAAATTTTCGGTATTTTTTTTACATAAACATCACCGTCCACATTGAAAATCTCGAATTTTATAGGTTTTCATGTATGATACGACAATGACTGGTAAAATCGGGGTTGATAAGTAGTTTACCAAATATGATACATCTGATAAGCAAGAAAAAGGCTAACGTAATCACACAACAGAGGAATTAGTAATTTGCGACTTTTCGAATAAACACCCAAACACTCTTTCATGTTAAGCACAGTTTTCGGAAAAAACACCTCTAACCTCCCAATGTTAAAAACGGCTTTTGGAATAAATACCCTAACCTATCCATGTAAAGAAAGTCCTTTGGAATAAACATCTAAAAATTTTTATGTTAATATTGACTTTCAGGAGAAAAGTGATCCCCAACCACCTCTTGTTAAGAACGGCTTTCTGAATATACACCCCCAACCTTTTACATGTTTCGAAGGGCTTTCTGAATATACACCGCAAAACTCATTATGTTAAGAACGGCATTCGGAATAATCACACCTTACATTCCCATGATGAGAACGACTTTCGGAATAACCACCCCTGATCTCTTCATGTTAAGAACGGTGTCGAAATCAACACCTCCGTAATCCCCATGTGCAGAACGGCTTTCGGAATAAACATCACAACTTACTCATGTTAAGAACGAGATTCGGAATAAACACCCCAACCCTCCTATGTTAATAACGGCATTTTCCCCCCAAAGCTTGGTTTAAATGCTCTATGGCTGACAGTAGCTTTGAGCAGGAATTGTTTTTTAGGTGTTTACAATTCAATATTTATAGCCACTCTTTCTGCTGAGTTTCCTATCTTGATTTCATAAAACCTTATATGCTTCAAATTAATTTTAGGCATTTCCATGCTGGTAGAGTTGTAATCAAGCAAACTTAACTGGTTATGTAAAAAACTTAATCAGTTAAAATGCATTTTAAAAAAATGTAAAAAATACACAGGATACACAATGCTGTTAATTATATTTTTTATTATAACTGAAGAAACTCATACACACGCACACACACGAACACACACACACACATATATCCATACATACATATATATATATATATATATATATATATATAATAAATTCCACAACCCAACCACGTCGCAGCTCACAAGTGCCATGGAAGTCAACGAACCTGAAGTCCAAGACTCTAGTTTCGCCCTCATTTGGGTTCATCAGTTAGACACGCCCGAACTCAGGATTCGAAACCCGAGCACTGAGTTCGGACGTGTCTAACTGATGAGCCCAAATGAGGGCGAAACTCGAGTCTTGCACTTCTGGTTCGTTGACTGTCATGACTTCTGTTGGCTGCTATGTTGTTGAGCTGTGGAATTTATTATGTATATAATCTCTCACATTCTGAAAATCATATATATATATATATATATATATATATAATATATATATATATATATATATATATATATATATATATATATATATATATATATATATGAGTTCCTTCAGCTATAAGCGAAATCGATACCAAATCTTCTGACGAATTCTTGGGAATAATATTTATAAAAAAAATAGAAGACTTGAGTGTCATCAGCCCTAATCGAACCCGAAACCGAAACTCATGAAGAATTCTTCGCAAAACTGTTTATTAGAAGAAACGATAAGTCATAATAATAAAACGGCAGTCTATCAGAAGAAGAACAAAATGTAAGCGTGCCACACACAATAACACACGTTCGGTTTAATATATAGATAATTATATAGTTTAGTATTATAGGTACACGTAGAGCAAATCTCCATTTTCAATGTATGTAAATGGTCTGACATTTCTACTTTAAAACGACACGCACTTAAAACAATTACTTTTTTGTATTTAATTCTCCATCTTTCAAAGAAACAAAAAAATAGATCGAATAATCTAAACAGAGTTCTTCTCTGCGAGTGCAATTTCGTTTTATTTTCAGGAAACTTATGCGTCATTTGCTAAACGTTATAATCATATAACAAAAATTAAACGATTACACTTACATATGTCTTGGACATTCCTATTTTCTAAAAGAAAATCTCTAAATGAAATGGTCGTATTTATTTTGAAGCATTTTATGATAAAAAAAACACGAAACTGCATCGTAATAAAGAAAAAATGTCTTCTCAGATGAAAATAAACTAAAATGCTAACATTAGTCTGACATTTTTTACCGTAATACCATGTAACATAAAATAGAGTTAAAAGTTTTTAAATATGTGAATGAACTGAATGTCTACACACAGACATACATACATACATACACACAGACACACACACACATACACACCCACACACACACACACACACACATATATATATATCATTCAAATACCTCAGTATATGGTTAATTGGCAGTTTTATTCATTTAGAACTTAAAATCTTCATAGCTCACTCATTTTTGGACCACATTTATAGAGTTTATAGATCACCTTCTCAGTTGTATTGTAATAATTGATTGTCAAGTTTCCTACAGTAAAACGAAAGTTATGATGAATTTTCTGGTGAGTAGGTGAGCGACGCCTTTGATGACTGGTTTCCATAGCAATCACCTCGCTTTTGCGACCACTGTTTCTACTAATTAACAGCTGTCGCCACAAAGATAAGTAACACGTGAAACAGAGTGAATAAAAACATGAAAGGAATATAATTGGAATGGGTTGAAAGCGGACGAGTGCCGTACATTGTGATTACATATGTGTTTATGGGGAAGAAAAATAAGACAGAAATTAAACAAAAAAACAAAACAAAAATGAATTAATTGGAAACCTTGAAACATTATGCATTACAATAGCAGAATGCGATCATGAGAAGTAATATGTTTACGTTAAAACATGGAAAAGTAAAGCACTAGTTGTTCAAACTGGAAAGAAAAACACAAGATATTCTAGTAAAAAATATAAATTTATAACTTAAATGGTATTCTGGCATTGAGTTATGTTGAAAACTTATTTGCGTTTTTAATAGTTTATATAAGCGTCCATATCAATAAATGGACGAAAACCCCAATATATCTAGCTGTGTATGCATGTTTATAACACTTTGCGTCCTGTTTTATTAAACCTCTCCTTAATATATTCTCATGTCTCTGAGGTGGTGTAGAAAAATTACTTACTCGTAAGCAGCTTCTTAAATACGTGCGTCAGCATCCAGCAAACACACGTATTTACATTTAATAGCTAAACTAAAATTATCTCATTCCATTTCAGACATACTAATTACAATCATAGCACGTATATTTCTATATATATTATTTCTTTATTGGAATTCATTTTTTAGATGATCATTATATATATAAATTTATTTTTATTTCGGACTACAATTCTCATCTTTTATTAGTTGGTGTTTTCATCTTTATTGGTTGTTGTTTTTGACGACGTTTCGGCCAACTATTCCTCTGGCCTTCGTCAGGTCGTAACCGCGACGGATAGGAACTTCGAATCTCCTAACTGCATTCTCAGCAATTACTGCCATACGTAGCTGTTGTCGTATTACCACGTTTTTTGGGCCAAGTAAACCTCTGGCTGGCTTTTGGGTAGGATTGAAACCGCTATCTTCAGACAATGTCCATCTGGAACCGTAGAAATTCAACGTCTCTGTCAACTGCGCTACAAATAAAGATGAAAACAACAACTAATAAAATATGAGAATAGTAGTCCGAAATGAAAATAAATTAATATGTATATTTCTCTTTAAGTATCAGCAGATGTATATACTTTTGAAGAAACTTTATTTTTAATTTTGTGTGAAACGTATTGATAGATTTGCAATGATTCTTTAATATTCGCAAATAAAAATAAAGTTAATAAATAATTGTAGTAGTTTCATATCAACGTGTCATGCGCACGTTTTTGATATATTTAGACACATAGAAATGCATAACATCTATATAATTATAAAACTCAAATGATCTTCTAACGATGTATGTAACCCACTTTCCAGTTTACGACATCCGGTTGAGCATGCGCACATGACATGCGCACTGAAATATTAACGTTATTATTTCGAAATTATTATTTAAGATGGGAAGAGCGGGGTTTTAAATAACTTAAACGTAATAGAGAAAAAATGAACGATGTAAAAAAAAACAGACAGTATTAACAATTGTTTATTTGGATAATTAAAACGCTAAAAAAACAAAATCACATTTGGGACGCTGAAATATTAACGTTATTATTTCGAAATTATTATTTAACATGGGAAGAGTGGGGTTAAAAATAACTTAAACCTAATACAGAAATGAACGATGTAAAAATAAAGCAGATATATCAAAATTTGAATTTAACTATGTTAAGTAATGTGGTATCTGTTCAGTGCACATTTACCTATAAGTATGACCAACCACTTATAATTCAGTAACTGTAATTTATTTTTCAAAAATATTAAATTATAATAAACAGAACGAGTCATAGAAATCTATCTATATTCTTTTTTTTTTCATTTTAATATACTTTCATAGAAATGTTTCTCTTATGTCAAAAAAACTATTTTCTTTACGTCACAAGTGTCACGCTCATACATGAATTCCATAGCTAATATAACATACTGCCCCAATGATTCATAGGTAATCTAGTAATAAATACATCTTTGACGTCGAAAGTTTCGTTCTGAATATCTCCGGTCTCCTTAAAATGTAGAAATAATGATTTATTAAAAAAAAAACAAAAAAAAACATGCATCTGCATGAATCTTATATCGGAAGATACATTGATACAGCCTCTATTTACGACGGCATTTATGTTACCGATTACAATAAGAAAAAGGGTAAGTGTCTCCAATTCCTTGAGGAGGAGTAGGCATGGACTGAAATATTTGATTT
Organism: Euprymna scolopes; assembly: GCF_053919585.1. NCBI lineage: Eukaryota > Metazoa > Mollusca > Cephalopoda > Sepiida > Sepiolidae > Euprymna > Euprymna scolopes. The sequence goes on from NC_136509.1 coordinate 43,051,286, forward strand.
ATTTTCCTTAATTTAAATATTGCATGATCCATGAATAATAAATAGAATAAATGAAATTCCGTTTGTACACACTTTCTATACTAAGAATATTGAACACTTTTTGGCACGTGCACAATTTAATCAAGACATTAAAAACTCAAAATATCGAAAAAAGGTTATATTGTATGCATCCGTTTTGGACTGAAGATCTCCGAAAAAAAAAATTCACTCTGTTTGATCGAGTAGTTTGTTGTTGTTGTTGTTATTTTTTTACAGCGGAAAAACACGTTTTTATGACAGCGTGTTTAGATTTTTTTGTAACACACCACAGAGAGATAACTCAATTTAAAGCGCCGACGCCCCCTCCCTATCTTTAATCCTAGCATTTCTTAATATAGAAGTGTTTGCTCGGTATCATAACAATATTTTTGTCGATGTAAAAAAACTACTTGATGCAATTAAGTGAATTTTTTTTCCGGAGAACTTCGTTCCATAACGGATACATATGATTGAAAATTTTTCGATATCTTACATTTTTAATATCTTGATTAAACTGTACAAGTACCTACTTTTTTACTGCATGTCAGTTTCGCCGTTGCCAATGCCAATACTCCAACCTCTTCCTTAATATGGAGAGGAGTATCTGCTAACTGCACTGGGTTATTTTGTGTACACCAATCAATGGGATAATATCATAGTAACAGTTGGTATTGGAGATTTGATAAAGCGTCTTACTTAAGGGGGCAATTAATCAGGAATTTGTTTATGTTGGACTTGAAGACGCCCAAGTTGTAGTCAGGTGGGAAACAGGCCAACGGAAGAGAATTCCACAGGCGTGCACTTCTCTGGAATCTACGTTTTGATTTAGGCACAGATAAAGAGTGGGAGAAATTACTGACAGTGGTTTTAGCTAGACGGGTGTTTATCATGAAGGATTGACGAGTGAGAACCAGAGATTGGAGCTCGGACGAGCATTTGCCATGGAAATAACGATAAAACAAAGACAGGCTCACAACGTCTATTCTGTGGGAGAGAGGTTGCAGGGAAGAGAAGAGAGCACCCCCTAAACCACGAAGTCTATTTTGTACTTTGTCAAGTAAGGATAGGTTTTTTGAAGCTCGAGCTCAGATGTGGCAGCAGTACTCAATCTTTAGACGTACTTGGCTTTTATAGAGATAGAGAATTGCATCATTAGTGAGATATCTTCTGGAGCGGTAGAAGGATCCTATCATTTTACCAGGGCAACAGACTTTATATACGTGTTCCATTTCAGATCAAGAGTAATGGTCAAACCCAAACATGAAGCCTCCTCAAGACGAGAGCCATCCATTTCAATTGATGCTAGATGAGGAACAGCCCGTTGATGATGTAAAGTTAGGAGCTTGGTTTTAGCTGCATTAAAAGTAACCAGCAATCTCTTCCGTCACTGAACGACGCGCTCAAGATCAGAAGAGAGGGAATCAGAGAGAGCTTTGCCATTTACAGCCTTTGATGTGTTGCCGTAGATGGTCGTGTCATCAGAATAGATGTCAACGGATGAATTAAGTATGTGTTTTGGGTGATCATTGATGTGGATCAGGAAGAGAGTTGGGCCTGGGATGGACCCCTGGGGGACTCCAGCAAAAATACTGTGGGCCTCTGATTGCTGCCCATCAACCACTACTCTGATGAACATACCAGAGGGAAATGATTTAATTATTGAGAAAACATTTCCAGTTATACCGTAGCTGGAAATCTTGTGAAGTAGGCCCTTATGCCAAACCTTATCGAAGGCCTTTGATATGGCAATAGTAATTGCCCCAGAAAGGAACCCTTTGTCGAGAGATTAAAAAATCCTATGGGATATAACTGTTAGCACATCAGCTGTTGATCTAGCAGAACGGAAATCATATTGAATGTCACTAAGGAGGTTATTTCTGCTGTGGTGGTTTACTACTCCTTTATTTAATATGGATTCCAATAACTTACTCATGACACACAGGAGATTTATTGGTCTGTACTGAGAGGAAGATGATTTATCACCTGAGTTCTTAAATACAGGGCAAACTGAACAGATTTTCCAGGGTGTTGGAAAGCACTTCCCCTTAAAGCTTAAACAGTTTTGTAAGTATGGGAGCAAGTTCTGGTCGAAGCTTTTTCAACACTATAATTGGAATGCCGTCTGGGCCCGTTGCTTTACTGGAATCAAGGTTCTTGATTAGTTTGACGACCTCGTGCACAGATATTTGTATGTTGGATAAGGAGTTGTCTGTTGTAGGAGTAAATACGGGGAATTAATGCCCTTCGTCGCAGAGAGTAGAGTTAGCTACAAAGTTCTTGGGGAATAGTTTGGCCTTGTCTGATGCTGATGAGATGACCTCAAGTCCATTGATGATGGTTGGGATAGAACGCACGCTTCTGTTCAGGATCCTGTTTACTATTTGCCAAAACTGGTGGGAACAAAGCCGCTGCTCAGCTACTTGTATTTGATGGAGTGAGCATATAGCTCCCTTGCCTTTTTTATTACTGTTTTCACGATATTCAGCATAGTCCAGTTTAAGCGAATTTCTTGAAGTCTGTCTCAGTCTGGAAAGATTGCTTAAAGATCAATTTGAACGACCGCATTACTTTACAGTCGATTATATAACAAAAAATAAATATAAAACAGACTGAAATTAATTCAATTTTTAAAATAAGAAAATAAGAAATTTTGAAACCAAAATAAACGTTTTTATATATTTTTAACGGTCTGTTGCAACGGCCGCGTTCGGTCTAAACAGATTTCTCTTTACGGTATGTTGCGACGGTCGTGTTACTTTAGAGTTATATTTCTTAGAAAAAAAAAACTTAAAGGTAAAGCAAACTGAAAATAATTCACGATTAAAAATAACAAACTAGAAATATTTTCTTGCTGCACTTGCAAATTATTTTTGTTTATAATTAAATAATTTCTAATAAGCAATCATTTACATCATTTTCTAAGAAAAACATCCACAGATGTCGGCCCAACGTTACAAATTTAGACTAAATATCAAGCTGTTACGATATATAAAAAATGTGATTTACGTAACCCTCGAAACAGGAAAAGCGATTTTAGTTTTAATTTAATTAACCGTCGATAAAAATACAAAAAATATACAACTATATACAAAACAAAAAAGATTTATAACATCTATATACTCTGTTTAAATGCAAATGAAAAAAAGACCGCCGTAAAAGAGTGTGACTTAAAAACTAATTGAGATTAGCCAAATTTCTAATAAAATTGGCTACGGCGACAGTCATTAAACGCCGTCGCAAATTTTTATATTTAATGCATGCAAGAGACGAGTGGGGTTGGCGCATGCGTAAATGTCAAAAACGTTTAGAAGGAGACAATATTGACGTAACCCTGCCCCGTATCAGATTCTGCAGTTGTAAAGGTAGAAATTTAATATTTTTTCTGCGTTTTTGATATTACAAAACCGAATTATAACCGGTTCCGACAGTAATATATTCATAGTGATCCATTTCTATGACTTTAGTTTTTAGATGGATATACGAACACACAAACAAACTAACAGATAGATGAGATTTATATAAAAGACTACCTAAGGGGGCGCCTGGCGTTTCCCGGTCATAACAAAATTGTGACAACGCTGGGCGGTGGGCGGCGTTGCCTGTTGTAAAAAATTGTAACAGCGACGGAGGACAAAAATTTGTGATAAGGGGGGGCATTGTCCGGTCGTAAATAAAACAAAAACGAGACTTTGGTGGTATCAGGCAGAAGCGAAGCAGAAAGCGAATTTTTTTAGCCAAAGCAAGAAAGGAAAAAATCGACGGGTGCGAACTCGCATAACTGAACCCTTTTACTGATGATGCCACGATTATATATTATAGTTATTTACAACGGAAAAATGTATCAACGATTATCGCATTCGCTTAATGTAATCTTTTGTTAAAAAGTTGTCAAACCATTTTATTGCGCAATTCGTTAGCTGATTTTTTTTTTGTGTGTGTGTGGTTTTGTTCTTTTCATTCCTATTTTTTGCTCTGGCTGTAACGTCCGAAATTATCGTTTGAATTACATAAGTTTAAACTGTAAAAAATAATTAAAATGGGGAAAAAGTGTTTTTTGTTTGTTTTTTTTTGGTTTTTTTTTGTTACCTCATAGGACCATTAATTCGATTGGAATATACTTTGCTTTTTGATAAAAATATAACCCTCAGTTGACTTAAACTGGTGATTAAAAAATAAAAAAAAAAGGAAATTGATTTTTGTTTTACTATAATTGGCACCCGAACTTACAAAACAACCATGTTTAAATGGAAAAAAAAAACTCTACCGGTTTGCGTGCGGTAATCTGAAAACTATTGGTTATGAAACAACTTTCTAATCTATTGGACCAGATCGCTGATTACGAAATCACGATGAACATGTTTGTAGTTAAACTAATTCGGAAAACAATCGTTAACGCATGCGCAGTTACTGAAATCGTTTAGAAAGAGGCGATTTAGGTGAATCCTGCTGGAAATAAAACGCAATTCCTACATGAAACAATTGACATTTTTGTTTTTCAATATTTCGACGTCATTTATCCAAGAGATAAGTTTATTTTAATTCAATGCATTCTAGGTGAAAAAATTCTGACGTAGTTAGTGTGATTTCGAAATTAAGAAAAATGGACAAATCGTAACATAATTACAAGAATAAATAATTTGCTCGTGCAGATTTTTAACGTTTTAACAAACGTATTTTCACCTGACAAAATATGACCGTCGTGTGTGCCAAATTAAATACAGGTAACTTTTTAAAACTATATGGATAATTTTTCTGTATATGTATAATTATATGAATATTTTTTTCATAACTGTTTATTTTTACAAATCAAGTAATGTATACCACAAAACAAGTAATTACTAAATCAGACATAAATATCTGTACATAATTCTATTTGTATGAAATAAAAAACAAATATCCCCGTGACAGAAACAAGGTTTCTACAATGAATTCACATAATGTCTTCAAATAGTTCTATTTTAAATAAAAAGAAAATATTTTAAGGGTGCATTAAATGTCTCCTGAATTTTAATTAGTGCTTTCATTATACTTCCAGTGCCTCCTGAGTTTTATATTTTTGACTGGTCGATTACAAAAAGAGTTTCTCATTAAGAGGGGGCGGTTACAAAGTCGATATCACTAGGGCTCTAGAAGTTTCCATTAACTTTATTTATTGCTTTTAGTAGCGCACTAGAAGCCTCCTGAGTTTAGTTTATATGTAATGTTCACTTAAAAATACTCCTTTCTGGATGCAGAAGTTAGAAAATTTATTTTACTTGAGCTCAGGAGGTCCATCAATAATTTTAGTTCTTTCAATAGTGCTCTGAAAGCCTCTTGGGATTTAGTATTTTAATTAATAACTAAAAGATAGAACTGTCTACTGCTCAGACAAAAACAACTAGGTTTTATTATAGTTCTTGATACCTCCTGGATATTGTTTATTCAGTACTCACTTAAGAAAGTATTGATCCTTTAGAAAGATTAATAAACTTTGTTTTATTAGCGTTCTGGCGACCTCCTTAATTTTAGTGAATTCGGTAGGCTCTTTGATACTTTTACACTGTTTACACATCATATAATCCTGAAGCATTAGTATTGCTCTCGAGGATTTTATTTTTAATTACTTCTTTTAGTAGCGCTATGAAGTTTCCTCGAGTTTATATAGTTTTTAATGCTCGCTTAAATTTTATTTTCTTTATGAGGTCAGATTCTATATGTTCTTTTGAAGCCTCTTTACTTTTATTTAATGCTTTCAGAAATGTTTGGGAAGTTTTATGAGTTCCATTTAACACTGCTTATTTTTTGTTGTTTTAGTTATCATATTTAATACAATAGTAGTACATACACGTTCTGTTAAAATGAATGAGTTCCAGGGTAATGAGCTATAAACACATTTTAAAAGAAATATGTCTAGCACATTTTTTAATACTGTTTTCTTACTAATCGGCTTGGATAATAATCTGCAACAGACTCTAGAGCAATACATTATTAATGCATCATGACACTCGGTAAAAAATATATGCTGTGTAAAATAGTGCTCAATTCCATAGACGTAACAGATGAGTTCAATAATAAAGTATGTCAACACGTAGTAGATGCTAATTGTTAGTATACCCAATGCTCTAAATAGTGCTGGTACATTTCATAATATATTTTTAACCTTATAAAACTTTATTTCTAATAGTTCTCAACAGATAGAAAATCAATAGGAGCTGGGGGAGTGAGCAAAAATAAAGATGCAAAGGAGAAATAGAAATTAAGTGGTATGGTGGTAATACAGAAGAGAATAGTATGGTTCTTCCTGTTTCATTTTTACTGTGTTATACTTTATATCAAGTTTATGTTCAACCAATTCTAAACTAATTGTGTTCTTACTTTCCACCAGGTAATCATCGAAGAAAAGTAGAATCTCATTTCGGAGGCAGTTGAAAATGTTAATCTATTATTATTATTATTATTATTATTATTATTATTATTATTATTATTATTATTATTAATCTTATTATTATTATTATTATCATCATCATCATCATCATCATCATCATCATCATCATTATTATTATTATTATTATTATTATTATTATTATTATTATTATTCTTCACTCACTCACAAGGAGTAGTAAAACAAGCCTTCATCAAATATTTCTGTTTAAGAACCATTTGTGGTAATCACTGGTGTTTACCCAAGTAAGTAGACATCTCCGATTTTTAGGCTTCTTACATGTTAGCTATAAATACGTATAACGAAATACACCCCTTTCTCATGCTGGTCAAGTAGATGTTTTTAAAGTGTTTAATATTTTAACTTGTTACATGTTATATTTTACATTTAAGGTGCGCGTTTCTTGATAGAAGCGCTGGTTAAGATTGAATAGAATGAAATACGTATTAGATATGTTTGATACCAAACATCACAAAACAATCAGGTATTTATTTTGTTTGAAATTTATATTGGAATTTACAAATATAACTCGCAGATACACTTCATCTTCAATAATTTTTGCCATGTTGTTGGAGCATAGAATCAGCCAGAAGAAGTCCGTTTGTTGTTTTTACGGTAGTCTTATTGACAACGACCATTGATCGTTACTGGAATTTTGGTGACGATAAGCCTCCACAACGTCCCAGACCTCTTTGCACTCATCCCGCAGAGGTTTGGATAGTGTCTTTTCTCCTCGGTCGTTCAATTCCTCTTGACGCTTCTCAATGATTTGGTGTGACATCAGTCTATTGGGGCGCACAAGTACATACGGATTAAGTAAAAGGGCACTGGGGAGGTTCATTACAATTATACAGTTTCAGTTTTAATGATATCGTTTGATGTTTTTTTTGTGTTTTACATTTGTTCCAGCTCCAATATATCCGGCTTGTTTCTGTCGTGCATATGTGTTGATGTCTGCATTCAAATAATTTCTTTAATAATAATAATAATAATAATAATAATTATTATTATACTTATTATTATTATTATTATTATTATTATTATTATTATTATTATTATTATTATTATTATTATCATCTTGTTTTTCTTTGAAGTAACTCATCTCAGCCTAATAACCATCACCTTTTATAATTGTGAGAAGAAATACATAAACAAAATCAAACAATATTTCTTCCTGGGGGGGGATATAAAGAACACGTAACTGAAACCTGTCACAATAGTAAAATGGCTTCAATAATAGTAACATTATTTAGAGACCGATTCTTGACATAAAACCGGTTTTGTGCGCTATTCTTTTCCTTTACTTTTTTAAAAAAAATTTCTGAATAAAAATAGTCGATGTTTTTAATCTTGTTTTTTAAATTCAAATTACATTACTGACAACCAAATGAAATTACAGTGTGTGTAAAAAATGAGGTTTCAGTATTTACAAGCAATTACAAAAGACACATGAAATAATATATATATTAAATGACTTACCCGTGAAATATACGCCCCTATCCTTAGAGTATTTTTACGTTTTTCAAAATATATGCGGTAATTACACGGCAGAAGCGAAAAGAATTCTTCGACTTAATTTTTCAAAAGATTCGAAAATGTATGCTATGATATTTTAACAGAAAAGGTATTCGAATCAGTTGTTGAACAGGAAAATCTGAAATTGAGAACGAAATTGGTAGTTGCATTAGAATCAGGAAATATGTAAAATGTAAACCTATTACATCGCTGATAATATATATATATATATATTTAGGTAGAAAAATTCAAGATATTGTAAAATTGAATTTATAATATTTATTCAAAACAAGGAACAAGTAAAGAAAGTTCCTTTTTCCATGGAGTTTCATATATAAGCTCTTCTCCTCAAAGGGAAAAAATGTTAGCAAAATGTCCGTATAGATAAATACCTATTTTTTCTAGTTATTTTACTTTTGAAAACAGTCAAGAAAAAAGGTGTTTTGTTAAAAGAAAAAAAAAACAAGCCTATAGAAGAAATTAAAAAGAATACTCAACAATATCCAAAAATTATCGATTTTTTGTCCTTAAATATTACTTTAATCAAAATTTCTTAACCAATTCATATATATATTTTTAATTCGACATCCTTCGAAAGCTATTTACTCTTATTTATTTAAATGTTAGCACCTGGCTCTATTTTAAACAACCTTTCTTTACACCAAGTAAGAAGACATCTCCGATTTTTAGGCTTCTTACATGTTAGCTATAAATACGTATAACGAAATACACCCCTCCCTCATGCTGGTCAAGTAGATGTTTTTAAAGTGTTTAATATTTTAACTTGTTACATGTTATATTTTACATTCACAAACACACATATATGTTAAGGTGTTCGTTTTTGATAGAAGCGCTGGTTGAGTTTGAATAAAATGAAATACGTATTAGATACGTTTGATACCAAACAACGCATTATAAAAAATTGTTTGACATTAATATTGGAATTTATAAATATATCTCGCAGCTACACTTCATCTTCAGCATGCCCTTTTTCATGTTGATGGAGCATAGAATCAGCAAGTAGAAGTCCGTTTGTTGTTTTTACGGTAGTCTTTTCGAGTGTCGGAACGGTGCGTTGGTCACGCGAAATTCACGTTAGGGTTTGTGTTCCTTAATAAAAGCGCTAGTTGAGTTTGAATGAAATTAAATACGTATTGGATACATTTGAAGACGAAACAACGCATTATTACAAAATAAGCAGATATTTATTTTGTTTTAAAGTCATATTGGAATTTATAAATATATTTCGAAGCTATACTTTATCTTCAGTGTGTCTTATTTTCTGTTGTTTGAGTGGTTGCAAACGTATCTAAAAAGTAAATACATAAAAAATAAATACGTATCTGATATGTATGTCATTATATATATATATATATATATATATATATATATATATATATGTAACATAAATATCGACCATTTTTCTTGTAAAAACGCATTAAACGGACGACTGTCAAGCTTCTAGCTTCGTTCTCCTCCATTGTTAAAACAATACACATGCACACACATATATATATATATGTATATATATATATATAAGATTTTTCACATTATGCTACAAAGAAAACAGAAAAAATATACTGTTTATAACACATACTGTTGAATATCTATACGTGTTCATTTTACAAAAATACATTATGTCAATACTTACAAACTTAAAAAAAACTATTGAAAGTTAAGAATGAATTTAAGCTAGCGTTTATATTTCGGAATACAATCTAACTAATTGTATTACGGAATACAACATAACTAATTCACAGATGGCGTGACTCCCAGGCATTCGAATACATAACAATTGTAGAAAAAATGCGGCTGTTTATTCCTGTTGTTTTTCTTCTTTTTAACATCATGCGACGAAATAATATAGAACGTATTAACCTGGAGAAGACGTATAACTTAGAAACTATTTTATTTTAAACAAAGTATTAATTATTTATTTAATTTTTAAAAGGAATTTACGTTATGTAAGCTTGTAAACGGAAAACCTACGTATTTCGATTTATATGTACATATGCACATATGTACGTGATTTAGTCTTTAAAACCTTAATATCCCATGTAGTAGCAAATCCTGAAAAACACGCACCAGAAAGAACAGTTGGAAATTAGTTATTGACGATTTACCTTGACTACAATATTCCTACAGCTACATACGTAGAAAATGGGGCTATTAAGACTGACATAGTCATATGAGACAAAGGGCAGAAAATGGCAACCCTAGTTGAAGTAAGTGTCCCTAATGATGATTTACTTAACAGAGCAGAGAGGGAGAAAATAACAAAATACCAAGGACTTCTGTACGACATGAACAGAAACTGGAAGCTTGAGAAGGTATCAGTGATACCTGTCATTATAGGAGTAACCGGCTAATTAGAGAACTTTCAAAAACTATCCGGCGAATATACCCGGTGAAGCAAATGGAAAAGAAATACAAACAATAGCACTTAAAGGGACGGTTAGAATCTAAAAAGATCTCTCGGTTGGTGCAACTAAACTAGCGGGAAAATGTTTGGCATCCGGTAGAATGTGCCATCCCCAGGAAAATAAAGTTATAAGAAAGTTTAAACGGAGAGAAATTTGAAGATTATTAGCTGGAGATTTTATATGTTGAATTAACCACAATATTTTAACAAAAATGATATATTAAATTTAAATGTGAACAAAAATCTCTGCTAATACATTTCGATTATTATATTAATATACTTTTAACTTTTAATGATTATTGCTATTCATGCTCGAGCATGCTGCACCAAATTGATTATTAGATTATTGTTACGTAGTAAGGGATATATTGTTCTCCAAACGACAAAAGATAAACGCATGAATTGAATGTATGTTATTAGCCAGGAGGATATGATATCAACGTAGAAACTGAGTCGCGTCGGATAAGAGATGTAATCACGCGGGGATGTATTACAGTTCATATTTATATAGAAGTATCATAGTTTATATGAAGAATATATAGATGACCCATACCTTTCCTTAATCATGAGTTCTTTCACTAATGGGCGCTGTGATACACATGCAAGGACCAACACACATTACAGATTGAGACACCTGTTTTATTTTTGCGAAATTCCAGAACAACACTTTATTTTTTAAATATAAATTTATTTCAGCTGTCTCAATTGTCTTCACAATGAGTCTGTATACGTGTCTACATGCTTGTTCCTTACAGCCCCGCTCTCTGGCTTGCATCACATCTGTTTACTTTCGTGACCAAACTCAAACTGCGCAATCATCCAATCCTCTCTACCTCTTGATCTATCAATTTCGTTACGTCAGCATCAAAAGCACACGCCTCCTAACGTGTGACATCTGTCACGTACCCCTGCTAAAGGGTATTTTTTATGTTCAAATTAGCAAATTTCGGTAAACATTAATAACTCCCAATATAAACTATTTTAACAATATCACTGGATAGACAGCTGAATAGATAGGTAGACAGATAGATAGATTGATAATAACTAATTGAACTTTTAATATGTTATTATCTAACATTACATTTTATTAGTTTGGAGTATATATTTCCCGATCCGAAGCTATAAACTTCGCATGCATGTCATGGTAAGCAATCGATTTATTTTGATTTTATTTATAATAAGGAAAACCGTATACCTTGTTAAATAAGATTTTAAACCTGGATATAAAAAAGCAACGTTTAATGACTGTATTCCGATGTAATCTTACCTTACATGATCCTGTGTTTGTATAGGTAAGTGAGTGTACACATTACTTGGATATCTTTAGATATTTATGCTAAACTAATCCATGAAAACGATTATGTATTTTCTGCACAAGTAGAACAAGAGTGAAAGGTGGAAAATTGCCCCAATCACCGAATGAAATTATTGAAGGCAAAGCGGATAAAACGCCATAAACTAATGAAAAAATAATGAATTATGGAATAAGCGATCGAATATCTTACCTGGCCATGACGTCATTCAAAGACTAGTGAAAAGTACGTTCGTTTGACAGAGACTCTTACATCATATTTGACTGGTTTAATTCTGTTGTTGGAATTGCTTTCCTCAATTAATTTTGTAAATAAATAATTTTATAAAAATAAGGTGAAGGTTGCTCACGTCCGAAAGTGAAAATGTTGCAAGGAATGAATATCGATCTGCACATAGCACCCCAAGTCATCACTGGAGAAACCTAATCTGTATCATCACCGCGACGTAAGATTCAATGTCGTAATGATCACTAACGAGACCTATGGAAATTCCATAGGGTACACTTTCATATGTAATATATTGATGTAGGTATTCTCTGCGTGTTCAGCTTAAATATAGACGCTCTAATATTTATGTAGATTTTTAACTGCTAAATATTTAAAGGATACTGGGCGTAGCCCAATTGTAAAATACATTTAAATATGACTTTTTTAATTTATACATATTTAGAATATATTACTATATAAAATAATAGAGTTGAGACTACAAAAATTAAAAAAAAATATTTCCATATGATTTAATCGAAACCTGAGCAAAAACTTATGAAATATTTTTTTACAGCCACAAAAGTTTATATTGTCCGAGAAAAAGACCAATTATATAATGGAATCTTTAAAAATGAAAAAGGGCCAGAAATCTAGCTTTATTTTTTCGCACAACAGAGCTAAATCGAGGGAAAATTACGATTAAAAGAATGTTGTCATGAATATGGAGAAGGGAGAAAACAAGTATAATAAAAATGAAGGGTGACAGACTCACATAGAAATCAAATTAAGTTCTAAAATATGCTCTTTTTGCTCATAAAGAGAAGGTCTCCAGGACTAAATAAAAGTGGTTTGTAGGATTTTTAAATAGAAAGACAAGTGGAACCTGCTAAAAATCTTTAACATGTCGACACTAGAGTTCATGGTAAAGCACTGATTATTTACAAGGTGCTCGCAGAAAGTAGACCTATATGTAATATTCAGGAGGTCAGAAGACACATTTGAATGATGAAGCTTTGACGATACGTGTTGTTTTACACGAAAATCCAATCTTTGCGATGTCCGCCCAGTGTAGACCGCACGGCAAATACATTTTAATAAATAAATAATAAAATTATTATGGAGGAGAGAATATTTTGGCGAATAAACGATGAAATTGCTCTAGTTGAAAAAAAAACGCAGGGATTCGACGCAAAATAACAGTTGTATACACACAGAAATTTGTTTGATAAAGTAATCACTGATATTACCTAGCAAAGGTAGGCGAAGGTAAACAAGACATTCATTGATTAAATTCATTTGGATTTACAACAATTGGAAACATTCTCATTCATTGTAGATGCAATAATGTCTAAGATATAGGCATTGTTGACAAAGAGATGAATTACATTTTGTCATCCGGATTATCCCTTGGACAAAGTATTAAAGCTCTACGTGTAAGAGTCTATAACACAACATTACTTTTTGATTGTAGGAGAAAAAGAGCTCTATCGTGTATAAAGGGTCAGTAAATGTTGGTTTACGATAGACGGAATAAAGAAAATCTGAAGAAATCTTGAACACAAGAGCATCTAAAAAACGGAAGAATAGCCTCTTGTTCTACCGTACACATAAGGGGCAGATAAACGTATGTAAGTGACTTGAAAAAAGCGCCTGTTTCGTCTTGTTGTCGATTTAAAAAAAATCCATTGCTAATTGGTCTTTATATATAGAGAGATAGATAGATAGATAGATAGGTGGATAAATGCATACATACATACATGCATACATATATGCATAACTTAAGTTCCTTCAGCCATAATCGAACCCGAAACAAAAATCCATGACGAATTCTTTGTAAAATTATTTATATAAAAAAATGAGTTGCATTAGCTATAATCGAAACTGAAACAAAAACTTATAAAGACTTCTTGGAAAATATTTTATTATAAGACTTGGAAGCCTATAAAAATTAAACGATAGTCACTTGGAATAAAAATGTGTCCGTGATACAAATAGCAAACACTATATCGTATTAATATATAAACTAGTGAGACCTGTAGACATTCCACTGCGGACTATTTGATATGTAATATATTGATGATGTCATTATGTACACGTTCAGCATGAATGGAGACGTATTGGTATTATTGCAGCCTTTTTGCTTAAAATACAAAACTATTTATCTGAGTTAGCAGGGAGTTACTGCGTAGCCCATTCATAAAATACGCCTTAATATGATTAAATGCACATTATATATATATACATATATATATATATATATATATATATATATATGTGTATATATATGTGTACATATATAATTATAAAGTCAAAATTCTATCGACTCTTCTATATTATAAAGATGTGATTAAAAAATATATATCCATACGACAGAGTTGTATCAGCTTGAATCGAAACCGAAACCAAAACTTATATATATATATATATATATATATATATATATATATATATAGAGAGAGAGAGAGAGAGAGAGAGAGACAGACAGACAGACAGACAGACATACAGAGAAAGAGAGAGAGAGAGTGAGTTTCCTCAGTTCTAATCGAAAACGAACCCAAAACTTTTTAAACGAATTCTTGGTAACATTATTTATAAGAGAATGAAAGATGAATTGAGTGCTATCAGCTATATTGGGAACCGAAACTAAAACTTATAAAACTTAAGATCATAATAATTAAAGGACATACACTAAGAAGAGAAAAATATGCAAGCATGATACACAAAATAATTAACACAGACGCTATCCTATTTATATGCAGTACATTTGAATCATGTTCAGCGTGGATCTCTCATATTTGTAGAAACGAATTTGATTATGAGAAACCCTTATTAATTCCATCAACTTAAGCTGTCTCATATAGTATAATCTCAAATTACTGATACAACTTGGATATTTGTATCACTGTAATTCTATTTTCTGTGCGTATTAATCGAACATGTAAAGAATGTTATTTTTTCTAATGAAAATAATAAAATACCATACATGTAATATACATTGAACTATTTTCTGACTTTCGTTAGAGTCGAGGGAGCTTAAATACGTATATTTCTGATCATCGGGTGGTCTAATTCAGTTTTCTCTATATCTTACAACATTAGTGCATTCGATTACTCAAGTAGTTACACAAAATGTAGAGTAATCGCTAGAAATACGAGCACTATGTTTTCCTAGAAGGGGGAAGATAATTATTCGTACAACTGAATGATTGCACATAACTAGGAGAGAGAGAGGAGTCATTTAGTGACTATGAATAGAGTATAAATCATAGCGGCGGGTATAATAGACCGTTTGTACATATAAGAAGATTCGGATGGTGATGGTATGTTTAACAATTGTGAACAGTACATGTAAAACTGTTCATAAACACGTATCTGGTTTTCAAAAAAGACAGGACCCAATATTTATACTTTTATATAAATATATATATAAATTCTCTGGTTTTATCCCGACATCTTCAGAGATTACAATAGTCTGTTAATATTTCGGCTATCTTGGAATACGCTGCTTACTAGCATCATAGGAGAGACTCTCTCTTTCTCTCTTTCTCTCTCTCTCTCTCTCTCTCTCTCTCTCTCTCTCTCTCTCTATTCTCCCTTCTAAATCCCGTCCGGACAATCTGCCCTCTTTTTCAACTACTCTCTAAACTAATTAATGTGCCTGTATATATTAAAATTAATCATTTGTGCTTACGTCATTTGATTATACGAAGACCTAACAGATGACTTCTCAGTAACGTTTTTTTTTTCTGGCCAAATTTATTGTTTATACCTAGGTTTGTAAACCTATTTCGTGTATATATATTGATATAGCTCGTAACATGTTTATTGTTTCTAAGATCACTACATTTATAATTATATAATCAATATTTGTCTTTTCAACGCAATCTAAGACCCATACCGACAATCATGATAATGTTATTTCATAATAATAAATTCTTTAAATGAAGATATAAGCTTTCATAATAATAGTCGCTCTACAATCGACTATTTGCAAGGTTACCCCTACGTTTTCCGGGAGGCTATTATATAAGAATATCAGTTCATATCCCTGCAAAATAATATTGTTAGCTTCTATATGCCGCCATTTAGGATTATCTGATAATTGTAGGTTTCAAACAAAATAATCAATAGCATTAAATCGTAAGCTGTTCAGGCAAAACCATGCTGTGCTCATTAACTAGGTGTAGTTTGCTGAAGTAATTTAATCGAAGTTTTTATTCTGTAAGCCTTTGTAACATCTTGGTTTCATGTCTGTAGTTTGTTGTCTATTACATTCCTTATAAAATTGAACTTATTTGGGTACATCTCAGAATAAAACGTTAGTTCATTTTCCGTAAACCATACTTTAAGTAAAGATATCCTGATGTAAAGTAAAACATTTTTTCTACTTGATAGTAATTACGTAGGAGAGCTCCTCGAGGATAAAGGTAAATGAATGCCAGGTAATCATAGTAATCGTTAATGGAGTAAATATGCGTAGAATTTTGTTACTTATGGGGACGGTTTAATAAGAACTTGTTTACATTGTATTTGAAAGCTACCCTATGGAATTCAATCGGGAAGCAGGCCAGCGGAACAATGTTCCACAGGTGGGTTATAGTGGGAAAGAAGGTTTGTTCATGAAATCTGCGTTTAGATTACAGCAGAGCTAGAGAGTGTGGGAACTCGTACATAGTGTTTGTAGTTAGTCGGGTGCTATTTTTTGTGTGTGTAAATGTTTGGCAAGTAAGGAACGATAAATTTGAGATTCCTCATCTTTTTATGTCTATATTTTTTCGAGTGTACTAAAAAAAGAAAAGAATCAATTATTTTGTTTATCAACTATGTGGTTATACTTATAATATAGTGTTTCATTGGAATTATCAAATATTAATACAATTAATTATGGAAATTTAATACAAAAAACTGATTTTTAAATATCAAAAGATGAGTTTTTTTATTTAATTGAAATGTGAAAGTTACCATTAATGGTTCCCATCGTCACTTGAAAACGTAATTTAAATATTAATTTAAAAAATATATACCGAAGGCTTATATGAAATTTAACCTCGAGTAGTGTCATTGTGAAAGCTACTGTCTTAATAATATGTGAACCGCTTATTCCTCTTTTTTTTATTATTAAACAATGAACATACAGAATTAGATTATACACAAGTATTTTATTTTTATAGTGCATATAATACTCTTCTCTCCGAGCAGAAATACAATCAATGTATCTCGTTATTTAATCAATCCACTGTTGATGGACAATAAAAAGAAAACTCACTCCTGATTTTAATAGTTATCGGAGCTTTACAAACATTCTTTTATTTGATTTAATTTTAATACTGGCACAACAAATAATAAAGATAATTACAAATTAACGTTTTATCGTTCGAAATGGTATTTTATGTTTTCAAACCTGAATCATATTCGATGTGAATGTAATTTAGATTTGCCTCGCAAGGATTTATCGCGTGAACCATAAACTAAACAGCTAAATAAAAAAAAGTACAGGCAAAGTAATCGATGAGTGAATGAAGCATTTAATACATCTTTTATACAGTGATAAAAATTAAAAGATATTCATAAATATTTTATAGGAGAATAAAACGTACATAAATAAAACGGGTTAACGTGACATCAGAGGAATTCATTTCATCGATGAAACCTATACCACTTCTGGAGGAAAATATTAAAAATTTCTCGAAAACATACCAAATCCGCTAAAAAGTAATATCCTACAAATTTATTCGAATAAATCGTCAAGGGAGGATTGCAAATTGCATTGGTATGATGACTGAACTTATGCATTCATAATCTAGGGCATGTCATTGTCCTGTTGCAGATATTGAAGGTGTGATAATAAATCAACACCTGTCATAAACCTGCGTCGAAATCCAATACCCGCCATTGGATTTCTGGCAAAGGTGCATTAAGAATTATCAGAACTATGTAGAGAAATAAAATTCTGGGTCACAAATAATCGCCCATTTTCATAATACTTCTCCTGTCTTCGTATTTTTTCATCATTTGAATATAAAAAGTATGAATCTTTATTTTAAAAACAACCTAGGTAGTTCAAAATGCAATCCAGACGCCTATTCACAGCCGTCGTACTCGCTGACAAAATGCATTGATACTAATGATGACTATGTACACACACAAATAAGGTCGCTCATTTCAATTGTAATTTTCCCGTCTTCGTAGCTCTTAAACTGTGAGATATAAAATAAGAGTATTTCATTTGTAGCGACCCTTATATAATGGCATGCGTTTCAAAATATTAAAATTAATTTCTTTCTAAAATCAATGCTGAATTCATAAATATCCTTAAGAAATATATGATGCCCAGTTACCATCTGCATTTGTTTCAGAGCATGGAATTAATCGCCCAGTAATTTTAAACAGGGAAAGTGCATATATTGATAGGCGGTGGTTTGTAGATTAGTTATAACTAGAAAAGATGCGTAGTTGGCATAAAGCCTACCCTTTTTGAAATACTCACAATATTATTACTGGCCAGGGCTAACATCGCTAAACTGACGATGATAAGTGGCCTTGCAAAAACCAGAGTGTCTATCTCATATTTTTAATGGAAACACCTTCTGACAAGGCATGAAGCTACTTAATATAAAGACGTTACTAAAAGTTACAACAGTAAGTGTAAGATGTACATATTTTAATGTAAATTATTCCTCTTTTTTCAGAAATATCGGCTAAGGAACGGGAGGACCAAAAATAAGAGAAAAAAAAGAATAACATTAGATATTGACATAATGATGCGATCTGCTTTTCAAAAGTCTGTAAATAAATGTTTTACTCGTATATACTTAATTACATCTATTTTTTAGAACTAATTGATTAGTTTTAATTAAAGTATTAAATAGAGCAAGACGAAATTTAGCCCCGCCTATAATTCATAGTGTGCGCTTAAGCTTATAGAATAGCCTGTGAGTCTATATCAACGCCTATTGGTTATAGTTAACGGAAGATTATGCTCTGCTCCGCACATCGAGATCGCTCCAACTTTCATTTCTCGTTTTGCTTAATACGAAATAAACGCCACTATGGAACGTGTCGCACAATGGCATCAGTGTCAGACAGAGAGGTTAGTAAACGATAGTTTTTTTAGGAGAATAGTAGAACCGCTAAATGTATTTTCATCTTGAGATTATAATGACACTGAAAGGGACACTTTGAGTTGCCCAGGGCAAGTAAAAACTAAATAAAATATATTGAATAGTGTTAAGTCTCTCCTTCCCCCAATAGAAGAGCAATCTTTTTTTTTTCTCATCTGAAGAGTTAAATTATAAAACTTTAGTGGCCTTAAAATCAATACAAGCACACCCTAAAGTAAAATAAAGGATATTTTAGAGCACTACTAAGAGTAAGTACCAGCATCTTATTCTTTGTAAAGAAAGGACAATAGCTAATAAACGATTGATTTTATCCGGGTTAAGCGCATTTAAATTTGAAATATGCCGATTCACTTTCAGCATTGTATAAGTACGTGATGACATTGAACGCGTGCTTTAAGCTGATGAAAATATAATATAATATAATATACATATATATATGTGTGTGTGTGTGTGTGTGTATGTATATATATATATATATATATATATATATATATATATATATATATATATATATATATATACACAGTTATAGGGCTCCTAAAAATAAATCTTATATATATAGATATCATTTTTATGGGGTTTACATTGAGGTATATACTAATTTCCTTAAGTATTTCTATAAATTCAACTAAAAATAGAAATATTATGTAACGGACAGCTGACCTTTATATAATAGAAAAATAAATTAAACGTACATAAATTGTGAATATATGTCAGATATAATATATCTACACACATTGTTAATAAAGTTTTCCATGTAAAGTTTTCCATATAAATTTTACAAGAATTATTGACAAATATATAATTTCTGATTCGTTTTAAATGAAATGTAACTTGATTGCGTTTCTACTGTCAATCCTCAACAAGTTTTAGCTTTCAATTGCTACGAAACTCATTGATTAATTCATGTTTGGATCTTTGAAATTATTTAACTAAATTTGTTCCGCATCTGTCTGTAGAATCGTGTTGCAGTTACTTGCCGGAGAAAGGATCCTGATTTTTCTGCGCAGTGAGGGCGACAATAATGTCCTGGTAACGATATTAGCTCCCCGTTTGTAAAAACATCAAACAGACGATGGACACAACTCATTTAAGTCACGAGGTTCATAAGACGTCTCTTATATCTGCTTAGTGTGATCAGTTCTCAGCGCCATTAATTCTCACCTTAGAAGTATCTACCTGGGTAGGAACTTTTAGTGCTGCAATTACACGCCTGTAAGCGAACGACGTATGTTTTGTTTATAAAAATATAAATTTATTATTTCAATTTTTTTTTAAGTCGAGAGTTAGGGCACGCGACTCGTACGTTCTCGGAAATTAAAGAGTTAAATATTTGCGGCCACCAGGAACAGGGACATATTTCCAAGTTGAATACATATATTTTTTTCATGAAGAACCACAAGAGAGTAAAAGATAGAAAGAAAGAAAAATAGAAAGAGAGGAAGATGGATAGATACATATTAAAAGAAGGTAATGGAGATATTGATATTTCGGAAGCCTTAGCTGACGAGTTGGCAATGTTTGCTGTTTTTTTTTCTTTAATTCAAACGTTTTCCACCCTCGAGTTTATAAAATCAAATGTCATCTCCAGGTAAGTATACTGCGATAAGAAGCGCACTCTGAAATCCTCATGTTTTGAATGGCGCGTTTCAATGTTATACTTGCATCGATACGAATACAAGTAAAGTTGTGTATAAAGATGTAAACACGGAACATCCTAGCCCTTTCTCAAGAATGTCGTTATCAATGGGGCATATGTTCAAGTACATCCATATCATTTACAGCAGCTTTAAATGTGTAACATAGAAAAAGAAATACAAAAACGAATTACGTAATTTCCGGAGAACGATCCGCCACATGCAAATAGAGAAAACAATGTCCCGCAAAAGCGGTTGTTCTTTTGCCTTCAGTTCATAGTAAATACTTTTTTTCGTAGAGATGTTCCGCAGTCCTTTAACATACATCGTCCAGTATTTAGGTTGTATACATGATAAATAACCAGCATAATGACTATCACTAATCATCTGCACTCCAATATCTATATTTCCCTCGATTTTTCTGATGAGATAAGCTCTGTAAAGTGTACCTAATAACCAGTCGCTCATAGCAACTCGTAGATTAACCTTTACATGCATTCATCTGTTTCAACTAACCAAGCAAGCTGAACGGAATATGTCCATGAAGTAACTCAATTAAACATTAACTCTGAAGCTTCTTTTATGTTTAAGATCTCGAATGTCATAGCATATTAATACTCTTGTCAATAAATTTAAATTATAATTTATATATGAGTTCTTAATGTATAGCCTCCTAACGGGAGAATACAGTACCGTTGGTGTTTAATATGAATAAGAATATAGTTACATGGAAACTGCAATTTGCTTGTGAATAATAAATCTTTATTTGATAAGTTCTCTTCCGCTGACTGAGATCAGAAAGGAATAAATATGACATAAAAACGGACGCTAATGTACGTTATCTTTATAACTTGGATAAATTGTAACGCGTGTTATATTTATAATTGCTCTATTGTATTGCTCTTTGATCTTTTCTAGAGTATTTTTAAAATAGTCGCAAATGATCGAGATATTTCGAAGAAAATAAAAGTTTATAATTAGCACGATGATTATGTTCGAATTAAACCTTACAGAGCTTTAAAACATGTGGATTAATTTAATTTGCGTACATTTCCTATCAATAATAAGAATTGTCTCCGTCGAGATCTAACTTAAAAGTTCGGTTCGAAATCGAAGTAGATAATTGCTGTAAAAACCGGCACCTTGCAGAAAGTTTTAGTGTACAATGATTGAAAAATTTAAATAGAGTTAATTATACAGGGTGGTCGCTAAAAAGCAGTAAATTTGTCAAACAACGATTTATTATTACAAGGAATAATTTGTATAAAGTTTTCAAAGACTAATGTTATATTATACTCATATATACTCAAAATGTCGCCCGGACACTTCATTGCAGTGGTTTAACCTACAAATGCAGGCTTGTGTGGCGCCCGGAAGTGTAAAAAATAACAATTGCGCATTTTATTCATGGTTTAAGCTGACCTCATATTTCCGCTTTTCTAGCGACCACCCTGTATATGTAAGAATAATAATCCTAACGTAGGTTAAATGCATAAACTATACACTTATTTATATAGCAAGAAATACGGTGTTCGAAATTACTCAAATAGGATGTACTCTGTATTTTACAAAGCCACAATTTGCTCATGTATAAAGTATTTTTGTAACATCTGGCCTGGTTCATCAACTACTACTCTCCAACTTTTGTAAGGACCAATAAAAGTGTCAAACCTAATACGTAACGATTAATGATTAAGGCCAACCTCTGTCCTTTCACTGCAATGTTGCATCGCTGTGACTGTTTTACAAGTACTTTCGTTAAATGTGATTTGACCAACTCATAGAACTTGTCTCCCCGACTACCTACATACTCCCGACTACCTACATACTCCCGACTACCTAGACAAGTAGTAAAATGTCACCCCTTCACTGTTTAGGTTTGAGATGCCAGAACGTTTTCTACTCTAATTGTTTCTTCTCCCGAACTGCTACACTTTGCAATTTCCTCCGTGAGTCTTGCTTCCCTAACTGTACCAGCTTTACTAACTTGCAGAGGCTTAAATGTAATTTGAGCAAATATCTCGCTGCTCCGCTCCCCAGAGTACGATGTTAGACACTATCCCAAATAGAAACTCGTTACGTTAATATGAATAAGAATATAGTTATAGTTAAGTAGCAATATTCCTTTTCATGCGGAAAGATTAAAATTAATACAACGCTTTAAGATTTCTAAGACAGGAAACAATTACGTCCTGACGATTAGTCATGCCCATCAGTATTTCCTTACAAGTGACAGTTGTCTCATTGAGGAAAAGACGCCCAAGATGAACGGCAATAAATCTGACCTCCTAGGTAAAATAAGCTTGATAATATTTAAGAAGGACTCCTTACAGGCACGATAAGAACAATGTTCAATCGATTTATAAAAATAAATTTGCAATGAACCTGTCTTCCCATGAGTGTGATATAGAAATTTAATCTGAGTCCTGGCAAGTTCTGAGCAACACAAGCCGGTTGCACATCACCGAATGAAATAGCATACAGTGTCAGCATTACTCGACATGTGCCCCTCAGCTAGCAGGTAATAATCAATCTCTTTTCCATAGATGGGAGTAATGCTTAGAAGAATGGATTTTGAAACGAACAGAAAAATTTATATTCGCATCCCTCACTTATCCAATAAGATTAAAATCTAATTTTATAGTAAAACCCGTCGGGTTTTTGGCAACCATATTTTATTAAATATACCTTGTTATCTACAATAGAATCTCCCTACCCTGTTTCTCGCATTTCTTTACAAATTTTCAATCGAAATATAAATTAACTTTCTAAATAGTTTCTATGATTTTATCTTTATAAAGTAAGCAAGCACACACATATATGCATATATATATATATATATGTATATATATATATATATATATATATGTGTGTGTGTCTGTGTGTGTGTGTCTGTCTGTGTGTTTATATATATATATATGTGTGTGTGTCTGTGTGTCTGTGTCTGTGTGTTTGGGTGTGTGCTGTATGTACCCCCAACCTAATTTACACTCATAATACTTTGGCGACATCTCTGATATGAATAAGGAGTATAAATATGTGCTATATTTAATCTGTATTATACTTTTGAAAAAAGGGTAAAACAAGTTAATGTTTTCGTTAAAAATCAAAAACTTAAGATGTTTGTAACATTGTACAGTATCTATTGAACATCAATTTATAAATATCCCCAAACGTCCAAAAATTTAAGAGCATTTTTTTATTTAAACGCAAAAAAGCACAATTTAATATACCATAGTTCAATATTTCAAATATTAGATACTTATTAGATGAGAATTCCTGTATATAATTTTAGTCTTAATATTACTTTTTTCATGGGCATTATATTTCAAACATTGTTGGCCCATCGACTTGCTGGCGACCCCTAAAATACAATTCCGTATTACAGTCATTGCTGACGGAACAAGAGTATGCTCCTCCTGAATTAAATTAGTCATCTCGTTCCTAATTATGTTCTGATTTTCGGGTTTGGCTGAAAGGTTCCCGAGTTCGAGAGAAATAGAGTTGAAAGTTTGAGGGACTGATATTTTGTAAAAATGGCACAAAGTATGATCAGAAGTGAAGAATTCGATTAATACGAATAAACAATTATCATTTCAAATATTCAGAAACGTATTATTCAGCAAACTTCTTTAAAAATATAAATGTTGTAATTCTCAATCCCAAAGAAATATAAATATTGTAATCCCATAAAAAACCTATTCGAAAATACTAAGATTACATATATCTTTTCTCCATAACACTCTGATCCTCACTTAAGCTCAACTGATATAAATGGTTCTCATCTCTTAAAGAGACGCCATGTTTTGACAAATTCTTTGGTCTGACTTCCAATTCTGACCTGAAACGAAAGACTTACATCATAATGGTTGCGGTCCTGGATATGACTTCAAACTATATCCGATGTTGAGGCCCCAGCTTGCGGGTTTGGGGGAGCGTGGAGCCACCCCTTAATTGGCATTGCTCCCAGATCCACTCTGACCCGGAGTGCAAGTACCTGTTAGGGTCCCAACTATGGGTCAAATAGAAACCGACTTGAATAAAACAAATAGTTTCTATAAAAAATGTTTGTTCAAAATCACCTGATGCGGCATTAAATAACCTGAAAAGAGTTGATATGCCGTAAAACAACCAACCAACACAACCCACACAAGGCATAATTGTTGCCAAGCTGACCAGTAGAACGGTTGGTCATGTTAATGCTTCAGAACTTATCAAACTCCCAACGCAATCTTCTTCACGTATAAATGCCAGATACGTATTGAAAGTGAGTATTTGTGCCACATCTAGGCAGAAACTGCCCGCAACATCCTATCTTGTCTTCTCAAAGTTCACAACTTACTTAAAAAACTGATGCTATTTTTTCTTCTCTGCAACTTCTTTTCAACGGAATATGTTGTGAGACTGTATCTGCTCTACCCTTAT
Source organism: Euprymna scolopes (assembly GCF_053919585.1). Taxonomy (NCBI): domain Eukaryota; kingdom Metazoa; phylum Mollusca; class Cephalopoda; order Sepiida; family Sepiolidae; genus Euprymna; species Euprymna scolopes. The sequence goes on from NC_136509.1 coordinate 43,076,365, forward strand.
TTATATAACATGGACTCGTCTGAGGTTCAATATATAGTCCCCATTCCCAAACTGTTACAAAAACAAACAAACAAATAAACTCTCCCCTTTCTACAACGACTATTAACAAGTTCCTCCACGTTCTATCCGTGATTAAATCTTTAGGCAAATTCCATAAACAAAGCTTATTTTATAAAATTGCCTGACCGTAGAACTCAGTTCATGCTTTCGAGCTCTCTAATATAGTAGTCTATGGCTGTCTGCATGTCCAATGTCAACAATGCCTTGTTGAATCGCTCGGCTGAATATTCTATTTCTTCCCAATTTCCACCACTTACTATCAATACGCTGTTGTCTCAGTGACTAACGTACGCTAATTAACCCTTGTCCTAGAATGATCTCCATGACTTGATATGTGGTGACTCCCATGCACAAATAAAATAATTCTATACTTAATACATACTAAAGATAGAAATAAATTGATCCCAATACCTAATGAGTAGAACTATTTTTCAAACAGTTCATAATAACTGTTCTTTATTTATTTGATATTATGTCGGTAGGTTGCATATCTTTAATATATTTGGACGTAATGTCAATATACACACTGCGTAATTAAAATAATTTAATGAATAGAAGAGAAACGTTCGTTCTAAAATATTATTAATTCATTGGTAGGTTTGTTAGAGTATTTCCCTGTATTGTTTATATATATATATATATATATATATATATATATATATATATATATATGAGTCGATAGAGAGAGAGAGAGAAACAAAGAAAGAGAGAGAGAGAGAGAGAGATGAATAGATATGCGTGTGTTTGTGTTACACAAAAAAAAAACCGGTACCGTCGATTCAAAATCTGAATTAAATTGGATCTATACATAACCGTCTATGGTGGACTCTAATAATCCTTTATTTATATCCCGTTAAATGATTTCTTATCATCTGGAGCAGGTATTTTATTAAACGTAATGCTTCTATTTTTAAATTTTATAATAATCGATTACTCTGCATAGGTTTTCGGCCAGTAGAAATATATATATATATATATATATATATATATATATATATATATATATGCAGAGTAATCGATTATTATATATATATACACACTCGATTTTATATATATATATATATATATATATATATATATATTATTGTTGTTGTTGTTGCTGTTATTATAATTGTTTAGTAAATGTTTCAAAAGATTTTATGGATGGGTTATTCTTGTAGCCTTTAATGAATGTTTTATATATAGCTGCTCTCTCTGTGCTTGTGTTGGCTTCGATAGAAATACCCTTGGGAGGAATCATGCCGTAATTGCTCTGTCCTGGAAGGCACAGTAATTATTCCATTACCGTTCGTCGTTTACAGAAAATGTAAACGAATTCTTAATGTAAACATAACCATTGAAATAAGCAGACAATACACACCACGTGGGATTTAGTTGATTGCATTGGAATGTTTAGACTAATCCTGAACGGATGAAATGCTCACGCAATACAAACTTGACACATATATATATATTTTCTTCTGCGGGTTTAAGTACCAATGCCAACGGGAATTGTCAGATTGATGCAAGCGGATCATTTTATTCTACTGTAATTCCTGGTTGTTTGTTTTATCTTTATTTTATTTGATTTTTCTCATTTACGGTGTACCAATTCAATTAGTTGTATTATGTATTTTATACTGTCTCTTATTTTTCCCATCCTTTTTTTACTTCTTTCTGTATATTTTATAATTAGAAAATAATGTATCACTTTTAGATAAGGTTAGGTATACATGCATGCAAGACTTCGCAGGCCCAAACAAACAAACGGAAAAAAATAAAATATCCGATTTGGCATTTTTAAAGTTCAAATAAAATGCATTTATTCGCGGTTTTTCCATCACCGTGGATTTTATTTCCTTGCTGATTCTTTTTCGCACACATTTGTACCTTCAACGTTTTTTGTCCCCGTATCCTTACGCTGGCGTTTGCCCTCGCCCTCGTGTTTATACGTCCATCATCCCTGGTCGCACTTTGACCCTCTTTTTGACCCCGTGATTTATATTTCATTCCATTTCTTTTGACACAAGCTCGCACACTCTTGTTGATTTGCATATGTGTTGTAATGGCTGCTGCTAAGATTTTTCGCTCGTAAGCTATCCTTCATCAGCTGCTGATATTATCAGACGCAACTATACGCGCTCTGTTACATATGCAACCTTATGTAAAAAATTAACCGCTAAACTAAATAATAGATCCTTATGATGTTTGCAACACAAGTTTTAGGTATAAAAGCAAATCGTGGGAGGTATTTTCTTTAATCTCGTTTTAGACAATGCGAACAATGATACTGTTGTTGTAGCTCGTGGAAAGCACGACATTACCAAGTTTTGTCAAACCTAACAAAAAGAATCGTGCATCGCGTAATAAATATTTCCAACTTACAGTTACAATAGATTATTTTAAAGCGATATAGAATCCAAATTTTAGCAACACCTACCATTTTTAATTAAAATATATCTTTGATCTTTCGTTATTTGCTGTCTCTTCTGTATATGACATTGAAATATTTCATCTTATTAGGTCGCTGAAGTTAAATAACGTAAACCTTGACCAATGCTGGATACCGTTCGCCAATCTTTCGTGTGCGGGATATACGTGTAATTGCGAATCGCTTGTGACGTTGACATTTTTTTTACATAGACATCACCACTTATCAAGGCCTTGAGACCACTCGAGAATAAGGCTTAAGGAGTGTACAGCAGAAATTGGACAATATCGTAATCGTTAGTCATGGAGATGTTGTAAATTTGTTAACTTATGTGGAACGACTCATAAAAAACTTGTTTACGTTAGACTTGAAGACAAACATATTGTAATCAGCTGGAAAGCAGGAAAACGGAAGACAAATCCATAGGCGTGCAGTTCTAAAACTTTACATTCCTTGTAAACTCCCTTCCTCCCCAAAAAAGCCTACATAGCACGCCCAGGGCTTATATCACTATACGCGGACGTGCAATAAAAATACCCCTGACCGACTTCCAGTTGTCTAATCTAGTTGAGATATTGCATGTGCAATGATTTATATCTCTTCGGGTTATGCGGCAAATTACAGCTCTATACTAATCGTGGTTTCTGTTTTACAGGTGTTTGAACTGAGTCAGTTGTGGAATGGAACCTGTTGAGTGTCGAGCAGTGACACGTTTTTTTTTATTTGAAAGGACGCACACCACAGGATACTTTTCATGAAAGGAAAGAAACTTATGCCGATAATGCCCCATCATATGACCTTGTAAAATGCTGGCATCGTGAATTCAAACACGGCCGATCGCCACCCTTCTGTCATTGATGAGGCATCTGTCCGTCAAGTGAAGGTTGCCGTTTTGGAAGATCGGCGCATTACTATTCGCCAAATAGTCCCAGATGCCAATATTAGTACAGGGTCTGTAGAAACTATCATTCATGGCCATTTGCATTTGTATAAGGTGTCTGCCAGATGGATTCACAGGTTGCTCATACCATTCTAGAAGCGAGAACACGTCGAGTGCTCGAGGATGAATTTGGAGATGTACCAAGATGATCAGAGTTTTTCAAAAGAAATAACAGATTTCTTGGCAAAGAGTCCCTTTTGAGGAAATTAAGGGAAGCTATCAAGATCGAGAGGCGGGGCAGGATCAGCAAAGGTACCCTCCTTCTGCAGGACAACGCTCCGATCCACAACTCACATGTCGCCAGATAAGAAGTACGGGCGTGTGGTTATGACATCCTTCCCCACCCTCCCTACTCTCCTAACCTTGCACCCTCGGACTTTCACCTCTTCCCAGCCATTAAGTTTTTTTGAAAGGAAAGCGTTTCCCAGATGATGCAGCCTTGATTTCTGAAGTCACGTCGTGGTTGGAAAGCCAACCTGGGGTTTCTAAAAAAACGATCTCCAGAGCTGCATCATACGATGGAAGAAATGCATAAATCTGGGTGGTCCCTATGTAGAGAAAGACTAAAAACTGTGCTAAGTTTCGTTTCTCTACTTCTATGGGAAGTGGGTCAGGGGCATTACTTATTGCACGCCCCTCGTAAATACTATTGATTCGAAAGTATTAATTTCTATCTCTTTTTAAAATAATCTAAACATAAACAATAAATTTTAGGTATTGTTAGAATCAATGCATTGCATTAATTTTGATCCAAATTCAGATCAGATAGGTAGGATATATGGATCAATTATTTAGTAAGTCATTTCTTTGTGCGTTTGTATGCGCAATGCTTATTACACATTATTTATGTTTTTGATCCTATTTTAAACACGTAAAACAAAATCTATAGTGGTATCTACATGTTAGCTTGCTCTCTATTATTGATAAACTTGGTTTTTAATATTAGCTTTCAATTGAAATGAATGGCTCTCGTCTTCAGGAGGCCTCAAGTTTTGACAAGCTTCTGGGCTTGACCATTACTCCTGATCTTAAATGACACACGTATATCAAATCTGTTGCCAAGGCCGCTGGAAAAATGGTGGGATCTTTCTATCGATCCAGTAGATATCTCACTGCTGATGCTATTCTCTACCTATATAAGAGCCAGGTTCGTCCAAGGATGGAATACTGTTGCCACATCTGGGCAGGAGCTGCTAGAAAGGACTTGTCCTGCCTTGATAGAGTTCAAAATAGACTTCGTAGCCTCGTAGGAGATGTCCTTTTCTCCTCCTTGCAACCTCTATCTCACAGAAGAGATGTTGCGAGTTTGTCTCTGATGTATCGTTATTTTCATGGAAAGTGTTCAACTGAGCTTCAATCTATGGTCCCCCCTCGCCAAACTTTCACAAGAAACACTCGTCTAGCTGTAAACACTATCAATAATTTCCCCCACTCTTTATCTGTTCCTAAACCTAAACGTAGATTCCATGAACAAAGCTTCTTTCTTAGAACTGCACGCCTGTGGAATTGTCTTCCGTTTTCCTGCTTTCCGGCTGACTACAATATGGTTGTGTTCAAGTCTAAAGTAAATAAGTTCTTGATGAGCCGTTCCATATAAGTTATTAAATTTATCAAATTTTCATTACTAATGATTACTATATTGACCAATTTCTACTGTACACTCTTTAACCCTTATCCTTGAGTGGCCTCTGGGCCTTGATAATGTGGTGATGCCTTTGTAAAAAAAAAAAAAAAAAAAAAAAATTCCTGATTAAGAAAATGTTTCAAATTCGACATATTCTATTAAGGATATCATGACTGATCCATGAAAAATTGAACGTAGTTGGATATAAGATTAGGCACAAATACGTCAAATACGGTTTTTTTCCATAGCATTGTATTTATCTTATGGATACTTCTAGGTTCCATATTGCTATTATCAAATTATAGTAAGTAATATGACACGATTTCTCAATTACTTATGACATAACTTTGATTGTTCACGAACCTACCTGTGTTCCCACACTGACGGTCAGTATGCAAATCTATAAGATGTTTTGCCTATAACTTGCTCTGAGCTTAAACCAATAACAGGTGTAAGAAGGGTCCACAAAAATGTTTACACATTTGACTGTTGTTATATGAACTAAATATTTTCAAACTTGATATGTAGCATTCGTATAGAATACGATATACGATAGAGAGGTGTGTATCCAGTGCCATTTTAGATATTTAAATAAAGCGGTTTCATAAATTAAAGATGCTGCAGTAGATGGCAAAGAACTTTAAATATTGGCAAGGTTAACTAAGTTTTTTGCACTTTCTCTCCATCATTTCCAAGGGGCATTCATCATTTGTAAACAAAAATCTTGAATGCTATGAGGGTCTTTCTCAAAGTACACCTCCTACTATTGTTTTCAATTAACTAGCCTTAATTTAAACTTTCACCACTTCCGGTTTTGCGATGGAGGAAACGGCGAAGACGTCATTTTTTTTCGCAGTACGGGTTCGAGCCTGCATGCCTACTACCATTTTTTTTTTGCTCAACACACACCTCCGAACACCTGAGCAACGACGGCCACCCAGGCTAATCTATAATTCAAATCTCACCTCTCTGTTTGAATGCGGGTATGTATGTATGTATGTATGTATGTATGTATGTATGTATGTATGTAGATGTATGTATGTATGTATGTATGTATGTATGGATAGATGGATGGATGGATAGATGGGTATCTGGCTAAAACTTTCGATACGTGACAGTTTTTCACGAGATCGGTATCGTGCTGAAACTGGACTCTTCGGACGACAAATATCGAACAATTGGCTAAAAGCATTAATTCTGTCACCCTTAACTTTTTTACAAGGAGGGTCGCTTTTTTCGCCAATATTTTTCTGAATAGAACCTGTCTACAAATTTGAAATTTTGCTTTGTTAGACTCAATACGAAATAATTAAAACGTAAATTATACATCTAAATGTTTAAAAGCGAAAATGTGTGTTTGTATGTATGTATGTATGTATGTATGTGTGTTTGTATGTCTCGCAAAAACTTTCCACACGGGTCACGGATTTTCGCCAGATCGGTATCATTTTAAACTTCCAAACTTCGCCCGACAAATATCGAAAAATTAGCCAAAAAACGGTAATTTTATCACCCTGAAATCATCACTTTTTACAGGGGGTCAGTAAAAACCCTCCTCTCATTACGAGTTCGGTTCTACGAATGCGCAAATGACGTCGTAACCTGATTTAGATTAAAGATTTAAGAAAGCGACACAATTTCGGCGACGTCGTCATAGCTCAGTTGCTTAGAGCGCGTCCTCATTATCTAAACATAGCTTCCGTACATTCATATCTGACCTACCTCTGCATTCCATGTTTAAAAAGGATTTGCCCTCTATAGTATCAGACCTGCTCGAATTGTTAATTGTCGGCATAGACCAATTCATACCAGCCAAAACATTCCAATAAAAACCTAACAGCCAGCCATGGTTCTCCCCTGAATGTGCTGCTGCCATTGCGGACAGAAATCACTTTTTCCATAGCTACCAACGTAATAGATGTACTGAGACTAAAGCTGCTTTCAGGACTGCCAGGGACCACTGGAAAAGAGTAATAAAACATGCAAGAGAGCTATATGCTCAGTCTGTTAAATCCAAAGTAGCTGAGCAGCGGCTTGGTTCGCACCAGTTCTGGCAAATAGCAAACAGGATCTTTAACAGAAACCTGCGTTCTATCCCAACTATCATCAATGGACCTGACGTAATCTCGTCAGCATCACACAAGGCCAGACTATTTGCCAAGAAATTTGCAACTAATTCTACCCTATGCGACAATGACCATCAACTCCCTGTATCTCCTCCTATAACAGACAACACGCTATGCAACATACAAATATATGTGCATGAGGTCGCCAAGCTAATCAAGAACCTTGATTCCATTAAAGCAACTGGCCCTGACAGCATTCCAGTTATAGTGCTGAAAAAGCTCCAACAAGAACTTGCCCCCATACTTACTAAACTGTTTAAGCGTTGCCTTAAGGAGAAGTGCTTTCCAACACCCTGGAAAACCTCATCAGTATGCCCTGTATTCAAGAATTAAGGTGAAAAGTCATCTCCCTCTCACTACAGACCAATGAGTCTCCTGTGTATCATGAGTAAGTTGTTGGAATCCATATTAAATAAAGAAGTAGTCAACCACCTCAAAAGAAACAACCTTCTTAGTGACATGCAATATGGTTTCCGTTCTTCAAGATCTACAGCAGATCTGCTGACGGTTATATCACATGGGATTAGTGAATCTCTTGACAAAGGTTTCCTTTCCAGGGCAAATGCTCTTGACATATCGAAGGCCTTCGATAAGGTATGGCATAAGGGCCTACTTCACAAGATTTCCAGCTACGGTATTACTGGAAATATTTTCTCAATCATTAAATCATTTTTCTCTGATAGGTTCCTAAGTGTAGTTGTTGATGGGCAGAAATCAGAGACCCACAGTATTAATGGTGGAGTTCCCCAGATGTCCATCCTGGGTCCAACTCTCTTCCTTATCTATATCAATGATCTCCCAACACACATACTTAACTCATTCGTTAATATATATGCTGATGAGACGAGCGTCTATGGCAACACATCAAAGACCGTAAATGATGATGTTCTCTCTAATCCTCTCTCCTTTGATCTTGAGCGAGTGGTCAAATGAGGGAAGAGGTGGCTGGTCACTTTTAATGCATCCAAAACCAAGCTTCTATCTTTACATCATAAAGTCTCTGATCCCCATCTGGCATCAATTAACATGGATAGCTCTCGTCTTAGGGAGGCTCCATGTTTTGACAAGCTTCTGGGTTTGGCCTTTACTTCTGATCTGAAATGGAACATGTACATCAAATCTGTTGCCAGTAACGCTGGCAAAATTGTGGAATCCTTCTAGCGCTTCAGAAGATATCTCACTAATGATGCAAATCTCTATCCTTACAAAATCCAAGTACGTCCAAAGATAGAGTACTGCTGCCACATCTGGACAGGGGCTGCTAAAAACAGCCTATCCTGCCTTGACAGAGTACAAAATAGACTTCGTGGTTTAGTGGGGGATGCCCTTTTCACTTCGCTACAACCTCCCTCCCACAAAAGAGACGTTGCGAGCCTGTCTTTGTTTTATCGTTATTTCCATATCATGTGCTCGTCTGAGCTCCAATCCCTTGTCCCTCCTCGCCAATCTTTCACGAGAAACACCCGTCTGGCTGAAACTACTGTCAATAATTTTCCCCACTCTTTATCTGTGCTTAAATCCACACGTCGATTCCATGAACAAAGCTTCTTTCTTAGAACTGCACGCCAGTGGAACTCTCTGCCGCTTGCCTGTTTCCCACCTGACTACAACCTGGACGTCTTCAAGTCCAACATAAACAAACTCCTGACAAACCGCCCCTTAAGTAAGACACTCTATCAAAACCCGCAATACTAATGATTACTACAATACTATCTCATTGATTACTGTACACGCAATAACCCTTCGGTTGAGTGACCTTCGGGCCTTGATAAATGGTAACCCCATGTAAAAAGAAAACCATTTTGGGGATCGAATCGTGGTTTGAGATGGTTTTTTTTTCGATTTTTTAAATTTTAATAATTAAGCAGGGTTATTTAATCCATTTGTCACGTGTTTTCAGATTGTTTAACGTTCGTTTTTTCTGTTTCTTTTACTTCGCTTATTCTTAGCTTTTCATTAACACACTTCGCCCCAGCCCGATCACACACGCCCAAAAACACCCGGGCAACGCCGGGTACTCCCCGGGTTTATTTCAGCCATTTGACGTGTTTTTTTTTGTTTTATTTTTCAGATTTTTTTAAAGAGGTTTTAACGTTCGTTTTTCTGTGTTCTTTTTTTTTTGTTTTTCCCATTTTTACATTTAACATCGTTCGTTTTCCTTACGTTAGTTTTTTTGTGTTTTTTTCCGATATTTTAAAGTTTTAAAATATTTACTTCGCCTATGCTTATGTTTTGATTAATACCCCGCCCAGGCACACGCACCACGAAACACCCGGGCAACGCCAGATAGCCCCAGCTCGTCTATATAAATTAAAGACAAAATTTGTCTCATCATTTTATCTATGTCTCGCAAAGGCTTTTTGGGCTACGATTCTCGAGGGGATTACTATGTCTTTAAACTTCTTATATACCGTCTAAATCATAATATGGAAGATTTGCGAACGCGCGTCGCGTCTAGATTTATATACATCGACTTTTATAAAAATCGCGCTATTTCACCGTGTCGTCTGTTTGTTCGATTTTTAAGTTTAAATAAAGTGAAGCTAAATTAAATCGTTGCATGTTCTCGGCTTTCACGTCGGAACGTTCAGAAAGCAATCAGCTTTTGATCAATGTGGAGTTTCTCCTTATATAAGACAAGTGCTATTTAATTTGGACAATCCCCTTAAAATGGGGAGCTGCTTTCCCCCTACCATCATATTGTGGAAGCGAAAACTGCCCTGCATTGAAACAAAGTAAACAACCCTTTACCTTAACACGCTAACCAATTTCTCTCACTCGTGGCCGAGATGGTTTAATGGTTGGTTTTGTTTCCACCTCCGCGTCGAGGCTTCGGTGTTCAATCCTACTAAAAACCTTTTTTGTTTCAACACACGCACCTCCATACACCCGGGTAACCCCGGATACCCCTCGTTAGTCAATATATATAAAAGCCAAAATGTGTGTGTTTGTATGTATGTATGTACGTATGTATGTATGCATGTGTGTATGTGTGTTTGTATGTCTCGCAAAAATTTTAAACACTGGTCACGGATTTTTAAGTGATTGGTATCATTTTAACCTTCGCTCGACAAATATCGAAAAACTGGCCAAAAACATTAATTTATTCGCCCTAAAATCATCAGTTTTCTACAAGGAGGGGCCAGCAAAAACCGTCATCTCATGACAAGTTCGCTTCTACGCATGCGAAAATGACGTCGGAACATGATTTAATCTAATTAAAAAAACGCCCTAATTTTGTCAACGTCGTCTTAGCTCAGTTCATTAGAGCGTATCCTCATTATCTAAATGTTTTGGTTTCCAATCGTAGTATGAGATGTCTTTTTTTTCGATTTTTAAAAGTTTAATTTGAAACATGGTTATTTAAGGCATTATCACGTTCTATGTTTTATTTTTGGTTTTTATTTTTCAGCTTTTTTAAATAGGTTTTTACGTTCGTTTTTCTTTGATTTTTCCATCATATTTACGTTTTCTTTTTTTTTTTTTGTTTTACATTTAATATTGTTCGTTTGCCTTGCGTTAGTTTTTTGTGTTTTTTTCGATTTTTTAAAGTTTTAACATTTATTTTTTGTAAATATTTACTTCGCTTATTCTTATGTTTTGATTAACACCACCCTGCCCGAGCACACACATCTCTAAACACCCGGGCAACGCCGGGTACCATCCGCTAGTTCATATATAAAGCAGAAATATAAGTATAAATACCAAAAAATTTATATAAAAACTAAAACTCCGTAGGTATCTACATAATCAGTGCAAATATTTAATACAAAAAAATATTCTACAATCTTCTGGTTTTATATATGAAATAGAAAAAAAAGCCCCGGGATAGATACATTTTTACTATTGATTCGGAATCCGAGGATATTGTTTCGCCTTTTCAATTCGCATTATACTGTAATCTAAACTACGCATGACCTTCAAGATAGTAAGCAGAATATTTTTCTTTAATTAAATGAAGTGTATATTTCATTTACAATTGTGTGACGCCAGATCACTTCAGGAGACTAAATTCATAACGCATAACGTAATTTATTTGCTTTTTGTTTATGCTGTTCGCATAAAAAAAAACTATATTATTCTGAAAATATTATTTCCTCCAAAATATATTTTCGGTTTTCTGGAATGAGTGCAGCCATTTTGGAACGTTTCTGTTCAGCGCGTCATCTAAAAAATACGTGGTTTTGCTCTCTAAGCGCGAAATGCGGAAATGCAGATAAGATGTGAAATACCGTGAAATCAATTTTGTTACGATAGAAACATCGCAAGAGTGAGCACTGTGATCGCCAAACGTATGTGTAAATATATAGAAAACATAAGATGTACATTAGTATGTGTTTCCTTTTATAGGCCTCTCATATATATTTTAATTCCTCGATTTAACACTATATCGGAGAAACTGGTAGGGAGAAACATCTGAAAATGTAGAGAAATTCCTTGCGTTTCGGCCATAAGACCGACAACTATATACGCGTTTCTCAATAAAGCCAGGCCTTTATTATTTAGATTCTTTAGACTACTGTTACAACCTGGGCTTTTATTCTTACGACATTTTGACCGACGTAATAACCGAGCTATTCCAAGTGCATATATTTTTGAGACAGAACGGTTGGTTGGTTGTTTTTGCTTTACGGCATTTCAACCGTTTTGCAGGTTATTTAATACAGAATCCAGTGATTTTGAAGAATGTGTTTTTTAATAGAATATATTTATTTTTTCAAGTCCATTTCTATTTAACCCATAGCTGGGACCCTAACAGGTACTACCACTCCGAGGCAGAGTGGACCTGGGAACAATGACAATTGAAGTGTTGCTCAACACTCCCCAAAGCACGTAAGCTTGGGCCTCACCAGCGGGTATAGTATATCCAGCAGCTGATCTGGTTGCACCAGACAATGTATGTGGATGGTTATATATATATATATATATATATATATATATATATATATATATATATATATATATATAGCTTAATGCATAAGAGGAAAAGAGAGAGTTCAATTCCACAAGAGGAGGCTAATCTGGATAATTCCCAGCTTAACAATTATTATTGGGGCTTATACAATGGAAAATAAGCCCATTGAAGTGAACTCACAAAACTATACATTGGTAGAAAAGAATGGATCATTTATTGAATAATGAAATATAAGCTAAATTTGGGGGATAGAAGAGAATGTTTATGCCATGACATTTCGAATCTTAATGCTTCTCATCAGAAAGTAGCCAAGGTGTTAAGTAGAATGGGGTGATTGGGCGTCTAGCGTAGGGTTCATTAGGGACGAAAAAGGTTACTAGGAATTATAGAATATGGGGAAAGCTTTATTGAATTCTAAATAAATAAATGAGAAGCGTGTTATATATAGTATGATATATAAGATTGTATATGGTCTTTTACATTATGTTCAGTTTAAGGTGTATATGTTTTTGGGTTAAATTATGGATGTATTGTTGTTGCGTGGTAATTTATTTTAACGGTTTTTTTGGTATCTATTATCTATAGAGTGGTATTTTTGATAGGTGTAACCTAAACGGCAAATGTCCGCTATAAAATCGCTTATAATTTGTCGGGGAGTATGCAAGGTTGCAATATTGATTAGGTAATATGCGGCCATATTTTTAAGTTTCTTCTGTTATGATATAGGGAGTATGATTATAAGGGGGCGATCGGAGGTAGGATGGTAATGCCTATGAGTGCGTTTAACTTGATTCAAAAGTTTTAAGGATACATATATTTGGCAAGCTGGAAGTGTAAGGAGACATTTACTACTTATAAAAGTGGTAATAATGCCAATAATCGTAGGGGAATTAAAATAATGAGAATGATAATAATAATGATAATTATAATAATAGTATTAATAATGAAAACAAAAATAAAAATAAAATAAAAGTAAAAATAAAGATAAAAATAAAAAAAAATAATAGTATTACCTTTAGATGTGATAAAAGTAATGTCAATGTTAATGGTAATGGCAATGAAAATGAAAATAATGGTAATGGTTATGGTAGCAATGACGGGAATAATAACGGGGATAGTAATAACAGCAATTATAATGTGTTTATACTACTACTACTATTACTACTACAACTAATACTACTACTTATAATAATAATAGCGGTAAAAACAAGACAATAATAATAATCATGATAATTATAATAGTGATAATAATAACAGCAATTTTAATGGTGATTATAATATTAATACTGATATTACTACTACTACTAATAATAATAATAGCGGTAAAAACAAGACAACAAAAATAATGATGATAATAATAAAAGTAGTTATAACAATACTAGTACCACTACCTCCACTATCACCACCAATACAACTACTAATAATAATTATAATAATGTTAATAATAAGTCAAAATTTCATGGAGAAATATGGAATTTTAACGGACAGCTGTAAACCATGCTTCTTGCAACATCTCTTGGATATTATAACTACTACATAAAGTAGCTACGCCAAATGGATAGACCTGTCCCTCGGTTCATAAACGAGAAAGTATGCATTCCATTTTCTAGGCCTTGCTTCTAAGAAAAACATAAATTTGGTGGCCTTTATAATCGGATTTCAAGAAATTTGAAGTTTTAAAGCGAACTCTTGAAACTATCTTTCTCAGTGAAGGATTCTTTAATAAAAACTCAAGGTTTTTTGTGCCCCGAACTCTTATGCTTTCCCGGGTAATTCTACATCTACTTTCAATATACCCTCAGCCCTTATCTTTTTTTGTATTTTCTTTGAGTATCTGTGATTGTTTAGCCGGATATATACATGTGTGTATTTTACTTAATTTTATTTTTTCACGAGACCACTTACCCCTGACACCTCCCCCTATTCCTGTTATTCTGACCCCCCACTTCTCTGTATCACTTTCTTGTACACATTCTCTAGTAATTATTATTAACATGATTATCCTTATTATTATTGGTAGTAGTATTGGTGGTGATAGTCGAGGTAGGGTAGTAGTATAGTTATCACTATTATTATTATTATTATTATTATTATTATTGTCTTGTTGTTACCACTATTATTATTATCATTATTATTATTAGGGGTAGTAGTGGTAGTAGTAGTCGTAGTAGTAGGATAATCACCATTATATTTGCTGTTATTATTATTATCCTCGTTATTATTCCCGTCATTGCTACCATAACCGTTACCATTATCTTCATTGGCATTACTTTTATCACAGCTATAGGTAATACTATTATTAGTTTATTTTTATCTTTAGTTTTGCTTTTATTTTCTTATTATTATTATCATTACTATTATTATTATAATTATCATTAATATTATCATTCTCATTATTATAATTGCCCCACTATTATTGGCATTATTGCCACTTTTATAAGTAGTAAATGCCTCCGTACTCTTCTCCCTTGCCAACTATATGTATCCTTAAACCTTTTGAATTAAGTTAAACGCACTCATAGCCATTGCCATCCTATCCCCCGATCTCCCTCTTATAATAATACTCCCTATATCATAGCAGAAGAAACTTAAAAATATTGCCGCATATTATCTAATCAATATTACTCCATGGCATACCCCCCCAGTACCCAAATTATAAGCAATTTTATAGCGGTTATTTGCCGTTTAGGTTGACCCTGTCAAAATACCACTCTATATATAGTAGACACCCCATAAACCATTAAAATGAATACCCACGCAGCAACAATACATCCCTAATTTTACCCTAAAACATATACCACTTAAACTCAAAACTAAGTTAAAGACCATATACAATCTTATATATCATACTATATATAACAAGCTTCTCATTTATTTGTTTAGAATTCAATAAAGCTTCCCCCAGCATTGTATAATTCCTCTTAATCTTCTTCGTCCCTAATGAACCCTACGCTAGACGCCGCATCCTTCCCATGCTACCTAGCAGCTTCTCTACTCTTCTGATGAGAAGCATTAGGCTTCGAAATGCCATGTCATAAAGATTCCCTTCCATCCCCAAAATGTTGCTTGCATTCTATTATTCAATAAATGATCCATTCTATATTTACCAATATATATTTTATGACTGCATTTCATACTCTTGTTTTCGCATTATATATATATATATATATATATATATATATATATATATATTAGTTAGTATCAGATGGGTGACTATTTGAGAATTCTAGGCACTATATGTGCTCTCTGCTTACGTCGGCATTTGTTTCCAGTCGTCCTGCAGTTAACTTGCCACTGGCATTTAACAATGTCGTCTCAGGAGAGGTGGGGTTGTAGATTGCGTCCCTTTTACTACAAACATTTCATGCGCAAGCAACCATTTATGGGTATCCATAACCTAGACTGAAGGATTCTGCTGTTTTGATATATATATATATATATATATATATATATATATATATATATATATATATATAATATTAATTAGGAATATATTCTATTAACAACGTTTCTGAAATGTATGTACACAAACATTGTTATTCTTCCGGGTAATCTAACATAATTTCTCTTGAATTACCTATATTGGGATTGTAGCTTGAATATGGATATATTACGAAAATTCATCCATTTATAAAATATGTTTAAAGATTCAAAACAAAAAGTTATCGCAGAAGTTTAATAGCTTAAAATTGACACTAAACAAAACCTTAATGTGCCTATGATCTATTACATTCAGCGATTATAACAGTAATAATAATAGTAAAACCGAACATAGTGAAATACGGTTATAGAGAATGTATGAACATAAGCGGTCTACAGAACTATTTTTTACATGGTATGCTTAGTTTTACATGATACTATTCTATGCCCAATGAAATTTCTATAAAGACGTCTACCCAAATTTGCACATGATAAATGTCTAATTAAATCGAACCTTATCTAACATCTAATAAAATACGTGAATAAAATAGGTTATCTGACAATAAACAAAATATGATTAATAACATTATTTTTTCTAAGTATTTTTTTTAAATTCTGCTCCGATTAATGTAGCTTACACCTTTATCAGATATAACTCGATGCATATCGTTTTTGTCTGGTCCCCTAACTCTTGACTCTATAAATAGTTTTTTTTCGATGCACCGCGCTAAATGTTATCTCATTTATTTTCCCCCTTCATTGCATGGGTTAATATTTGCACGGTATCTTGATTTAATATAACTTTGTGTGTTTTAATTGAACTAAGAGTGCATGCGTTTTTCTGTGGAGAATATTGCTTCTGACTGAGAATATTTTTCAATTAACTATTCAGTACATTATTCAGTACAGTAGTTCGAGTTACATGCAAACGCTGTGCCCCATTTTATATAAACAAGTTTGGATTCAGGCAATATCGAGTTTTCTTATATATTGTTTATATTTTCCACAGCTTTTAGCGTATCATAATCACATAAGCAAGCACTCAAGGCTCACGTAGCAATCTTACTTGGTTCGCCTTGCTTCTGCGCTAACAAGTTTATAAGCGTAGAGCCAGTAGAATGGCACTTTCATTCTGCCGTCTCTTTTATCTAATTATACTTAAGAAGATGCAGAGATATTTGGATCTCTTCCAACTTAATCACTTAATTTAAGGCGGATCATGACTCAGCTGGACACCAAAGAGAAAATTGGCTTGAACCACTGCCGGCAAGTTATTGCAATATATCTTTACTAAAGCCCATGGATAAACCCCACGGCGCACTGAGACTTTTTTGACTTGAAGCAAAATGTAGGACCTGTTTCACGTAACGATTTAAAGGTTTACGAACGCGTTTATGTGTAAACCCTACGGACTCAACTCGTTATAGTATCGGTCGCAAAAGAGACAAAGACAAGGACTGGAAACGAAATTCAACTTGCTGTTTCAGATTTTAAGAAAAGATTCCTCATTCTCCCGTTATGCAAAAATAATTATTTTGTTTAAGTTCTGACGTTACTCATGTCTCTTACATTATCGATTTCTCCTCTAATGTGACCCGTTTTCCTTCATAACGAATCTTAGGCCTCTGTCCACGTTTTTTATAATCTTTTTCTTTTTCTTTACCGTGACGTTACTTCACCATGGCTCGGCATTTACATACATACGCGCATCCCTGCTCTGTTAAAACAATGCGACTATCTTTTCGGTCTTTACTTAGTAAAAGACACAAATCTCTTGCACTGGGAATATTTTTATCCCAATCGACCTTAACCATTTTTGAGGGGAAATGAACATATCTAAGTTGAAAACTGACTTTCTATTTGCGCTTGCATTGAAAAGTTGTTAAATATTAGACACCCTACCCCAGTAACAATTCAATAATCTAATGTAACTTTTTACAAGGGGCACAGTGAGTGCACGATAATTCAGATCGATAATATTGAATTATTTACAGGGTTGGGTAAATATTTTACAAGACAAGGCAAAAGACAAACGCCGTAAACAAACTAGTCGAACAATATGAGATTATAGCAAATGACATTTCGTTTTTGAGCGAGAGAAAACTAGAGTTTGGAGACCAAGGTTAATTGGCAAACTATGCGAACGAGACACAGCCAATACTGTCGATTAATCTAATGAGATTCTTTCCTATGGATATTGTTCGGCGTTAGTCATTTCTTAAGTTTGAAAGATAAGTAAAAGAAATATGTGACGTGACTGTCTCAAGGAGCGCTAGGGATCCCCATTTGGGGGAGGTTGAAACTCACGAAACTTTGGAGAATGGCAGGCAGCTATGCTTGTGTTATTTGTTAAGTATTATTGTGTGGCGTGGCAACGGAGGCCGAACCTGCTGAAAGGAAGAGTTAAGGTACAAATTTAATTATTTTTTATGAAACCAATATATAAATCTGATTGTTTGGTGAAAGTTAAAATTTCATGTGATTTTGCATAAGCAAATCTCCACACCAAAATCGGGAGTTTGGGTTGAGTTCTGAGCGAATCTGATTCTAATCGAAGTGTCCTCGCTACCTCTCACTTCCCGATCTCACCACCGCAAAACCGAGAATAAGTAGATATATTTGAGAATCAATAGGGTTTGTTAAAAATCAACAACTGAACAATTGCATATAAGTGGATATCATATTTTGTATATCTAAACTGAATAAATAAGTAGAATAGATATATCTGAGGCTGTCTTTCTTTTGCGTGCATGAAAGTCTATTCACTTCAAGCGTGGCAGCGGCATATCAACCCGAAGGTTAAATCGACTCCGACCAAATCTGTCAACGAATCCTGCTGCGCTAGGAGACCATGTGAAGAACGAGCACGACGCATACGTGACAATGGTATCCCTGCTAGTGATCGCTGACGGTTCACATCTGTTGCCGGTGACCAGGAAAGATCACATCTAGTTGCCGATGACCCGACAGGTCACAATAATATCTACTAATAATTATTAGTCTTTCTCTCGCATAAATTCATTCTCTACAAATAAAAGCAGACATACAAACACTCAGCGAATCTATCTTTCAATCTTTATTGTATTAAGTGTCTGATTTAAAAATACGAGTCGATTGATGGTCACTAAACGAATCGGCGACGACTAGAAGAAGCAGAAAGCGTATAAAAGAACATCAATATAAACTCTTGCATGAATGTGTACATACCATATTCAGTTAGTTGATTACTCACTAATAAAAACATATTTCAAATAAATACGGACTGTATACATTGTAAATATACATTATAAAAATAAGAACAAATTTAACCGATATCGCATTTAAGCATATTGATTTGCACAAGCGAATGTTACCAAAAACCTTTGCAAGGGTCATAAGAGTTCAACCCAGATAGGCAGGTCAAGAAGGTTAATAAAACAATCATCCGAGCTAATGAATAAATATAAGCTAATCTGCACGTGTTTAGGCTGTACGCGATGCCGATAAATAATATGCGCTAAAGGTGATTTTCCTGGGAAATGCTGGTAGATTGAAATGCCTAAAAAAATTACCTAGAGCGTAAATTAAAATTATCGATCAAGTAGATAAACAAAGCAAGGAAAGTTATGAAATCTATCATTTGGTAAATAAAGTTTTCCAGTAGAATCGTTAAATATTTCGATTTTATCGGGGAAAACAATGAAACCATTGCTTATAACATTCAAATCAATTCTAATTATTGATTTATTAACAATACACATCTTCTTTATATGTACTACGAGAAAACAAAATGCGAATTCCTTTATGCATTCGCTTTCAACCTTTACAACTTCATAGCATATGTTTTATGGCTTTGCTTCCTTTTCTTCTTCCTTTCCTTTTTCTTTTTTCTTCCTCTAGTTCTTCTTCCTTTTCATCTTCTTGTTTTTATTCTATTAATTATTAGAAATACTGACATCAATCTTGTTTATTCTGGGTGTTTGGTTGCAATAAACCCTCTAAAATGCCGGCACTCTTTACAGTGGATTTTTTGCTAATGTTTTCCCCTCTCGGTTGTTCTGTTTTCTCTCAAATTCCAATATCAGTTCGTGTGGAATCAGCCAAGACCTACATTAATTTGAAAACACCGTTTTCGCGGTTTTTAACTTTTAAATTCAGCTCGCCATATCTCGGCTCAAACAAAAAAGTATTTATCGAAATAAGCACCATTCGAATCCACACAGCTTTAGAGCAAATACAATCATGCCAGTAACGGGAAAGTCTTGTGTTCTGATGACGATGAAGTCGCTGAATAGTGTTTCTGATGGAGGTTACATTTTTTAAAGTATTTCTCACGCAGAATGTTGTCAATATTCTTGAAAAAAGGATTAGTCAGTATGGGGGAGGTCTAGAGAGTATGGCGGATGACGCAGAGATTCGTAGCCCAATTTGTTTAACCTCTGCAGGGTCGGAATAGAGACGTTATGTCGGGCATTGTCGTGGAGAAAAATTGTGCCTTTTTCTGCTGACTAATGTTGGGTGTTTTCAAATTTATTCATGCATTTTGTCTATTTGTTGGCAGTACTTCTCCGCCAAAATTTTTTCGCCTACATTCAAAAAACTGTTATAGATAAGACCGGCCGCAGACGGCCAAAAAATCAGCACACCCTTCTTTTGGTGCACCTCTGGCTTCGGGAAGTATCGTGGAGCTTCGTCAGCATCTAATCACTGAGATGAGTTGTCGTAAAGAACCCACTTTTCATCGCAAGCCACAAGACGGTCGAGAAACGGCACGCTTTTGTTGCGTAAAAAAAGCGAGATGGGTTAGGGCGTTTCTGTTGGCTGTTGTTCAATTCGTGAAGCACCCCTTTATCGAGATTATATTTTATATTTAGGCCCTATTTTTATGAACAATGGACCTTATTTTGTTTCCGGTAACAAAATAATCGACTGCTTTTCATAGGTTTACTAAGAAAAACACCGTGATATCGGTCTACCATTTAATAATTTCTGTAAAAACTAATTCCATCTATTTTAATACTAATTTTAATAGGATTTTAAGTGTATATGTTGGTTTTCCTTATTACATCTTATAGATGGAAGCGACGATAAAAGTTTGTGTTGGTGTGTGTATCAATTCGACTTTTGCTTTTTCCATTCATCTTTTTTGACAGGATTCAATTTGCGATTTTTAATATAACTATTTACAAGTCATATGCACTGCTAGATATAGGAAACATTTGATATTGAAATCCTCTTTATGATAACACAGTTAGGCACTGTAAAATACAGCCCTGAAACCTATATAAAGTGCACAGTTGAGTGGGAAAGTACTTGAACTAGTCTACACCGATGCGTCCATGACTAACCGATAGTGGTTTTATGTTATTGGTTCTTACTTAGAATCACAAACTTTAAGTAGTACATCTTTCATTTTAACCGATAGTTTTATAGTGTCGGTTATGAATTTCGTAGAAACACAGTAAACTTTTTTATGAGACACGTTTAATATAGATATTTATAAGTATTCTATCGTAATATTCATTTGCACTGCTTAATATACGGAACAAATGTAACTTTGAAAACCTCCCTACGAGAGCACTATCAGGCACAGTCTCGTTTTTAATATAAGCTAAATCTTACCTTCGAGCCAAAATAATATGCATTCTTGATCGGAAAGAAGATTAGCCTCTGTCTAGAATAATTTAAAAATCACTAATCGATGCTTTTTCCTTTTATTGTCGGTTCAAAGATCGTGGAAATACTAACTTTAAATAGTGCGTGTTTAATATACCTACTCATACGCCTTTTTACGTAATGCCCATTTGTACTGCTTATAATATGGATACGGTATAACTTTGAAGGTTTCGTCCCTAAGGCACAGTTAAGTACAATCCCCTTCCTTTGCACGAACAAAACGCAACCCTCGAACATAAATAAAATGCACTTGTTTGTGAAAAAAAACCCTCAATTAAGAATGATTTGTCTATCAGTAACAGATTTTCATGTTATCACTTCGAATTCTGTGAAAACACAGCATTTAAATAGAACACATTTTATACAGCGATTTATAAGTATTCTGAGATAACATTTATTTGCACTGCTAAATACACGGACAATTTGCAGCTTTGAAATCCTACCAACTAGGGAACAATTAGGCACAGTCTCATTTTTAAGACGAGCAAAATCCTCCTCTTAAAATGAAGTGCACACTATGAATGGGAAAAACTTACAATTGCCTCGATTCATTATATCACAAGAAGCAATAGATAAAAGAGTTTTCTTTAATAAAAAAATATACAATAATTTAATACCTTTAATTAGAATATGAATTAAAAGTTGCCGCATTCTAGAAGGATTTTTCTATCACTAACTGATGACTGGACATATGTAAGACTTGTAAGTAATTGACTTTTGGTTACAATCACAGCCAGTGACTTCTGCTAACGATTACTAGTGGAAAATGTCTGACTGGGGAACGATGATATTTTATTTTGGGCCTTGCCGCCAATATCGGCTAGTTTCCAGGGCCGACAATGGTTTTCACTACTATCCGTATTTTACTTTATTTTTTAAGCGGAGAGGGCATTTACTGTATCTGTTCTGGCTTCGCCTCAGACTTCTACTCGGCAAAGCCGGTACACGGGACATGCTATTTATTAATAAAATGCAAGTAGAGGAATTGATAGAACTATTTATAAATAAGCTAACCCAAACTATAACGTTGGTCACATTTTTTTTCTTGTTTGTATATGGCAGCAGACTGTACCAAACGTATATTTCTATGCCTTGCGACGTTACGTGACTAAATTAACTGTATAGCTCGGTAATGCAAGACATATGTATCATATTTCGAACAAATAAAGAAAAAAAGTATTAGTTACTTGCACAGGAAACCTTGGGAATTAAAGAATCTACGGCGCTATTAGTCAATATGTTTTCATATTTTTTAGAGAAAAATATGGAAATATCTACGTGAATATTTTACCATTTCAAACATGTACTTAAACATTAACGTATTGCTTTAATCTAACTGGCCATTCAATAAACTTCTGCATATAAATGTTAACAGATATATTTTAAAAGAAGAAAATGGAAGAAAAAATATTACATGTCAAAATCTCTTAAGATCAAGTAGGTAAAATATGTGATTATTTATATTCTGATAAACTGAGTTTCTCGTAGCTAAAGATAAACATATTCATCCAAAGTGTAAGGAAATTAAGTATAGATAAGTGTAAGAAAGTGTACGGATGTATGGTGCAAGACAGACAATTAAAATATAGGGAGAGAATACCAATTTCTATATCTCATTTCGAATCAATGCACATATAGAAAATATATTGTTCCTTAAATTAGTTTCCAGGCCATTTTGTACGGGCATTAAAAATTTTTGCAGATTCTTGAAAATTCAGTATGTTATTGTTATACATCTTATGAGATGACTGGCCGATTTTTATGATTTCAAATTCAAATAAACTTGTAAAGCAAATATGGAATACACGCTTCTAAACATTGATTGTCACAACTGTTTAATTTCAAAAATGCAATCTGAACGTGAGGACATTTAGGAAGTACGATATGCAAAAAATTCTATGAAACGTATGAAAATGATTCAGTTTGTCTTTGGACCATCTTGCATGAATCAGGCACCAGTTTTTGAATGTCGTAAGAGATTGAAGTAAGTCAAAGAGTCTGTAAGAGATGATGAGAGGTGTAGTAGGAGTAAGGAAGTCAGTACACCGGAGTTCCTTGTCCAATTGTAAATAATTTCATACATAAGTAACATTGCGTGTATATAGAGACAATAATTGCACAGTTTGATGCCAGTGTAGGAATTGAATACTCAAATTTTCGCGAGGAATTGAAGATGCATAGGATTTGTGCAAATGCACTCGTTCCCAACTCTACCCTTGTCACAGATTATCTGACAAAGGTGCGCATCAAGGCAGTTCCTATAGTCCAGATCTTGCTTCCTGTAACTTTTGGTTATTCCCCATGATGAAAACAAGATTTAAATGATGTTGGTAGACACAATTCAGGATATGAAGATGTTGTGACGATGGTCATTAGCACGCTTATACCAGAGGAATTCCATTGAGCCTTTCAAAAGTTGTTGGAATGGTATAAGAAGTGCATCGAAGCTGGAGGAGATTACTTTCAAGAAAACTTCAATTTCACGTGGACGCTATCAATAAATTTTCCAATACAAAAAAGTTTGGAAACTTATTGAAGGCACATCGTACGTATTTGACTTACAGCAGACACTTTTTTAATGTTTATAATAATACTATTTAAACGATGACAATTCAATTATGCAATAAAATATGTGTGCATGCTTATTTACAATGTAAAGTTTCATGAAATTGTATTTTCAAACATCCGCTTTAACTTCATTCATACAAATTATACTTCCGCAGTTTTATTTTTTTCAGAAATCTGTTTTTTCATCATGATAGCTCTTGACATTTGACAAATTCCAGTAGAATTTACATTTTCGTCATTTCACAATACTAAGAACATTTCATAATGAGATCACAGCAATAAAATTCGCATGGCCTTGAATTTTCACACTTTGAAACTGCATATAATTGCATATTTTATTTATTTATTTTATTTTGTTTTTACATAGGCATCACCACTTATCAAGTCACTCGAGGATAAGGGTTAAAGCGTGTACAGTAGAAATTGGACAATACAGTAATCGTTAGTAATAGAGATTGGGTAAATTTGTTAACTTATATGGAACGGCTCATCAAAAACTTGTTTACGTTAGACTTGAACACAACCATATTCTAGTCAGCTGGAAAGCAGAAAAACGGAAGACAATTCCAGTAATTCTACTAGACGGGTGTTTTTTGTGAAAGTTTGGCAAGCGGCACCATAGAATGGAGCTCAGCCGAGCACTTGCCATGAAAATAACAATAAAGCAGAGACAAACTCGCAACATCTCTTCTGTGAGATAGAGGTTGCAGCTAAGAGAAAAGGGCATCCCCCACAATGCTACGAAGTCTATTTTGAACTCTATCAAGGCAGGACAGTCCTTTCTAGCAGCTCCTGCCCAGATGTGGCAACAGAATTCGATCCTTGTACCTGGCTCTTATATAGATAGAGAATTGCATCAGCAGTGAAATATCTACTGGATCAATAGAAGGACCCCACCATTTTTCCAGCGACCTTGGCAACGGATAAAATGTATGTGTTCCATATAATATCAGGAGTAAAGATCAACCCCAGAAGCTTGTCAAAACACGAGGTCTCCTCAGGACGAGAGCCCTTCATTTCAATTGATGCCAGATGGGGATAAGAGCGTTGATGATGTCAAGATGATGTCAAGATAAAAGCTTGGTTTTAGATGCATTAAAAGTAGCAAGCCACCTCTTACCCCTGCTTAAGATCAGAGGAGAGAAAATCAGAGAGAACTTGGTCGTTTACTGTCTTAAATGTGCTACCATAGATAGTAGTGTCATCAGCATAGATGTCTACGGATGCTGTGAGGACTATCATTAATATAGATCAGGAAGAGACTTGGGGTCAGGTTGGACCACTGAGGGACTACAGCATTAATACTAAGAGCTTATGATTTCTGCCCATCAACCACTACTCTTATGAACCTATCAGAGAGAAATGATTTAATAATTGAGAAGACATTTCCAGCTATACCGTAGCAGGAGATCTTGTGAAGTAAATCTTTATGCCATACTCTATCAACGGCCTATGATATGTCAAGAGCAATTGCCATAGAAAGGTAGCCTCCGTCGAGAGATTCGCTAATCCTATGAGATATAACTGTAAGCACATCTGCTGTAGATCTAGCAGGAAAGAAACCATATTGCGTGTCACTAAGAAGATTATTTTTGCTGAGATGGTTGATTACTAATCTATTTAACACAGATTCCAGCAACTTACTATTAGAGTTTCTCTCGAGAAGTCTACATTAATTGTATGCACTTAATTTATAGAATATATTTAACTTGTATTACATATTTTTCTATACGAGTTCTAAATGTTTATTTCAAACACATTAAAACTGTATAAATAAAACAGGCGTTTTTTTATGCTTGTGTTTCTGCCTGAAAATATTGAACAGATAAACTCTTAAATTACTAGTCACATAACAGGCAATCTTGATCATACAAAAAGTATAGTTTATAACCAGTACACACTTTGTTTGGAAGGATGAATACCGCCGACCCGTATATGTCGGCAAGTTTAAAACACAATGTATTCTTGCAATATTTTTTGTCTTGCAATAGGGAATTACTTAATTGCTGCCCACATCAGCAATATTTGGCACAAGGCCGAGAGAGTCAGGATCTAAAGCGAGCTCCCTAAAAGAAGGGCCACTCTTGGAATTGCTAAAATTGCCTGACTGACACTGTGGGCATTTCACGGTCAAGGCGCCCCAGGCGACAAGAACTACCCTTGACTCACCCGAAAACCGGGTTGCAGGGCCTGGGAGGGTACACCGCCTGGGTGAGACCCAGGCGGTGTACCTCAGTCCGACAGGTACTGGGCGGTTCCTAGACCCTCACCAGTCGGGCTGTGGGTATAGGACGGATCCTTGACGTGTACTAATATCCTGTCTCCCTGCAGCAGAAGCCGCTTGCAAACAGATCCCATCATAGGAGAAATATAATGGGGTAGCGATTTTATTGCCGCTCACATGAGCGATATTTGCCACAACGCTTAATAAGTGGGAATCTAAGGCAAGCTATCCTAAATGAGAAGAAGTCTTGGAATTGCAAAAATTGCTTGAGTTACCCCGTCGGAATTCCCTGATCGATACGCCCCAGGCGCCAAGGAATAAACTTACCCCACCGAAAGCCGGGTGGCAAGGTCTGGGAGGGTGATACTCCGGCAGTTTATTTCAGTCCGACAGGTGCTGGGCCGGTTCCCGGCCCCTCACTCGTTGGGCTGAGTATCAAGAACGGATCCTTGACGTGTACTACTATCTGATTTTCCTGCAGCCAAATTGCTAGGAGACACATCCCACCATAGGAGAACTATAATGGGGTATTATCCCGCACAGTTGGGAGATTATATTTGTAAACAATGCTGCTAGGAACTGATGAATCGAATTAATTCACATTCTACTACCAACCAATCAGAGGCCTGAATAGCTCCATAAATAGTAAACCTTTCTGTAGGAACTTCGTATATGGGTTACTCGTTTATATACAGGGATAATCATTTGCATTGAATTCCAACTCGAGCAACCTCTACTGCATACCAGTAATCTCTTGGAGGTGTGCAGAACAACTGACCATCGGAAACCGTTCTGAAACTGAACATGGCTTGCACTTCTAGATGTTTATTTCAATTTGCCAACATGGTTCTTATACTTTTGTGCATGCGCAAATTCATTCATAGCTTTATATAAATTAATTTTAAATCTCTTATCTATATGTCAGTACCTCAAACGGCGCAGGACGTAGTTGGAGCGCTAAATATTTTGCATTGATCCAGCTAACAACATCCAAGTAAATTTTCCCTGTAACTTTTTAAAACAGTACTATATATTACGTACTATACAACATTCAACAAAGAATGGATCTTTTAAAAGTACATTCGAAATATGCATGGAATTTAATATGTTAAAGAGTACTTTACGATTCAAGGAGACCAGGCACCCGTCTATAGTGCGTAATAAATAAACCTATAACACAATTATATTTTCTTTGTTGTAAAAAATTATAATTTATTATAACTATAATTTTTATTACGAACTTCGACATAATAACCATATTGTTCTAGACATATTTCCAATTGTAAATTA
Source organism: Euprymna scolopes (assembly GCF_053919585.1). Lineage (NCBI taxonomy): Eukaryota > Metazoa > Mollusca > Cephalopoda > Sepiida > Sepiolidae > Euprymna > Euprymna scolopes. The sequence continues at coordinate 43,103,597 of NC_136509.1, forward strand.
AAGGAAATGGACTGACAATGAGAACTGTTACGTTAAAGTCCGGAACATACAAGCCGAACATAGGTAGATGTTTTTAAGGTTCTTCGCCTTACCAACCGAATATAGGAATCGTTTTTAAATATGCATAGGACTAAGGTAACATCCTGCAGTTTAATCGAGCTGGGTTATGTCATGTTTTCCGTCTATATTTGAAAAGCAATTGATACACCTCTATGGGTAATTCCGCATGTAATTGTGCATCAAATGTTTAACAACCACTCCCGAATCGGCATTGACTGACTTCTTTTTTCAAGGAAACGTTCAGATTGACAAGAAACAAACGTTAAGAGTAGTGCAGGGCACATACAGCGCCTGATATTTACAAATAGTTACTGTTCTGTTACTGGACACATCAAATATCACTTAAGTGATATCTATTTCTCAATATCTCTTGTTAGTGCATTCACGCTGTAATATGTATTTGTATGCCTGTGTCAATAAGAAGGGAAAGAGAGAGAAAGAGAGAGAGAGGGGGGTAGGAAGCGTCTATTTTCACAATATTTAACATGTAGACACTAGAAACACGCAGAATAACAAGTCTACCGACAGTATTGTTCATATGTTTTATATAGATTTAAAAAAATCATATCTTTTCAGTTTTGTAAGAAACTGTATCAGCAAATATATATCAATTCATGAATTTTAGAATTATATCAACTTTGGAAGAAAATATACACAGTATATTAAAGTAGTAGTAGTTCTTTTTATGCGTGTTTATTTGTTTTGTATTTCTTTGTTTTTACTACACCCTAAACATATAATATTGCCGCTGAAACATAAGATGTTGGTTGTTTTTATTTTACGGCATATCAACCTTTTTCAGGTTATTTAATGCCGAATCTAGTTATTTTGAGGAACGATTTTTAATGGAGTATATTTGTTGTTTTTTTTTTTTTAGTCGAATTCTATTTAACTCATGTTGGGACCCTAACAGGTACTAACACTCCGGGTCAGAGTGGACCTGGGAGCAATGGCTATTAAAGGGTGGCTCCACACTCCCCAAGGCCCGCAAGGTGGGGCCTCACCATCGGATATAGTTTTAGGTCATATCCCGGACCTGAAACATGAGAGGCTACCGGGCGTATGTGCCAATTTATAGCAGTTAATATTTGTTGGGATTTATATATAAAGATGTTGTTCATATTACAGTTATATTTCTGAATGTTTACAAGGTCAGATGAAACCAGAAGGATCAACTCAGAAGGTAAAGCGCTTCGGTAAAAGAACTATTCCACCATATTTAGATATCTATAATAAAAGAACTAACATTTTTGCAGCAAGAGAGGTTTGTCGATCTTAATTACGTTGGGGTTTTGGGATTACAAGTGTAGTAAGTTTGTCAGAGAATATTTCGTAATATTACTTCTAAATTTAACACGGAGAATGCATATTTTGGAATGGTTCAAACGCTGAATCTAACAAGACAGCAAAGGATTTAAGGATAGAGACTCTCTTTTAAACTCTAACATGAAGATACACCGTACAAACTATTCAAGTCCAAACCTGCGTAAGAGATTGAAAGAACTGTCTCATAGTCACATATTAATTATATGTTTTAAACACGGACCCAAGAACGCGCCCACACACTACAAGCAGTTATACTTTGATACGCAGTCTGTTGAATAAACGCTATGACCACGAAAGAACATTAGCATGAGAAGATACGGCATTAATAAAGAGATAACATGCGGCTGTGTGTAATGTCATAACGGGTCATATGAATCTGTAGTAAATAAAGTTGAAATAAAGTAATTATAAGGATTATCAAAGGAATATTCACAAATAACTTATTATTAATTCAAAAAAATATAACCACAGCAGGCAAACATTTCGTTTAGTTTTAAAGAATTTAATATCCAGTTTTTAAAGAAGCATTTATGTCATATTTCTTAGATGTACCTAAAGGAATCGTTTTTTTTTTTTTTAGTTAATAAGGCTTTATAATTTACAGTAGCCAAAATAAAAGCAACAATTACAGGTAATGTGCATATAATTTTACTTGCCTATTTTGGCATATCATCATCATCATCATCATCAAATCATTTATTTCTACACCCGGTTTCGGAAAAGTATATGTTAAATCATACAACAATTATAGTAGTACGATACTACCGGCACCCTCAAAGTTTTGGAAGAATTAAAATATAACAAAGAAAGAGCAAATAAGTTTACTAAGATAAATTGAGGAAGGCTAAAGCTGTGGTTATGTTTAAAATGACATAAACTTAATAACCAAATTAAAGGTTTAGCATAATATGCTCGCTATTAATATAAGAAAAATTAACATGTGCAAATATATATATATATATATATATATATATATATATATTCCTTTATATATTCGTGTAAATGTGCACACACATACACGCACGCACACACACACACATATATATGTGATAAACATTCATCTTAACTATCGAACAAACATTTTAACAGTCTGCAGAGTAACGTACTGAAACTTGTATCTGTTCGATGTGTCCAACTACAGGAGCAAAAGGTAAATGTCTATCAGAAATTGGCCAACAACATCGTGCTATTACTATTACTATATAATTATAATAGCTGATAGGGCCTAGAATCTAAACCTCGTGAAAGGATATCAATACCTTCCAAACAAGAACTAACAGGCCAACCTCCATTACGAAAGAGCTAAACGTTTTACACAGGACATCGTTACATATGGAATAGAAGTACAAAACAAGACTTCACAAAATAGCTACAAAAGACTGGTTAAAAATTCACCCAGACATTCCAATGCTAAAACCTAAAAGAATCAGTAGATCAACTCGGTGCCAGTATTTTTTAGAATTGACCGAGTGATATATAAGGAAGACACTACAGATTGACTAAAAAGAAAAATTGCTTCACTATAATAAAAAGAGAATTATAAGGGGTGCCAAATGTATAGACTTAAATTATGTTTTTAATAAGTGGTTTAACAATATCAAGATATGCAGGCTCTGGCAGACGCAAATAGATAGTGAAAGTCACGCAGCAGTTACTTGCAATTTTTACTTCTATTATCCAATGCGACAGAATGGAATGTAGAAATGACTTCAATGGATCATTTGAAAAATTGAATATCGAATACTGCACCAATTCCTTGAACAATATACGTAGAAGAACAAATTGAAATAAGTCATAACCATCAAGGATAACTATACAAATCTTATATCACTGTACTTAGAATGCAGATCTATTAAAACAAACCTAGTAATATCGGACAAATGTAAGCAAACTTAGCAGAATTTGATATAACTAATGGTGATTTGTTAAACAAAGCTGAAAATGAAAAAAATAATAAAATACCAAACTTTTATGTGAGATATTTTGAGAGGATCTCAATCATCACAGTAATTATAAGAGCAATCAGATACACACCTTTCCCGTCTTGTTTATATATATATATATATATATATATATATATGTATATATATATATATATATATATATATATATATATATATACGTATATTTATATATATGTATACAAACATATATATACATATATATACATACATATATATACATATATATGCATGCATCTTTAATCTTTATATATATATATATATATATATATATATATATATATATATATATATATATATATATATAGCAAGTTATGAAACTATATATAAAAATTTAGCTACCCAGAATATTCCGCGTTTATTCTTGTGAGAATTCGTCGGATTTATGCAAAAAGTTGTTGTTATCGTGCGTTTATATATATATATATATATATATATATATATATATATATATATATATATATATATATATACGCACATGCTATTCATTTTTCCAGTTAGTCAATCAAATTCAATAGCACGTGCGTATATATATAGATATATATAACTATATATATATATAAATATATATATATATATATATATATATATCAACCCGCGATAACCACAATTTTTTCGCATAACACTAATGAATTCTCACAAGAAGGAAACCGGAATATTCGGTGTGTCTTTATTTCCATATGTATTTCCATAACTTTCTACTTATCTCTACCTGTGTATTGAGCAATGATTAAATAAATACTGAAAATTAACGCGTAACATTATATCTTCGTATATTTATTTATGTGATTAAATGAAGTAATTTATATATATATATACATATATAAACACATATGTGCATATATATACATATACATTATATATATATATGTATATACAGAGAAAAAGTATAAGATTGATAAGCTTAGACATACATAGAGGATGCAACGCATTTATGGTATGAGACCATACTCCCTCTATGCTTATCAACCACACTTTTATACAAGGGATAGTTTTAATACAAGGTAATGTAAGAATCATACTTCCTTGAAGATACCACTAGTGAAATACTTTATATATAATAAGAATAAAGCCCCGAATATTGAGACATATTTCTTTTGTTAGTAGAATCATCTTTAAAAAAATGGATTTTTTTAACAAATATTTGGACACAATATTAATCCCTAGTTTGTTTGGCTGTACCACTTTCCATAAATAAAGCTAAAACATTAACCTTATTGCAACGATTAAAATGGTTTAAAGGGGCAATTTCGTTTATGTAAAAAGCATTTGCATGTTGGAGATGCAGTCCTCTTCATAAGAGATAAGTACTAAGAAGACAATTAATATGAACATTATTTCAATTCTCTAAGATGTCAGAACAAAAATAATTCATGTGTGCAGTAAATAAATGATTGTTTTGGAAAATCAGCGAAGATTCTCAACCTTGATATACAGAGTTGGGAGTTCGGTTGATTGTTTAGAATTCCAGAGCTACCATTGGCTTAAACGTTAAAACATGATGGTAATATATGTTCGAATAAGTAAATGATACAAATTCGAGGATCGTCTTTGTATAATGTTCGTCTTTACATTGAAGGCTGCCAAAGGCTCATTAATTAAGTGAAAAACAAAAGGCCATAAAAAGGTGTTTTCTATATTTTTGTACCAAATAAGTGAGGCAATAGCCACATCCAATGAATAAAGATAAAATATTGTAGTAGCAATGTCCTTTAATAAAGCTTACGTTGAACCTCTACGACCAAACGCACATATTGATATACAGCTTCTGATTAAATTCATTGAGCCTTATATTTTCGTGAATATTTATATGACAGGCTATAATAAAGCGTATGAAAAGGTTAATGCGATGGCGACTTCCTTCGTCGCTTGAATAATTGCTTATAAATCGATGTTAGAGATGATCGGCCGGCGTAAATACCAAAATGATAATTATTGTTTTATACAGCATTATGATCGATTATTCTGTTGTGATTCTAAGGGACTTTGCTGTATTGCGTTCTCCCTTCCATTTGGCTTAGAGATGGACTTCCTTTGTTTAAACTGAGCTAAAGAAAGATTAAATACTATTTTTAACAATAAAACGAAACAAAAACAAATGATTTTAAAGAAAGGTGTTTGACATTAGATCTTCTCATCCCTTATTATTGTTTACTAGGAATAGAACAAAAAAAATTTTATACGCTAAAAAGAATACGTTTTACTATAAATTATAATTTAAAGGTTCGAATGCAGAATACGATGTATCCAATTCTTTTTAAATGTGGGATAAGAAAAAAAATCAAATCTAAGTTAAAATAAGATGAAACCGATATCGCATGATGTACAAGGTGGTTCGTTCAGGTTTTAAAGTGCGACACCCATTGAAGTAAAAACTACCGATTTTTAAAAATTGCGTTTTTCGCATAATGCATACGAACTATTCAATATGCTTACTAGAGTTATTTAAATGCCAATCTTGTTAGAATCCTGGATTTTTGTCTGACTTAGAAAGTGTACTTATTTTTACAAAAGCAAACACAGAACCATTTTAACTGAATATTTGTTCCAATATCTTTATAATGTGCATTGATAACAGTGAAGACAAAAGACCCACAAGAATTCTAAGATAGCAATCCTGCTTTTAATTACCAGCCGTATTGTGAGTTGCTTCATGTTCTTAGAGAATCTGGCATTGCTGGGTTACACTTAACAAATCCACTTCCTTGACGTGTTATTCACTACCATAACCGACATTTTGTTTGTTTTACCAAACACCGTTGAAGTGTCTCTTATAATTCAGTTAGAACAAGCTATGCATTAACAGAAAATGGCGGCATATGAAGCTTAAGCAACATTAGTTTGGTGTGTTATTTAGACTCCAGCAGTGTGCGTAAAAGTGTATACAGAATACAATTAGGAATATAAATATAAAAGAAATGTATTAATTGTTGGCATCAATTAAGTATCAAGAGGGAGATGTTTGAGGTTTGCAATGGATTAGGCTCCCGAATTCGTAAGCTATTCTCGTTCTGTCAACCAAAATTCTGAATAGGTAATATTTTATTTTCAGCCGTTACTCATCAAAAATTCTTGTTATATCCTCAATGCTCACTCATCGACACTTTTCTTTATCTTTCCTCATTCTGTGTTTATTTTACGAGCAGTGTCAATTGGCTTTCTCGTATAAATAAATGTAATACAGTTAATAGTATAATACCTTGATCCAGTTGATAAATTATTTTCAATGGTCTGTGAATTCAAAAGAAATAACAAGTTCACTTGTCTATATCTGTGTATAAAATATACCCAATATATATATATATATATATATATATATATATATATATATATATATATATATGTGTGTGTGTGTGTGTGTGTGTGTGTGTGGTGTATGATATATCTAACAATGATCCTGATTTCGTTTAACAACTACTCCTTCAAAATAAATAACATTTATTTTAAGCTTACACTCACTTAAACCTTGCTTCAAATAAGAAGCTTTAATTAACACGAGTCTTCTTAAGATTATTGGTAGTACCTAAAATAGCAGAGGTCTGAAAGTTGCCGGACGTATCGTGGATCTATTGTTTTTACATGCGTCCTTTTAATTCTACCCTAGTCTACAAACAATCACAAGTATTAATTGTGTTTTAACACTATGCATACATTTTACCTTAGCGACTAATGAAGCATAATTGCGATCTCTCCTTCATTTGTCTATCAGATTCTTATCACAGGCCACTAACATATCTGGAATCTTCTACCTCTTTGTTTCCTAGTTAATGGCGTCCAAAGCCGGAATATTATGCTTGAATTGCTTGGGTGTTAAAACATTTTGTTCCACCATACCTCTACATAGCAATCCTTACATTTTCCTATTTTATACGGTCCATCTCAACCACTTTCAAACACATTTTACTCTACAAATCGCCAAGTTTTTCGTATGCCCTACGCGGTCATGCCTACTCAAGTGCTATAACAGATCCATTCCACTACACCCTGCAGTAAGATAGGTAACTAACTCAGAGATATTTCCATAAATCCAGCATTTTTCAGCAACATACTCATTGAAACACCTTCTTGAACAGTCATGTGCCTTCTATTTTACAGCACAAACAAATATTTCTGTGCTCTTAGCCACAAACCTCACTTCAATCTGTTGCTATGATATTTCATCTGCTACATTGATACATCGTGGAAGGACGTTCTTCTTAGCTACTTGGTCTGATTTTTCTCTGCTAAAATGTTAAACCCTGTTTTCATTTATTTCAACTCAACTGATTACAAAATTGAGCATCCGCTTTTTACTTCTAAACACATCGTTTTTTCAACGACTTCTACCCAGGTGAAACAACTTTTTACAGTTATAAATTCTCTCCCACCATCTCTCCTCTTTCGATAAATCCTACTACTTCTACTAATACTACTACTACTACTAATAATAATAATAAGATTATGAATAATCATATGTATCAACATATAAAGAGGTATCTTTCAATGAGATTACCTACTACCATTTCTGTTCATAATAGACATGATTCCCCTGAATAATATGCTGACAAAGCGCCAAGACGGATACAAGTTTTCCAATAAAGAGAAGAGACAGACCACCTGCTGTATATGGACGATCTGAAACTTTTTGCAGGAACCAAAAAGGGACTAAAGGCACTAATAAACACTACCAGGATCTTCAGCCACCATATCCAAATAAAGTTTATGGTAATGAAAATACGCACAACTAGTTATTAGAAAGAGATAACTGGAAACGACAGAAGGCATGTAACTACCAAACCAAACGAAGATGAAGACACTAGGGGAAAACGACACAACCAAAGCAAAATACATGAAAAGAAAGAATTGGAAAGGAATACCTCAGGAGAATATGAAATTCCTGTAAAATAAATGATACAGCAGACAAAAAAGGTATAAATACATGGGCAGTACTACTAGTAAGATATTCTGGACCGTTTTTAGTGTGGTGTGGACGTAAGAAGAACTGAGACAGCTCGATTAAAATACCATGGAACTTATGGCCATACACAATGCACTGTACTCAAAAGACGATGTTGACCGACTCAACGTGAAAAAAGACGATTTGAGGGGACCGGATTGTGTAGAAGACTGTGTTAATGACACACAAAAAGAACTAGAAAAATGCATAATACAAAACAATGAAAGGGTAATTACCGCAGCAGGCGACACGGAAAATCAACAAAACAGAGAATAGACAGACAAAAAGTAAGACTAGCTTAAGAAAAACATTGAAGGCACACAACTAAATAGAAGATTCATAAATATGAGAAACGTTGTGAAAAAATGAAAACACTTGGACATAGATGCAAAAAGTGCACGTAAACACAGGAACTGAATCCCTAATGAGTGCAGCACAAGACAACTCGATAAGAACAAACGACATCAAAGCAAAGATCGAAATCACAAGAAAGCAGCAAATAAAAACTCTGTGGACAAAGAGACGAAACGATAAACCGTATAGTAAGCGATTGCAGCAAACTGGCCCATACGGAATACGAGAACAGGCACGGTCATGTGGGACGGGCAGGGAACTAGAAATTATGCAAACAACTACATCTCAAACGCACAGACACATTGTACAAGCATAATCCGGCAACAGTAATTGAAAATGAGTATCACAAAATCCTATGAGACATGGACATACAAACAGACAACTTATCCCGGTCTTCTTGCTTGAATGCATTTATCTGTTTGTAAGTTCATGTCTCACAGGAGTTTGTGATTCTCGTTTAAAGAACTGTTGCCTGCTTATATTTTGACAATTTGTCTGAACGTTCGAGGCAATTGCTTACATAATTCCTAGTGTACTACCCTTCCTACATGGTCGTTTCTTTTTTTTTGTATTCTTTTTGGACCAGTGTGCTTCGGTCAGTTACTATATGGTTCATCATTTCGTCTCTTTGTCCAAATAGTTTGCATTCACTATTTTCTATTGTTTTGTCAGTCTTTGCTTTGATGTGGTTGGTTCTTATCAAGTTATCTTGTGCTGTAGTTATGAGGGATGCAGTTTCTCGGTGTATGTGGCCTATTCGCATTCATGTCCAATTTTTCCGTTATTGTCATCGTTTGTAATCCTTATGAATCTTCCGCCTAGTTGTTTCATTTCCCATTTTCTTTTCTCGTTTTATTCTATTTCTCTCTGCTTTCTGTTTTGTTGATTTTTTTCAGTGTTCGTTGCTGCCAATAAATATTCTTTCAGTATTTGTATACATTTTGTAGTTCTTTTTTATGTGTCATTCTGACAGTCTCCTATACAAACTAGTTATCTCCCATCCTCTTACCTTTCCAAGTAGTGTCGGTCAACATGGTTCTTTGGGAATAGTGTATTATTATTGGTATTTTGTTATCATTATTATTATTATTATTATTATTATTATTATTATCATCATTATTATTATTATTATTATTATTATTATTATTATTATTATTATTCGAGGAAGAGGAAAACATGTTATACAGTTATGTAGACCCGCTAGTACAGAGTTTGACACAGGTGGATAAGAACAGTAAAAAAAAAAGATTGGACGTGAAATGATATCTTTGTGGATTAAGAGCGATCTTACCTCAATGTATGATCTGCCGAACGAAGATAATAACACCCTGTCAAGGCGATCTGAAATACATCGGATAAGACAGGAGGATAGTAAGACAAGATGTCGAGTAACTCTTATGTCACCTGTATTCCCTTGTAAATAAACCCCTTTGATTTTCACTCATAGCACAGTGTCTCCTGCTATATTCTTATTTAAAATAAGGATATAACTAATGGCGACAGGATTCGAACTCCCATAAAGGGAACCTTAAGCCCAAAATATTGGAAAACTAAGAGAAGAAAATACTGCACGGATAAATTCAACAACTAAAATAAGCTAAGCCACACAAAAAGTAAGTTATATTTTTAAAACACAGTCTGTTACGGTCCTACTGAAAAAAAGAGAAATTGGCATTTCACAAAGCATTGAAAGGAACAATTTTTGAGAGTGTCCCTTTCAAATTTCTTTTGTTTCATAAGAAAGAAAAAATACGGCGGAAAAACACGTGTAGGCTGTGGTTCAGTGTCAATTTCGTGGGTGTTTCAAAAACGTTGTCAACAAAAGAATGTTTTTTTGTGGTTTAAAACAATATTCAGTGAATTTATTTAATGCTTTGTGCAGGTTCTGTTAACCTTTCGTTTTATTTCTGTGTTTAAAAATTTTTCAACATGAAAAATTAGCCGAGTTTACAGAAACGATACAATTAACACTGGCAGTTAAGCAAAGTCAGATTAAATTTTTACAAATAGAACAGTAAAAACAAAATTACGTATTAAAAACCATATTAATGAAACAAGATGAAAAACAGGAGTGTCAGTTCACTCCGGAAGGAATTGCAAATTCGCTGACATAATTTTTATATGAACCAACTAATGGCTTAACATTTCCAGCATATATTCGTAGATCCGAAAATATGTTTCCAAACGATTTCAGCCCTGGTCGGATGAAGAAAAAATTATTTTACTCTTTCAAAAATTGGGTTCCCATGGAAATATTAAGTATACCAATTTTATACTCCCAAGGAAACCCAAAGATATTTCTTTTAAAGACACTATAGAAATTTTATCGACCATATTCGGGGAACAGGATAGCTTATTTTTACTCGTTATATGTGTCTAACTATTTTGAACCAAGATTAAAAAGAATAATTACATCGACACAGAAGAAAAAAACATTCAATAATTCTTAGCAATATATAGGATAGAGCCAAATCCAAATCCAAATGCTAAATTACCCCAGCTGAAATTATGTTTGCCCGGCAGGTATGTTCGGTGTTCGACCGCTTAATCCCAAGAGAAAAAGTAAAAAAAAAAATATCAAGGATAATGTAAGGTACAAGACTTACAATGACGCGGATAAAGTTTTCTTCAAGAATTATCGGGAAGGGAAGAGTTTTGAAGAAGCAGGCATAATTTCAAGAAGAATTGAGAGAATGATATACATTATAAAAGGACAGAATTTTTTCCACAAAAAGCCATATTAACCAACTGAGACCCCGATACATAGAAACAGTCATACACCAAGAGTTACCAATGGAAGTTCTATATGACACTTTCCAAATACAACCTCCAAACAAGGAAGTAACAGTAACTAAAAAAATCTAGTCACTCTCCAAAAGTAAAAAATCAACAAACACAAATGGTGAGGAGAAGTGAAAGGAAAAGGAAAAGGAAAAGGACTGAATTTTTTGGACAAAGTCTAAAAAAGAAAAAAAATTGTAGAAGAAACATTCTATGGAAGATTTTAGCTTGGGGGAAAGGTAATGGAATAACCTAACATGGCTTCATCGATGAAATGAACTATACCCTCTCACGTGACCGAGAGAAACGGAAAAATAACAGGAGGAGAATAAGACAAGATATCGAGTAACTCTTATGTCACCTGTATTCCTTGTAAAAAAACATCTTTATGTCACCCATAACCCCGTATTTCTTGCTGTATTCTTATTTAAAGTAAGAGTATAACAAAAACATATTTTGTTAATCACCCTTTAAGATAGGCGGTGAAATGTTTGTCTGTCAAAGAATCTATGTACATGCCTATTTATCTATAGTGCAGTAACGGCAATACCTATATGTCTTTCTCTTCGTTTCTCTGTATCGCTCTCTCTCTCTCTCCCTCTCTTACATATACTTTACTGCAAATTGTACTCACTAACGTGACCTGTAGAAATTCCACAGCAGGCTCATCCATATGTAATATATTTATGTTGTCATTTTTGGATGTTCAGCGCATATAGGGATGCTCTGATATTATGGTAGCTCTTTTATCAAAACTGCAAAATTATTTATCTATACTAGGAGAGCCACTCGGCCTAGCCCGATTGTAACATACTCTTTATATGCTATTTTAATTCATGCAGATTTCGTATATATTATAAAAGAATCAATTTTCTATCGAGTCTTTCACATAATGTGCTTAAGCATATATATATATATAGTATTATATAAATCTCATTAAGAAAAGGGCATTATACATACATATGTACATATATATATATATATATATATATATATATATATATATATATATATACGTTTAGCTGATTCAGCTATAGTCGAAACCGAAACCAAAACTTATGAAGATTCTTGGTAAAATATTTATTACAAGAAATGTAAGGTTATAGCAATTAACTGACAGTTACTCGAAAAAAAAGAAAGATGTAAGCGTGACATACAAAATAACACGCGCTATCGTATTATTTTATTCTTAAATACAACTGTATTTCAAACCTATGTCTCATGTTTTATTGTTTTCTTTCTAATGCAACGAGGGTCGAAGCATAGGACCTAATGCGATGAAGAATTAATTTGATGTCGCGACGACGTAACAGCGAAAAGAAAAATACCAACAAAAATTGAACCACACGAACTTAAGTTACGAAACGACTATAGGGCTATAAAGAGAATAGAAAGACACGCCGAATACTAGAATAGAAGAAATGAAAAGTTCAGCAAATGTTTAATATGTCAAATAAAAAGAAAAAGGGGGAAAATATACCCATACATCGACATAGAGGAAAAGAAAAGAGAAAAATAATGCACATCCAAACGCGAACAATTTTTATTTATAGTAGAAAGAACAAGGCACATCTGATGCGATTTCGATTTCTGTTTAGAAAGACTAAACGGCCTATGTAACAAGCGACTAATTTTGGCCGGCTTCAAGGGCCTTCCTATAAAACGGCGTATACTATTATTATTAGTAGTAGTAGCAGTAGTGGTTGTAATAATAATAATAATAATAATTATTATTATTATTATTAGTAGTAGTAGTAGTAGTAGTAGTAGTTGTTGTATTTACATTACACCCCTAAAAGTGTCGGCATCAATTATCCCCATTACGATAAGGTGCATAATGGATGGAAAGACCTACGAGAGAAAACTCTAACCGGAACTCCACTTAAGGCCACTCATATACGAGTAGAGACAAATAGTCCTTGCCAACAACCAATCAATAGAAAACAGCCGTTGCAATCACACCAATCAATTTGCAAAGCTTCTCACAGGAGGTAAAAAGTACTGGAAAACTGTTGAGACGTGTTGAAACTAAGACACCAGGGTTAACTACAAGTTTTTCTGAAAGCGAAGTCTGTTTAAAAACTCCTAGTAAGTTGTAAGCGTAAACAACATGCATAATACATACATAAATACATACATACATGCATAACATTTACACGCTATACACATAAAGCAAAAAATAATTACTACTGGTCGTGAGATTTTGGACACAGCAAACAAACTTTGTTTGCCTGAAGTAACTAATATAAAAATGGAGGAAAAATGACTTGACAAGCCATGTCAATAAGCAATAATAATCAGCACTTAGGCAGGATTAAACAACAGGAATTTGGAATGTTACATTCATGATATTTGGCAGCTTCTATATTGATTCTTAAAATACGTTCAATATTAATCTCTTAAATGGCTTAATAGCTTTAATGTTTTTGAATATTTATCCAAATTGTTTATACCTACAGGCACTAGTATTTAATGTCTACACAATTATCAATTCAGTGATTAGGTTTTATTACCTACACTCACGCACACATATATGCACACATTTATATATTTATACAGAAAAGTGTACTTATATATATATATATATATATATATATATATATATATATATATATATATATATATATATATATAGTACGCTTTTCCGTGATAATCCCATAATGCCTTAGCCTAAAGATATGTAATAGGCTAATAAATGTGTTTGTATACTTTACAATATATATATATATATATATATATATATATATATATATATATATATATATATATATATATATATTGCAAGCAGACCGGAGCTTATCGATTCTAAAATTCGTTTTTCTTTTACACAGGAATCACCATTTATCAAGGCCCGAATGCCACTTGAGGAAAAGAGTTTATGGGTATACATAAATCAATTAGGCAATGCGATTATAGAGTAGTAAACATAAGCATTGGGATTTTGTCAGTTGGATTACTTAGGGGGACGGTTCATCAATATCTTGTTTACGATGGGCTTGAAGACAATCAGATTTTAGTCAGCTGGAAAATAGGCTATCGGAAGAGAATTCCGCAGGCAGTTCTAAAAAAGAAGCTTTGTTCCTGGAATCTACATTTATGTTTAGGTACAGATAAAGAATGTGGGAAATTATTGATAAGGGTTTTGGCTAGTCGAGTGTTTTTCGTGAAAGTTTGGCGAGGGGGTCCATAGATTGAAGCTGAGACGAGCACTTGCCATAAAACAACGATAAAGCAGAGATATGCTCGCAACCCCTCTTCTGTGGAAAAGAGTTTGCAGGGAAGTGAAAAGGGCGTCCCCCACTAAGATACGAAGTCTATTTTGAACTCTGTCAAAGCGGGATAAACTTCTTCTAGTAGCTCCTGGTCAGATGTGGCCACAGTACTCCATCGTTAGCCGTACATGGCTTTTAGGTAGAGAATTGCATCGGGCCTGAGATATCTACGAGAGCGATAAAATTATCCTATCATTTTCTCAGCAAAATTTGCAATGAATTTGATATTCGTATTCCATTTCAGATCGGCAGTAAGCGTCAAGATCAGAAGATTGTCAAAACATGAAGCCTCCCCCAAATCAGAACCATTCATTTCAATTGATGCAGATGGGTATCAGAGCGTGGATGATGTAAAGATAGAAGCTTGGTTTTAGATGCATTAAAAGTAACCAGTCACCTCTTTCCCCATTGTACCGCGCTCTTACAAGAGAATAAGTGAGCACTTGGTTGTTTCTGGTCTTTGGTGTGCTTCAACACACTGTAGTGACGTCATCATAAATGTATATGAATAATCTTAGGATATGATTTGGAAGATCATTAATGTAGATCAGGAAGAGAGTTGGGACCAAGATGGACCCTTCAGAGGGTTCAGTAGGTATACTGAGAGCTTCTGATTTCTGCCAATCAATCCCTACTCTTATGAACCTATAAGAGAGAAATGATTTAATAATTGATAAGAATTTCAAGCTATACCATAGCTGGATATCCTGTGAAGTAGAACTTTATACCATACCCTATCAAAGGCTTTTGATATGTCAAGAGCAATTGGCCTAGAGAGGAATCGTCCGTCGAGAGATTCGCTAATCGTATGAGATATAACTCTAAGCACGTTTGCTATTGATCCAGCAGAACGGAAACGAAATTGCACGTCACTAAGGAGTTTTTTTTTTTGTTTTGTTTTTTTGCTAAGATGGTTTACTACTTCTCTATTTACACAGATTCTAGCAGCTTACTCATGGCGCACAGGAGACTTATTGGTCTGTACTGAGAGGGGGATGTGTGATCATTTGGAGTCTTTAATACAGAGCATACTGTGAGATTTTTCAAGGTGTTAGGAAGCATTTTTCTAAAGGTAACGCTTAAATAACTTTGTAAGTTCTGGTTAAAACTTTTTGAGCACTATAATTGGATTACCGTCAGGGCCAGTTACTTTACTGGAATCAAGATTTTTCGATTAGCTTGGAATATCACATACGGATATATCTATGTAGCATAGCGTGTTTTCAGATACACAAGGAAATACCGGGGGTTGGCGGCCTTGGTCATAAAGGGTAGACTTAGCTGCAAAGATCTTGGCAAAGAGTTTGTGTTTGTCTGATACTGACGAGATTGCCTCAGGTTCATTCATAAGATTTGGGATGGAGCACACACTTCTGTTCAGGATTCTGTTTGTTATTTGCAAAAAAGCCGATGGGGTTCAAGCCGTTGTTCAGCTACTTTGAACTAGAAGCACTGAGCATACAACTCTCTCGCATTCTGTCTTACTTTATTGCAGTTGTTGTCTGCGGTCCTGAAAGCGGCTTTAGTCTCAGTGCATCTATTACGTTGGAAGCAATGGGAAAAGTGATTTCTGTGTGGCTGTTAGGTTTTTGCTGGAATTTTTTCGAGGGTATGAATCGGTCTATACCTACGGTTATCTATTCCGTCAGGTACTATAGAGGGCACATCCTGTTAAAACATGGAACGCAGAGGTTTATCTGGTATAAATGTGCGGAAGCTATTCCCGTCAGCCATACAGTATCGATATACTGTACGGTGGAGAGGTAGTCTGAGGAACTACTATATTTCGCTTTCATTATACTATATTTCGTTTACTATATTTACGTAGTGATTGGAGGACTGATACAACAGAATGGTCGCAAGATTCCAGTGGGAACAGAACAGAAGAAGAACAAAGCTCAGGGCAAGTTGTGAGAAAAAGGCTTAAGAGACTTGCATACTAACCGCCAGTGTCGGGGACAAGGGTGGGTTCATAGACAATCTTTGTGAGATCATTAGCAACGGAGAAATCATGAGGGAACCTCCCCTCATCGTCGGTCTTGTTTTAATGGGTTAACCGTTTTACATTGTGAACATTGAAGTCTTCTATTACGTGAATGTTTGCTGATATGTACGCAGATATGACGTGGTCAATTTTCTCAGATATGCTTTTTAAGATAGTAACTCAACTATTCTGGGGGCGATAAAGTGCAAATATAAACGAGGTAGTGTAAGAGAGTGCAACCCGGAATAACATATAAGGAACGTTATGATCTTCTCTAGAGATCTCCTTGCTACATGGAAAGTCCTCTTTAATGTAAGTACACACTTCATCCCCATGGCGATCTTGGGGGTCGGATCAAGAGTTTACGTATGAGTATCCTTTAATTACGAAATCATCCCGGGATGTAGTCGATCCAATGCCAGTTTCACTTAGGAATAATAGATTTTGTTTAGTCTTCTGTAATAGAGTTTGAACCCCTGAAAGGTTGGAACGTAGACATATTTATGTTGCAGAAGAAGATATGGTAGTAAGTATGAGAGTTGCATATTTTAGTTCTAGCTGATAGAACCCAAGTAATATATATATACATATATATATATATATATATATATATATATATATATATATATATATATATATATATATATACGAGGGGCGTGCAATACGTAATGCTCCTGACCTATTTCCACTTGTCTGATCTAGCTGAAATTTTGTATGTGCAATGATTTCTATCTGTACGGGTTATGAGGCAAATTATAGATCTATACTAATTGTGTTTTCTGTTTTACAGGTGTTTGAACTGAGTCAGGTGTGAAAATGAGACTGTTGAATGTCGAGCAGTGATCCGGTGTTTGTATTTGAAAGGATGCACCCCACATGAGACTTTTGATGAAATGAAAGAAACTTATGGTGATAATGCCCCATCATATGACCTTATAAAACGCTGGCATCGTGAATTCAAACATGAAGTCTGTGGAAATAGCTTCCAGGCCTGGTCGTCCCACCTTCTGCCATTGATGAGGCATCTGTCCGTTAAGTTGAGACTGCCACTTTGGAAGATCGGCGCATTACTATTCGCCAACTAGCCCAAGATATCAAGATTAGTATAGGGTCTGTGGAAGCTATCATTCATGGCCATTTACATATGCATAAGGTGTCTGCCAGATGGATTCCAATGGTCGTTACACCATTCCAGAAGCGAGAACGGGTCGAGTGCTCGAGGATGAATTTGGAGATGTGCCAAGAAGATGAGTCAAAGTTTTTCAAAAGACTGATTACACAGGATGAAACCTGGGTCCTCAATATGATCCAAAGACCAACGCCCAGTCAATGCAGTGGAAGCACTTGGACTCACCCTCTCCAAAGAAGACAAGGGTGCAGCCCTCCGATGGCAAAGTCATGCTCACAGTCTTCTTGGACCAGCACGGAGTAGTGATGGCAGATTTCCTGGCAAAGGGTAACAAAATTACAGGAGCCTATTATGCTTCACTTTGAGGAAATTAAGGGAAGCTATCAAAATCAAAAGACGGGGCAAGATCATTAAAAGTACCCTCCTCCTGCAAGACAACTCTCCGGTTCACAACTCGCATGTCTCCAGATCAGAAGTACGGGCTTGTGGTTATGAAATCCTACTCCATCCTCCCTACTTTCCTGTCTTACCCCTTCTGACGTTCACTTCTTCCCAGCCATGACGTTGTTTTAGAAAGGAAAGCGTTTCCCAGATGATGCAGTCTTGATTTCTGAAGTAACGTCGTGGTTGGAGGACCAACCTGGGGTGTTCTACAAAAACGGTATCCAGAGCTACATCACACCATGGAAGAAGTGCATAAATTATGGTGGTTCCTATGTAGAGAAAGACTAATAACTGTGCCAAGTATATATATTACTTGTCTCCCATCAGCCAGAACATAAATATGTAACTGTCATATATATATATATATATATATATATATATATATATATATATATATATATATATATATATATATATAATGGTGGAATTGCCCAATCGGCATCGGCAAAGACACGATTCAAGGTATGGCGATCGGTCCACGGAGTTCTTCTAATTATGCAGAAAAGTAGAACCCCAGCATACGGTCGCCCTAGGATACTTTTTTCAGTTTACGATGCGGAATACGATGTATTCGTGACGACTGTTACGATATAAATCCCGCCCCACGTTTTTTTTGTGTTATTTAATTATATGCATGTGTATTATATACCGGAATGCATTCTGTTACTAATTTTTTCTGCCACATTACGTGAGTCTACTGTATATGCATACATAATATTAAAAAAAGGAAAATTTCGATTGGTATTTGTTTGTTCAGATTCACATCATTTATTTCAGTTTTAATCAGTCAGCGTTTATATTCTTTTACCTTTAACGCTGCTTGAAGTACATACAGTTACTAAATTTTAGAAGTAATATTTATATATTGTGATCTCCATTGGCCCCACGGGTTTCCTCCTTTAATCGGCATGTAAAAACACGACCACCTTCTCTTTGAAGGCCAAGAAAGTGAACACGAGTCTAACCACTGTGTGATAACAACAATTAATTGACATATTGGAATCAATTATCGATTACCATGGCAATTAATTTTCTATGGTATCCTCTGTCAGTATCTATTCAGCTAATGATACATTGAAATATTGCAATGCAATATAGAGTAATTAAGTTCAGCTGCGTTAATTTCTAATTGGAACAGATTCATAAACATTGTTGCTTGTTCTGCTAGATCAGGCTCTCTGAAGATATTGGCCTCCTGTGATGAATGCACCTTACATTGATGCTTTTCTCCTATTCGTTTTGCAAAACTTAATCATGTTCTGCAAAACCAAAAACAAAAAACAACTTACCTCTCCCCATGTTCCTTCTTCCCATTTCCCCACACTCATTCTGTTCTCCCCACTTACTGACTAGTTTCCCAAATTAAAATATACCAAACATTAATACTGTCATCCTTTTCCCTTCTCTAATTGCAAAACCCATTCATGTTCTGCGGGCAGGTAACAAAAACCATACAATCCACAATAAACAACCAAATAAAATGATACAAACCAGCGATTCAAGAAATAGATTTTTAAAATAAAAACCTTCTAAAAAAATAACTGAATGCAACATGAATACTATTTCCCAAATAACTAGATTCGGCATTAAATAACCTGTAGAGGGTTGATATCGTGGAAAACAAAATAACTAAACCAAACCAAACTCTACAAATACATATTTGAATATTTGATATAAAAGATATATTTGATATAAAGACATTAAAGTATAAAAACCGATTCCAAAATAACTGCATTCGGCATTAAATAACCTGAAAATGTTGATTCGCTGTAAAACAAAACAATTAAACGAAACAAACCATCGTTAGTACGGATTTACTCGTATACAATATGGCCATAAAAATATGTAACTACATGCTTTTCTTCCAGGTGTGCTTGTCATGCAAATAATTATTCCAGGTTTTACGCATACGAATTCTTCGTTCACGTCATGTGTCACTAAAAATGTATTAGTACTTATGCAGTATAATAATCGTTTACGCTCTTTACTTAAAACGCCGGAAGGGGCAGAACAAGAATTTGGGCATTTCTTTCGCGAAACCCAGATATGTTTTTCCTAATGAAAATGATATTATTTTTCTCAGTACAAAAACTTATTCGACTAAAAATAATTTGGAAATGAAAATAATTTCTATGGAAAACGAATTAAAGAATTATAATAACATTTTTGAATAATTATTTTACGAAATTTAAAAAAAAATAAAATTCAAATTCATGTACAACAATCATTGTAATATAAGTATAATGAGTGAATATTTATTTTTCAAAATAAATAACTGACTAGTAGGCCATCCAGTATTGCTCCGGCGTAAGATACGCTTAACTATGATATTTTGATTAAGGAAGATTTCGTATTTATTATTGTATTTTATTGGACCACGTGTATAGTAATGATTAATAAAAAATGGCTCGTGCGTCATCAAAGATTATCAAAACAAAAACGTTCAGCTTACGATTTACAATTTCTTTTGACGTTAATGCCTGAATTATAAAGACAGGTTTGCTACAAAGCTAAAAGTTAAAACTTGAACCACTAGCTATTACGTTACGCATATATATATTCGTAATGCCGTCGATTAACATTCACCTGGCAAATTCCAATTTTTAGTTTTTACAATTTTCCAACAATTTTACCTGGCTAAAATCCAAATATAAAGTTTCACAGGTGTTTGAATACCCTATGTATTAAGTGCCAAGAGTTTAGTAGACAATTTTTAAAAACAAATATATATATATATATATATATGCACACTTTTTTTGTCTAAATAAAGATGAAGACTTAATTTGTTTATAATATACCATGTAGAAAACAAATGATTATTGTATGCTGTATTGCATTAGTGTAAAGGCGCCAAACGTTTCGAAACCTGCCGGCATTTTTCGTAAACGGTCCGGAGGATTTCGACAATAGCATGTTCCTTATACTACAGAAGTCCACAAGTCATAATGTTTGTGGCGCCTTTTACAGCGACAAGGTTGTTCATCACAAACAATGTAACAGGTCAACCTTTAGTTGTGTTGATCAATATAAATGCAAATGCTGATTAATGATAACTTGGTTACGACATTGACAAGCAGTTCTCGTTAAACATTAGAGAGATACAAAATCTGCAAGAAATTCAAAAGCATTTGAAACTAGCATACACATATTATAACAGAGCTTAGATTAGTATTTTATAATTAAAACTTATTGCTCTTATGTATATACGCATTGAAATTATTTCAATAATTGGAAAAAAATAGATCAAACAAAAAAAAATGTATATACAAGACACAATCGTTGGTTACCCCATTCATTTAAATATACAATTTCTCTCTCGCTGAAATCTCTGTACACTTTTTGCACACGCAATCTCTTTCTCTCTCTCTCTCTCTCTTACTCTCTCTCTCTCTTTCTCTCTTTCTCTTTCTCTCTCCCTTTCCCTATCTCTCACACACACATACACACGCACACACACACACACACACACATATATATATATATATATATATATCCTTAAGACAACTTTTTTTCTTATTATAACATGTATAGTGGCAGAGAAGGGTTGTTCATGCTTTTAATTTTCCTTGTAAGGTCGCTTAGTTCATATGAAACCACAACAAAAAATGTAACAAAAATAGCGAACATTATTAGCCTGAAGAAAATATTCTAACTTGGCACAAACATTTTTCTTATTTTCAGTACTTCAAAATATTTCATGTGAGCAAAATTTATATCAATTTGATTCTGAGACATTTGCCGGCATATCAACTTTTCTCATATCAACGTGGTCGTTTCTTTATTTTACATAATATATACATTTTATGTTAGTTTAATATCACAACAATACCTATGAAGCTTCGTACATTTTATTGCATATACATCGGTATTGATGCATTTAATGTCAGAAAATTGTATCAATATTTATGTGTGCGTCACAGCATACCGATCCTATCAAATTATCAAATTATTTTTTTCTGATTTTCGGCTGTAAAAGAATACATATTGTAAAAGCAGTCTGCCTGTTTTTTTATTTCCGGAATTTAAACACCATTTTTGTGATTACAAACTATTAATTTTAGGTGGATTTATGAAAACTGCAATAGAATTATAAACAATCGTTTTGGTTTTAAGCTAAACCAAATCCGTTCAATTTATGTAATGTAAAGAAGATACCAACTATATTTAATAGTTCAACTGCCATTCTTTCACTATGTTTTCTATGTTAAGTCATCATCTTATTTTATAGTAGCCAGATCGAGCTAGTTCTGCAGACATTAAGTGCATTAAGCCCATGACCATAATAGATGTTTAATCAGTACCATTCCTGAAGTTATTTTCACGGCATTTAATCTAATTAGCTGAACTAACAAAAATCTCAAAACCATCATGTGAACGATTGTTTAACATGAGTGCCGATATTATGAATGCGATTTGCGTAAGACTAATAGTGCGTGCTTCCACTGAACATACCAGTCGGAACATATACAGGAAAAAAAAATGTTGGATATGAGTAAAAACGTACAAATCCACCATTAATATGAACTTCCTAAAGGTTCTTAAGAAATAAAGGATCTGTTAAAACTGAGTATAGATATGCGGAAGGAAACAGAATAGAAAAGCCTGTTGAAATTAATACACCTAAAAAACTGTCAAGTGATATAATTGATATGTGTAAGATAACTACATATAGTGTGTTATGTAACCAACAACAGAAAATTACATGGTTCATAGACGTACCTGGCGCATAAAAACATGTTTTAAATAAAAGAAAACTAGCTGCGGAATATACTCTATGAGATAAATTCAAGAGATATAAACAATTGATTTTAACGTGAACGATAAGATTGTAAGGAGGTCGCATGTTTATAATATCTAAAATAGCGGATGGATATCTGGAATCATGTAAAACGGTATATCTTCAAATAAGAACAATAAAGAAAAAACACGCGATTTAATTAACTGGCATGATTATGCAGAATGTGACGTCAATTTGAGCTGAAACATATTAGGAACGTCACGTTTTTGAAGGTGGTTACTATTATTATTTATTTATATCTCCAATCTGTATAGTTAGATTGTTTGTAAGTGTTTTCATGACTTGCAATGCGTGAGAAACCAACATCCAATTGACCATGAAAAAAGCAAAGTGACGGAAGATTTAGTCCAACAACCTGGAGGACTTGTCATTGAGCTTTATTTATATACATGGCAAAATTATTTTTTATTGAGATTTGTAAACGCTTGAACTGAAATGACATGGCAGAAATTATACGGAGAATTAGAGGAATTCACGTTTCATCTTTAACATTTCTCGATATTATAATCGCTTCCGGAACGTTAGTTTTCAAAGATTTTATTGCAAAACAGTTTAGGTCAATCACAGTTTCTTAATAATATAACTGGCGCCCCTTCCATCAATATCACGTTATGATGTAGCATTCAGAGCAGTTGTAGTGAATTCTACAGGCAATTCTACTGTCTGGTCTTCATTAATAGCACTATCAATCGATGCATAACACTTGCATAATATTATAATTGATCACATCAACAGCATCATTTCATGGGGTCACTATTGGTATTTCACGAACCCATCCAACATTGCGGGAATTTGAAACAATATCTAGGAAAATCTTAGTCATCATGTCACCTATTGAATTTTCTGTCTGGCCACATGATAATTTGTGCAATTAAAGATCTCTATTTAATTTTACTAAACCAGTTTCAATGAAAACGAGGTTATTTGAGAAAGGTGCTGCAGACTGATCATTAAATAAGTGTTACCTCAATATAATATTCTCCGTACTGAAAACAAAAGACGTGGTTACCAGGCAGCCTGGCAGAAGTGTCGGATTTTCAAATAGAATAGAAAAACATCAGGACTGAATCAATCGTCTATTTCGCAAGGACAGCAGAATTTTGTTTGATAGATAAATCACTCTTGCAAGCTATAACATTTTGTTAGATCAATCCCACTTTTTGCCATTTTAAGGTGACATATACTGATATCTTCATTAATTATCAATAATGTAACGTTCTGGTTTAGGATGACTTCGGCATACGATGTAAAAAGACTAGAATTATATTTAAATATTGTACTGACTTGGTAAAGGCCTCTTGGCACTTCTACCGACGCGAGGTGTATGAATTATTATACATTATAAAATGTATTGTTTTTGAGCAAATTCAAATTTTATTGAATTTCATTTAAAAATAATGGGTAAGAAAACTTCTGTTTATGTTTGAATGATTGCGTTTGTGTCATCCTTTCATTAGTTGATTTCAGTATCGTGCCGGTTTTTGGATTGTAAATGTCGACTTGTGTAGGTTTTAAACTATGCTGACAACGAACATCACGGTATATTTTGGTGCTGATAAATTGTTTACAACATATATAAAGCGTATAATAGCCAAAGTAAAAGCTAATGTACTCCCGGGCAGTCATTTTATTTTAACATCTGAGTAGTTAGTAATGTGCATGCGTGTAACTGAAGCACAAGAAAAACAACTATTTTTTATCCCTCCCTAATGGAAAAATGGTGTGTTTATTTAGAAAGTTGTTCTTAACATAAGAAGGAGGATGTATTTATTCCAAAAGTCGTTCTTTACACAGGGAGATCGGGTTGTTTATTCCGAAGACCGTCCTTCACATGGAGAGGTTGGGGGTGTATATTCCGAAAAGTCGTTCTTCACGTGGGGAGGTTGCGAGTGTTTATTCCGAAAGACGTTCTTAACATGGGGAGATTTGGGGGTGTTTATTCCAAAGCCGTTCTTAGCATGGGGAAATCGAGGGTATTTATTCCAAAAACCGATCTTTACACGGGAAGTTAGGGGGTGTTTATTGCGAAAGTCATTCTTAATATGGGAAGATTAGGTGTTTTTTATTCTAGAAGCCGTTCTTTACTTTGCGAACTTGGGGGGGTTTCCTCCGAAAACTGTTCTAAACATTAAGAGCTTAGGTTTGTTTATTCCGAAAGCTGTTTTAAACATGAAGAGGTTGGTCGTGCTTATTTCGAAAGCTGTTCTTAACATAGGGGTGTTATGTTATTTATTTCGAAAGCCTTTCTGAACATGATGGATCTTGGGTGTATTTAATTGGAAAGCCATTCTTAACTTTAAATATGTTGGGCTATTTATTCCGAAAGCCGTTCTTTACATGCAGGAAGTTTGCCGTGTATATTCCAACAGTCGTTAGTAGCATGGGGAGGTTGGAGAGGTTTTTCTCTGAAAGCTGTACATTACAAAGAGAAGTTGGGATATTTATTCTGAAAGCCTTCTTTAACAAGGGGAGATTGGGGTATCTATAACGAATGTCGTTTTTAAAATAAGGAGGATGGGCGTGTCTATTCCTGAAGCCGTACTTAACATGAAAGACGTTAGGGGTGTTTATTCGGAAATCCTTTACGCACTCATATTCCTAATTCCTTTGTTGCGAACAAATGGCTGCCAAGGATTACATTAGCGTTTAACTTGGCTATCATATATTTCCATATTTGGTTAATCACTTACTTTCTTAAAATGACTTGCGATATTCGTTTTCAACATACCTGAACACCTATTAAATTCGACATTTCGAATGTGAACGTTCAGTTATAGTTAATGCAAAAAGCTACCGAAAAATTGGTATTTTAGTCAGAGAGACTAATTATGTAAAAAATGTCATTGCAATTAATATTTGTTATCTCAAATTTAAGGATTGTTTATATTTTATTAATTACAATTTTTCCTTTGTATTAACAAAACCCTCTAGTTTTTGTTTTCATAATTTTCTTTAGAATATTTTAATATTGTAAATGTGTAAGTAAAACTTTCTAAAAAACAACACACGCAATCAAAAACTTTAGAATTTTTGTTTAAAATTAATATTTGTTCATCTAATCGATGAATGAATAGAAAAAAAAGATATATAGAGATACGTCTGTATTATTTCTTTATAAAAAAGAAAAGGAAGATTATTTATAAAAACGAAAATTATTTAATGTAAAGGAAAAAAGCTATTTAAAGTAAAGAAACTTTATGTAAAGTGAGCAGGAGTAATAATGTAATTAAAAAAATAACATTATAAAAGTTTGGATATATTATAAATATTTCCAATTTCAGAATCCTTAGCAATATTTACGTATTATTTGGAGAAAATGAAGAAAAAAGATAGGAATCGCAGGAACCTGATATTAAGCCCAAGTAAACTTTTATATCAAAACTCTACTTAGAATTTGTCTCCTGTGGTGTAAGATTTATATAATACAAGTACTATTTTTTTCGTTGAATTTTGTATTTGTTTGTTAGGGATTTCCAGCAAAATAATAATTGTCAAAAATAGTTATCGCATTAAGAGACTGTAAGAATTTAAAAAGAATAGTCTTACTTTCCAAGATTGTAAATAAAGCTTTTGAATCCGTTTGCCGTAAATACGTTTCAATATATATAAAAGCATGCAGATATCAGCATGTATTAATATAAAGAGATCGCAAATATATATAAATAAAATATGTTGGTGCCATCAGCTAAAATCGAAACCGAAACATTCAACATACCAGGCGCGTTCCTTACCGGTGTTGTTATAGAGAAAATATATTAAAGTCTAATTATTAACCCATTTGAAGAAATTAATTTTATGTCAGCATGCGCAGAAAAAAATACAAACATGTCGGCTTATAAGACGGACGGAAATTTAATGGTTTGGTTATAAGTGTATTAATCTGTTAAGAACCGTGTTACCACAGTATCCATAACCTGTGTATACGGTGTGGAATGGGGCCGTAAGAGGACTTGTTTAACAGGTAGTGTAAATCCAGCTAGTTCCTCTGTAGGTCACGACGATGAGAAACATGGCGTTCCAAGGAATAAATTTAATTTTTTAATAATAGTGTGTATCTAAATGTATTCTACAGGTAAATACACTAATGGCTAATGATGTAAACATAATAAACTATTATCTTCCTACGCTAGTTTCGTCAGGAGGTGGAAAATGCGCCTCTTTTATTATATACAAGATAATAAATATATTATGTTAGTTACTTGCTTTCATAGACGTTTGAAACCGGATCAAGTGTGGTATTTGATGTAAATGCTTCAGTGAGACAAACTTGAAACTCCCAGGTTTTCAATTCGATCCTTTAGCTACTGGCAAACGGAACCAACATAAACAATATAATTATATTAAAAGACAAACATTATTTTTACTGCTATTTCATACCAAACAACACTGACCTGTTTTTCTTAAGGAATTTTATTTCAGACCACATTTACGGGGTTACTATGTAAAGACTTTGCCAGCGAGATATCTGTTCAGATTGCACTTGAACTTTTATCATGCCAATACAGTCAGGGAGGCAATGACCTGCGGGGAAATTCCTAAATCTGGCAGTTCTAGAGAATTTTTTTTTTTTTTTTTTAAGGAAAAAGCGTTAAGGCATTTCGGGATCTCTACATGGGTTTTTTCTGCTTCATTGGTTTCTCTAGGATACTTACGCCGAGGGGATACAAGTGCTTTTAGCTCTTCAGAACATATTTCATTAACATACTTATAAACCAGGCAAACCATGTCACCTTTATACGAAGGGACGATGGTTGGAGTTTATTGCAGGTGCGGTACTTATTACGCTAGCATCTATTTCTTTCACCATGTATAAGAGCGAGAAACAAGGGGCAAATGCGCCAATCCACATGTGGCAACAATAATCCATGCATTGGCGACAAGTGACTTTGCGCATGGTTACTCTTAGTTGTGAGTAACCTTATAACGCGATAGCGAGTTCTCACTTTCTTACTAGCAGCGTTGGCAATCACCTTAATATATTTGCTCCAATTCATGTTTTCTGTGACAAGGAGTTTGATTGAAATAGTTTCGGTGAGTGTACCATACACCGCAGCAATCGATGGTTGAGAAGAGTTATTTTAGTTATTAAAGAAACTATCTGTCGATTCAGCACTCAACATTATTATCCATTTACAGACCACTTGCACTACGAATTTTAAATGTAACAAGGCCGATAGCCATTAGCCGCGTGTTCTCGTATAATTAATGAGTGCGTGAATGTAGGATTGACATGAAGTTCTTAAAGATAAACTAAAATGACAGAAAATGGGCTGACATGACTTCAATAAATAAAAAGTAAATGACCTAGAATGACTTTAATGAAGTTGAGGATGAAGTGCATGACCTTAAGAATTACTTGAATGCTTTAGAAGTAACTCAAATCCTTCAAAAACAACTTGAATGATCTGGAGAATGACTTGAATAGCTTAGAGCCTAACTGGTTGTAAAGTGGGTGATCATTTTACATTAAGTTAATACAGAAAAGTTATCCCCACTTTATATCACAAAAAGTACAGCATGTTGTAAGAACAGATACTACAATTTGATCTGTGCCAAAAAGTCGAGAAAAGCTAAGAACCGCATCTAATAACAACATACCTTTGATCTTAACCAAAAAGGACAAGCACAAAAGTGTTACGGACAGACCGACCGAAGGACGGAGTGACTTATTGAGTCGCTTGCACGCGAATAAAAATGCCAACCATTATTGTGTGTCCAAAAGAGAAAAAGAATATGTGTTATCAACGGTTACTTTTAACTGTGTACAAGATAAACGTGTAACATCTAATAAAGGCATTTTTCTTAATAATGACCATTTGGATTTTCAAGATTTTATATATAGCGGCTATGAGCCAGTGGATATTGTTTTTTATTTTGCATATCGTCCTGTCTCTCTTTACTCTCTACCCATCTTTCCGTCAGGACGTTTCTCTTTTTTACTTCCTCTGTTTCTCCGAGTCGTTTGATGTCGTCAGCTTTAGTATGCACTAGACTAGCCATGTCCCGTTGGGTCAGTATGTTATATTAGCTATGGAATTAATGTATGAGCGTGACACTTATGACGTAAAGAAAAAGGGTTTTGTGACATGACCAAGATTTCTATGAAAGTACATTAAAATGAAAAAAAATATAGATAAGTTTATGAGTCATTCTTTTTATAATTGTTTATTTATTGAAAGAAAAAAACAAACTTACAACCATTGAATTATAAGGGGTTTGTCAAACGTTTAGGTACATGTGCACTGAACAGATACCATAATACTTAAAGTATCATTACAGTTTTGCTATATCTTTTTTAAATGACATTTTTATTTTAAAGTACGGAATAGTAACCACACTCTCCACATTAAGAATGGCGTTTTAAATAGAAAATGAAAAGGAAATGTAACTTTCATAAAAATAATTGTTTTTGGAGTGATTTAAGAGTGTTGAAAAAAAGGTTCTTAGTGTATTAAAATACGGAGAAGAAAATGTAAAAATAGAAAGACGATGAGTACATCGCCGTTGTAAAATGCTCCTATGGTTGTAAACGGGCTAAAGTAAACTATTTTTGTAAGAAAATTCTGTTAAAATAACTTAAACGTAATACGGAAATGAACGATGTAAAAAAAAAAAAAAATAGCAGAAAGTTTTAACAATTTTCTTGGATAATTTAAACGCCAATAAACAAACAATTGCGACGCTGAAAACATACACAGTAAAACAATACTTTGTATGGATGCGTTGATTAATTATTTGTAACGCAAATTAAAAAAAAACATAATTTTGGGCTTATTTATTTATGTTGGTAGTGTATATGAAAATGCTTTGATCGCATGCGCAAACGGAGTCGTACATCGGATCTGTGGTTACAACACCCGTTACAAGTTCATTTGAGTTTTATAATTATATAGATTATTTAACAGAATTGTTTAATTACCTCACTATACGCCTACTCTGTGAGCAAGACGAATATTATAAACCAGATCGTAAAAGTGTTGCTTGTTCACAGCTCTTATTGTTTCGTTTTCAACCGCCAACAGGACTTTAATTAGCTCTAATAGACACAGCGGTAGTGTCCGTCTTCTTACGGAGGAGAAACGGCGGCGTCCATCAATCAATGTCACTTTTGCTTTAATCTGAAGGAATTGATGACAAATATGAATGTCTTTGGTTAATGTTACACATTTTACAGAAGTAAACGAATAGTTTATTGATTCAATTGGAGTAAGACGAAAAATGTGTTACCTAAAGTAAAATTACAATGTGTATAATTTAGATTACTCAGCATACCGTTCTAATTTTGGCTTTTATTTTCACAAGTTACTTCTCGATAATAAGAACACTAGCACGAACGACTTCAGCGTTATACCTTTATCAGAGTGGACCGAACAAGAGAAAAGCTACTGAAAGTATTAACAAATATTTTCCTAAGAAATGCCTTACATATTCAGCCGGTCCTGTGTGTGGGGCATTAAAATACGCCGACTTCCCCCCTGCAGAGGGTAAAAGTCCCTCAATGGGAGTCCTGGATATGACCTTAAACTATATCCAGTGGTGAGGCCCCAGCTTGTGGGTTTTGAGGAGTGTGGAGCCACCCTTTAATTACCATTGCTCCCAGGTTCACTCTGACCCGGAGTGGTAGTATCTGTTAGGGTCCCAACTATGGGTTAAATAGAAACTGACGTGAAAACAACAAATATATTCTATTAAAAAAAATGTTCTTCCATATCTTTGAATTCGGCATGTAATAGCCCGAAAAGGGTTGATATGCCGTAAAACAAAAACATCCAACCAACCAACATATTCAGCCAGTTTGACATTATGATTACCAAGTTATTCAAGTTGCAACAAGAGAAAAAACACATCGTATAGGCATATTTTTTTGTGGTGATGTTGCTAGATTCTGTTGTTAATTACACTTAGTTTTTCTTGTCAAATAGATGATGTCGCGCGAGACGAATTATCTGCAGCTGTTTATTCCGAGAGGTATTACATGTCATGCTCTATCCTTAAATATTCCGAGCAGTCATTGACTTTAAGTAGCTCATATAGACTTTCAGTAATTCACAAATACAAGGGATTACACAAATGTGCATTTACATATACCTTTTTTACGTGATGTTCCTTCAAGTAGGAGCTCGACATGAATACAACACCAGATTGATCATTTCTTGTATCCGGTAAGATCACAAGTTAGCTATGCTAACAAATATTTAAATAGTAAAATTAGAAACCTTTCTTACTAACTGGATAATTGAATGGTAAAGGGGAACTCAAATAGGGTATTTAAATACTGATGTATATCTTCTAGAGATAAACTGTAAGGCCCTGGAATGAACCCATTGAGTTCTTAGCACGTAAACCTAGTAAAATGAAAAATAAAAACTTTTTTTCTCTATTTTTTAGAATGACCCTTTTAACTGATCAGAAGCCGTGTCATTTGTATAATAACAAGAATAATATATTTTTCAGGCTAATAACTGGCTATTAAACCCATAAGTGAATCTCGTCTGACGTTGCACTCGTTCTGTATATAGATAATTATGCGAGTTTATAGCAACATAGGAAACAAGAATGAGTAGGAAATGATGGAATAAACGACTACATATGTACACATATTATCATATGGGTGTATAATATATATATATATATATATATATATATATATATATATATGTGTGTGTGTGGGTGTGTGCGTGCGTGTTTGTGTATGAGGGTATCAAGCGTATGTGTTCCGTTATAGAAGCGTTGATTTAATTTTAATAAGATAACATAGGCATCAGGTGCTCTTGAAAGCCAAATCCCAACCAAATATTACGAAAATAAACAATACATTACTTATTTGAAATTTATAATTTAAATATATTTCCAAGTTAAACTCTATCCTACATATATTGTACATCTTTTTTCTTTCTTTTTTTTCTTTCTTCTTGTGGGTTGGAGAAAGAAAAGTCACACCCCTTAAGATACTCTCGCATAGCCGCTCCGACATTTCAAAATACAACCGCTGATAGACAACGCGCGGATTTTTTCTAAGTGGATTTTCTTTCTCCAATAGACCAACATAGATAGAGAGAAGAAAAAAGATGTACGGAATAGTGAGAATGAAGTTTTACTCCGAAATATATTTAAATTATAAATTTCAAAAAAGTAAAATATTTGTTTATTTTCATAATATTGCGTTGTGATTTGGCTTTCAAATACACGTGATTCGTATTTTATATATATATATATATATATATATAGTAACTGTGTGTCTGTGTGTGGGTCTGTTCTCTAAGGACTCTGAAGCAGCTAGGTTATTTCCCTGAAATTTTACGTAAATATACTTTGTGCTTAGGCGTATTCTTAGATTGATCTTTATTGGAATGCATCTGATAAGTATCGAAAATTGTTAATTTATAATTAAAAAGTTATTTAAAAATCAGTTCATATATTTTATTAAATTTCCGTGTGTCAGTACAGTCAGGATAGCTAGAAACTTTGAAGGCAGTTTACAGTCGAGCAATTCAAGCAAAGAAACCATTACAGCATATTGTCTGCCATTTCCATTAATGTTTTAGACGTGTTGCGTTGTCAATTATCGTTAATGTGGGAGTAACCAGTTATCAAGACGTGAAAGACGATAACTGTGACTTAGTGTTAGGCAGTCACTAAGTCAACAGCGTCATAATAGTAAGTGGTAGAAATAGAGCAGAAATTAAATATTTAGTGGAGCTTCTCAACAGAAACTGTTTCCATTGGACTCTAAGACAATGCTATTGTAGTCAACTAGATAAGCAGGCCAGCGAAAAAGTGTTCCATTGACAGCCAGTTGTAGGAAAGGATTTGTGTTCATGTAATTTTCATTTAGAGTTGGGTAGCGATAGAGAGTGTGAGAAGCTGCCGATGGTCGTTGTAGCTAAATAATTAATTTTATGAGACTTTACAAAGGAGGAAGACGGGATTGCAGCTAAGGCGAACACGTGCCATGAAATTAAAGATATAACGGAGATAGACCTGCACAGTCTCTTCTATAGAAAGAGACGTTCAAACAAATATAAAAGAGCATGACCTACCAGGTTTGAAAGGCGTTTTGGAACTCTGTTAACGCAGGATAAAACTGTTTCGAACAGCTGCTGGCAAGATATGGCAATAGTACTTCATTTTAGAACATATCTGGTGCTTATCTATAGAGAGAATTTCGTCAGAAGTTATATAACATTCTGGAACATTAACATAATACAAACATTTATCGGGTGATCTTGGCAATAGATCTCATTGTTTGTCAAAACGGGATATCTCATAGAAAAGAGTAATTCAATAAATTGGGGCCAAGTGTGGGTCCAGAGCTTTTATATTGGAAATAATAAAGTTTGGATTTAGATTTGGTAAAATGAACCAGCCGCGTTGTACCCCGTTGTGCTACATCCAGAAGAGTCATTTCTCGGTCTTAAAACGAAGAAGACTGGACCGATCACAACTTCTGTTTTAAATATTGGGCAAAATAACGAGATGTTCCATAATCTTGAGAAGCACTTATACTTTATTAATCGATTGAACAGCTTACATTTCATATATATATATATATATATATATATATATATATATATATATATATATATATATATATCTGTGTGTATATATATCAAATATAAAGTAAACTCGTAAACCGTTATTCTGTTTATACAATAGTTCATAGAGTATGGATGTTTCAATTGTAATGCAGTCTTTTATGTATAGAAACGATTTGCCCTCGTTGTTTGGCCCAAAATTACAATACATGTATATGTAGTCACTTTTGTTTAATAAGGAAGTTATTCACATAAAATATAATATTACATATAATTTATTAGATGTGCTCGACCAATTCGTTCCATCTTTGCCGAAAAGTGCTCTTTAATAATCATGCGGTTGCTTGTTATTTGTTGTTTTGATATAATATTCTATCAGTGAATTATCACCTTGCTTGGCGAGAATAGTTGCAAATTTGGTAAAGCGGTTGTCGATTAAACATGTTTCAATCATAATTGATATCAGCTTGATAGCTTTAGATAAGCATATCCTTTATTAGACTTTAATTTTTTAGGCTGCAAAACAAAAAGTCAAGAAATATCGTGCTGGCTTGAAGGTTCCAGAGTTCACAAACCTGTGACTTAAAATAATATTAAATATTACGCCAAATTATATCTGTACCAATTAATGGAGTATATATATATATATATATATATATATATATATATATATATATATATATATATATATATATATATATATATATATTCTAAAGATGAAAGTCTGTGTGTGTGTCTGGTCATGAATAGGCTTCTTCATGGTTGACTATTTAAAAAACTGATTGCATATAATTACAGAAGATGTATCGAGGATCAGGAATGGGTGTGTTTGATCTGGCAGAACGTTGGTTCATAAAAATTGTGGGGTGTGTGTTCGCGCCTAGCCCCCAAAGTATGGAAATAAAAAATGAAAAAAAAACATTTAAAAGGGTTTCAGATATAAGGATACTTTGATAAGTATGTTTCAACTTTAATAGGGATGGTATAATAAAATTGTGTGGTCTGCGTTCGCGCCTGTACTCCATGGAAATATTGCACAAACTTTAACAAAGACTTTTCATATCTTTCTGCGTAAGTATACTTTGATAATTATGTTTCAGTTTGAAGAAATATGGTATGATAAAATTATGGGGGGGCGTTCACGCCTGACCTCTATAGAATGTAAATATGTCACAAAGTTTAACAAGATTTTTTAAAAGGGGTGAGAGGCTACAATACCAATTTAACTTTAATCTTAATTCACGTTAGTTTTATTTACATTTTTGGAGTTGAATCATATTGTGTCGAATAAAATCACCTCATAAATTCACGTTCTTATTAAAGTGGAAGCCCCAAAAAAGGAGAAATTTTAGAAAATTCTCGACACAAGCTTTGCATAACTCTGTTTTTCCTTCTCCGCTTACACGTAACACTCTTTCGAAAATAAATAAATAGATAAATTATAACAAATAAGAGCGTTACTTGTTATCGTGTCAAAAGAAGGAAACAATCCTGTTCACGTGATTACGTGCCTTTTTAAAAACATTTACGTAACGTTTTTTCTATATCCATTTAAGCTTTTTGTTGCCAGTGTACTAGAAGGACTTCAGTTGATTACAACTCTTTCTGCGTTTTCTTTACATTACAATAGTACAACCCTGAATCTGGCAGTGCAATACTACACAGTTGAATACTGTAAAACTTTTCTTGTTATTTATATTTATATCGATTCTTTGCTTTAAACAACTCAAGTAATTTCGCGTTTATTTTTTAATATCCCATTTTGCTGTTTCGGATTATTTTACTAAAGTAAGTAAATCTTCATTATTTTTCAAAACTGTTTTTGCGTCTTTGTTTTTCGATATTTCGAAAATATTATTTAGTACGAGTGTTTAGCAGAAAAAGCCAACAAACGACTACACGAAAAAATAAATATACAAGAAATAAATGTTACCATAGTCAATAAAAATACAGTTCATGTTTTATATTGTTTTGAAATAGTGTTAAATGCTCTTTACTCAAAATAATTTCAGCGAACTGAAATTAAAACGAAATTTGAGACGATAACTACTTAAATGAATTTTTATACAAACTACACATGCCATAATCGAATATTCCTCAAGGGCAAAATAACGGAAAACATTAAAATATGTTTATAAATATTCCTTAGGTTGACGACACTCTCTTAAATTGTTAATGCAGGATGCTCAGTTGCCCCTCCTATAAATTGAAAATGAGGCTCTCCATTTCAAATAGCTGACATTTTGATTTTTTTAATCGGTTCGTGAATTAAAAAGACAACAACATATGTTTACAAACTACTTAAATATACAAAGCAATGAACTTTTCTACGATATAAGTAACTTTTATTAACTATGGTTACATTAATTTCTTGTATGTATATATATATATATATATATATATATATATATATATATATATGTATATATATATATATATATATATGTATATATATATATATATATATATATATATATATATATATATATATATATATATATATATATATAAGCTTTTCTCTTTGTAAGGAAACACCATTTTGTTGGTCACTTTGGCTACAATTTGAAACAAAGTTGATATAAAAATAAATATATTTTCGCGAAAATTATATTTACTGTCACCATATTTTACTTAGGGAAACGTTTTTGAGTATCAAACCCTATCTGTTTACAAGCTCCTACTTTTCATAACCTATCATACTTTCATCAATTACAGTCCATTTTTTCTCTTGGCTGTTTTTGAACAAAGTCAACAACGGGTTCTTCTGGTAGTATATATATACATATATATATATATATATATATATATATATGTGTGTGTGTGTGTGTGTGTGTGTGTGTGTGTGTGGTGCGAATATTTATTTTGCATGCATCAATCAATTCTTCAACATATTAAAATTTCACAGATTTTACAGATTCGTTTCATTATTCAGAATCAATAGAAATAATTATGTCACTACCAACTATTTCCTGGGTATACTTCACAGAAAAATTAGAAATTATATGCTTAGCGAAAAATAATGGCAATATAATACGCAAAACATTTTAATTTTCCATGCGTATATGTACGGTACCTTTTGCATAACGAAACGCATCTGTAAAAAATGTACTGAAATATTTACACGCTGAAAATATTTTGAAGGAAAAATTAATATTTCGATCTTGGAATTCAACTATACTGTTATTCTTGTATATATCACTATTTTTATATTAAGCATACTGACATTCTAGGCAAAAAAATATGATTCGTATGCACAAAGAGCAAAATTTAATTGAAAACACATATTTTCCAATATATATATATATATATATATATATATATATATATATATATATATATATATATATATATATATATACTAGCAAAGACTCCCGAGTTTCTCGTGGTACTTGGCTGTTCGCTTTGATACCCGTTTTGTGGGTATCCTTGCGGTAAGTATATGTTGGTTTAGCAACTATTTCTTTAAGAAGTTTAAAAGATTTTAACCACCTCCTGAGGTAACTTAAATAAAACTATGGTCTTTAAAGCTAATAGATTATATTAATGTTGAAACTTATGTCGTTACATAAAAAATTGAAAAATTACCACGAATCACAATTGTTTTAATTTTTTATTTGGTGGAGGGGATTGAGGTGGTGAGAGGTTATTTTTGTTCAAATTCATAAAGAAGTTTGCCGGTGCCATTGTGGCAGCCCCAGGATATTTACGAACCTCAATTTGGGGGACCCTCCATAGGCGGGGGTTTTGTGAAGAGCCGCGCTACCATAACCTTTGACTTTAAGCTTGGAAAATGGTGGGCACAATATCTGGGTGTGTAACCATCATCATATCAGGCGTAGTATATATAGGATCGGTTCAGTTGTGTGGGCTATGACCTTGAGCTTGGATTTTTACTTTGAGAAAAAGTGTGAACTATCGCTATGTAAGGGACCAGCATAATCCCAGTTTTTGTCCATATCAGTTCAATAATGTTGGCTATACGAGAGTTGAACAGACAACCACGCACCCTACTATGTATGTATATATATATATATATATATATATATATATATATATATATATATATATATATATAATGATGACTGCAACGTCTTGTCATACGAGAGCAACTCTCTCAGTCACTAAAAGCCCATGTGCCCGAAGATGACATTTTAGCCCTGCCAGCGACTTGCACACCCTCAAGCAGACATAACACTGAAAGCGTTCACTGATTTGTATGAACTAACAATAGCGGAACATGTATTATCGTGGGATTTCATGTGATTAACAAATCCTGCCTTACACAACAGAGCCCGATCACACACGTCACAGATCCAGATATGTTGGGCGGCAAGGTTTGGCATTTCCTACATACTCTCTTAAGCTTCGCTCGGTCTATTTTGGCTGCGTCTAAGTGTTCTGCGCCCCTATATATCAGTGTCCTCCACTGCTTGCGATCATATGCTAGGGACTCCAACTGTCAACAAGAATATGAAAGTTCACCAGACTCTCCTTGATGCTATCACGAAAACGATTTTTGGGCTTGTGCTGGGTTGTTTTTCCAAGAAAGAGATCACCATAGAACAACCGTTTTGGGAGTCGATAGTCTTCAAGCCGGATGAGATGACCCGCCCAACGCATCTGGTTCTTGATAATAATGGAAGCAATACTGGTTGTTTTGACCTTTTTAAAGACATATGTATCAGGGACAGCGTTATACCACTTTAAACCAAGAATGTGTCTAAGACAGTGCTGATAGAACCTCTCGAGCAATTCTAAATGACAGGTACAAAGTTCAATTTTCAGATGCGTAGGTTAGGGATGGTACTACACATGCTTGGTATACTGACATTTTAATTGTCAGAGTTAGATCACCGTCAGACCAGACTCTATCTTGTAACCTTCCAAAAGCATCAGTTGCCTGTCTTATTTCTGCATTAAGAGTGCCATCATTTGATAAGGCAATCCCAAGGTAGACAAAACATTTTACGACTTCAAGGGGCTTTCCACAGATGAGGATATCAGGTTTCACATACATATCATCAGGAGCGGGAGTGTACATGACTTTAGTTTTCTTAATGCTAACTGTCAGTCCGAAGCAGGTACAAGCATTTGTAAAGAGATCCATCACTAGTTGCATATCTACTGGGGAGTGTGTTACCAGGTCAGCATCATCAGCATACAACAGTTCCCTAACAAGTCTATCACTAACAAGTGTTTTGGCTTGGAATCTTCTGAGGTTAAACACTTTTCCAGTCGTTCGGAATCTAATATAAACACCCATATCACAATCGTGAAAACCATACCAGAGCACAACAGTCAGATAGAGTGAGAACAATGTTGGTGCATCTATATCACCCTACTTCACACCATTATCAATGGGGAATTCTTTCGAAGGTCTACCAGTGTAGTTGACGCGACCTTTCATACAACGAGGAAGTTGTTTGAACTTTTCTGTAAAAGCAGGTGTACAGCCAAATTTTCCAGCACTTTCCAGAGAGCGTCACGGTTGATTGTGTCAAACGCCTTGGTTAAGTCCACAAACACCTGGAAAAAGGCATACACACGCACACACATGAACACACACACACACATACACACACACACACACACATATATATATATATATATATATATATATATATATATATATAAAATATATTCTAGTCATCGACATACAGTCCTGTTTCGTTGTTTCACAACTCATCAGTGCCGCTAGACTAACACCTATCCCAAGCCGAGGATCGAACCTAGAACCGTCGTGATGACAGTCGGCAGTTCTACCTATTAGTTCTAGGCAGTTCTATATATATACATTGATATGGGTGGTCGGCGTTGCCCGAGTGTTTGGACGTGTGTGTTGAGCAAACAAAACAGTTGTTGTACGAAGGCAGGCTCGAATCCGCACGAAGGCGGAAAAGAACGGGAAAAAAAACATAATGCCTTTGCTGTTACAACCACCGCAAAACCGAAAGTGACGTAGGATTAATTTAAGTCTAGAATCGAAAAAAGGGGATGACTTTCGAAAATATATGTTAAAAAAATGACTCCTTTCTGTAGAAAAATGCCAAGTTGAGGGTGAAAAAATTAATGTTTTTAGCCAATACTTCGGTATTTGTCGCCTGAAAAGTTGAACTTTAAAACGATACTGATCTTGTAAAAATCCGTCGCCCCTGTCGAAAGTTTTAGGCAGACATGAAAACATACATACATACATTTATATATTAGTAGCTCAAATTTTCGGTCAAAACCAATTAAAAAGCTAGCTTTATCTCTGATTACCCTTTATGTAAAATTTCAAATGTTTAGACCAGAAATTGTCTGAGTAAATTGGTAGAGACCGCAGAGGTCAATTTTTTAAAAACTACTACCCCTATGATAATCCCTTCATATTTATTGTTTTGGGCTCAAATCAAGTTATTAAGTAGAACCCTGTCAAGAAACCTCTATCTATTATTTCAAGCGTTTAGACCCCAAATTGTCGGAGGAGTTTGGCAGAGTTCTCAAAGGTAAACACCTTGAACTTTGACCCCTTAACAGCCAAATTTCTGGCCGAAAACGGATTACAAATATTTTCCTACAGCTCAGTACTCTGTATATCAAATTTCGAATTTGTAGACTGAAAATTGAAAGAGTTATTGTGTCGGGAAATGTGTACACACAGCAACGTTCACCTTAATATATACATGATGATGATTGCAACGTCTTCTCAGATGAGTACCGGTCCCTCAGTCATCTAAAGTCCATGAGCCCAAAAATGACTTTTTTTCCAGTCCTAGTGGTGAATTCACACGCTCAAGCAGGCTTGACACTGAGGACGGTCATTGACATCAATTATTACATGTTTCCAGCATTTCATTTTAAGAAAATATATGTAGTAGGGTTAAACAACGTAAAATGCATGCTATTCTATGATTTATTTGCCAGTTATCTGTAATAAAAATTGAACGTATATATATATATATATATATATATATATATATATGTATATATATATGTATATATATGTATATATATGCCAGTTATCTGTAATAAACATTGTACCTAATATATATATGTATATATATATATATATATATATATATATATATATATATACGTGGGTGGGGGCGTACGTATATACATATATATTTATGTATATATATAATTATGAGACGGTAAAGCAATTATACTTTTTTCATCTGTTTGGACATTTGAATTAGGGACGAAAAACATTTATAAATTGGGCTCCTGTTTATACGTACGGTCTAGTCTGTCGTGTTAACGAGAGATTTAAATGACTGTAATATATAATGTTTCTGTAATGCGTAAAAAAATACTTATATGTAGACCGTATTATCTCGTCTACTTGTCTGAGTTTTATTGGAGACTTCAATTAAATAGTCTGAAGATAAACAATCGTTAAATAAATTTAAATTAAAGAGTTTTCCCTCTATCTGTTTTATAAAATAAAGCCGCACACGCCAGATATTCCAATACTCTAAAAAAAATTTATGAAATACTTGTTATCTTACATGTCTACTTCTACGTGGTTTACTGTTACCCAGTCGAAGCAAGATATTCGTTTATTGAATTTTTATAATTTTATTTCAAGTAAGATAAAATTTCGTTTTTTTTTTTCATCGGACATTACTTTTCAGATAATTTCTTGATAATTTTAACGTTTTGGAAGTTTCTCATAAAGATGTCTTTCCAATTGACACGCGACTTATTTTTTTTTCCGCATTTGCGATTAGTATATGAGTTCTCAAGTGCTATCCACACTTCAGTACATGATTGAGTGCGCTTTATATGCCTAATGGATATAGTACTCGACATTGCAATCGCCAAGGTAAAATTCAAATTGACGTCCATGTATTGTAACTAGTTACGTTTGGAGAATTTAATATATTAAACGTTGTACACAATATATGGGTAAAATATCAGGTCTGTTTAGAAATTTTTATGAATATTGATGAGTTTACTATCTTAGTGGTGATAACAACATTCAAGGACATTGTTGTGTTGTTGGGGTATTTTAAAGATAGGATGGGGACATTCACATTTACTAGAGACGACGGACATGTATATTGATGAGAGGGAGAAGAGAGATTTATACATTTTACAGTCTCTGATTCTTATAACATATATTGTAGAGAGGAAAGAGGTGAAGACAGTCATTATTTATGATAGAGAGGGGGCACATTACTTGGAGGGAGAGAGGAAAACATTACTTGGATGAGTTATACACAAAGTTCATTGATAACGATTAGTGGGAACAAAGTTCATTAGGATCAGAGGACACAAAGTTCATATTAACGATTATTTCACATTACCTTCTGTTGTAAAATGAAAACACAAGACGGCAGTTACAAAATGTGATGTGTTCTTTTATTACATTCGAAGGATTGCAATGATTATGACATCCAAGAATTCAAAGTCCACTACATGATTAAAACTTCCTCCCTCGATTCCAACGGGAGATCCTTCTCTGATTCGATCCGGACTCAATTCTGGACTCCGTCTCTCTCAGTCACCCGTCTCTCAAACTTATCTTCGACTCTAACTCCTATATTGAGAATTCATTTCTGCTCTGACGTCATACGCATGCCCAAAAACATGCATGCCCCACGTGACCTGAATATGCGCGCTTCGCACTTGTCTGCAGATAAGAATTCTTACTAATCTATTTTTTTACCTAACATTTTTTCAATGTTTTTAACTTTCTATTGTTCGTTCTTCTAACTGACCTTATTTTAAATCCATTTTCATAAAATAATTGAACAATCAACATATTTAAACTATTTTATGTGAAAACTGAACAATCAAAATTCTACATTCCATTTCTGACCCTATTTCTGTACCTTGATTACAAGGTTTGAATCTCAGTCTATCTAATCTCATTTTTACTCATCTATGTTTTTCTTACTTATAAGAAAGGGGGCAACTGTTGTGCAGACGATATAGACAACATAACTATTAACTATGTTGCTACTTTTACTTTATGTTTACTGATAATTTGTATTATTTTGTAAAATTTGATGACAAACCATTAAGGTTGTAAGAAAGTCAAGTGATTATAGCTTTGAAATGTGCAATTCCGTCTACTTTCGTTAACTATGTATTTACGTTTTAATAATATTTGATATATATATATATATTATATTATATTATATTAGATGTTAGTCCTATAGTGAATTAGTCTAAACAGTAGTCAAAATAATTAAAATAGTGCAGAAATAAAATAATTCTCATTCTTTTTCTACAGATTTAAATTTCAGATTTCTTATTTGATGAGAAATTACCAAAACAGAAAAGAGTAGCACAAATTATTACAGTAATAGATATATGTACATTGTTTAAACTTAAAAAAATGTAAACTCATATATTTTTAATATTTTGATTATTCATGTACATAACAATCACGAAAAGAACAATAGCCCGAATCATCAAAACTATCCTGATTATAAACTAGACTTGAAGTTAGTCTTCTCTAGGATTCATTAAAAATGAGCTTAATGCATCAGCATTAAATACTTTTAAAATTGTCTATGTTAAATACTAATTGAAAACGACTTTTCTGCTCTACCCTGGATCTAGCGCTAAGCGAAATTTAAATCAAGAGGGTTTTTTTTTTAAATAAATGCATACCTGTATAACAAGCTTCCTAAAACTACTTTCTTACATACTACAATCTGGTCATCTTTAAGCCATAAAAAACACACATGTAATTAACCGCCTCAATAAATAATCAAATTTTGTTCATTATAGTGATCATTTTCATAATTCTCGTTTGATTTTACTCATTACTCCACCGAAAATCAATTAAATCAGTTATCATTATTGCCCCAGGATTTTAGCCATTTACAAGTGATTAATTGTTTTAAAAACAGTAAAACTATTCCTTTCCCACGGCAGCAACGTTGCACAATTGTCTTTAGTGTATCCTTACTTTCATGTAAGCTCCAATCTTGGTCCGTCTTCTTAAACTTTCACAAACAGTACTCGATTAACTACAACCACTACAAAAACTTTCCCCACTCTCAAACTTTGCCCAACTCCAAACGCAGATTCTATTAACAAAGTTTCTTTCTTAGAGCTGCCCGCCAGTGAAACGCTGTGTTGTTGACCTGCTTTCCGAGCGACTAGAACATAACCGTCTTATTGTCTAATATAAATAAGTTCTTGTAGAGCCCTCTATTTACATGCTCATGTTTTACCCAATTTTCATCACTAACTATTACTACGCTCTTTTACCCGTGACAGCGCCCACTCCTAAACTCTTCTTCTAGAATAGACTTCGGATCTCATAAATTGTGTTTCCCTTATAAAAAATAAAAAAAGAACAAACGTGCCTCTAATTGGGCTCTTTCGACAAATCTTTATTTCTAGTTATAAACTACACCGATTTAATAAACCGCAATATTATATTTAAAACTAATAAATTAATTATCGACCCTTCTAATTCATTACAGATGACAGGAACTATATCTACACATCACATACTCGTTTTCTGCACTACTTGATAAGCCCCGTCTTATTGCACAACAATAATAAACGACAGCAACAAAAGTAGTCACTCATTTTAAACATTTATTACCGGGAGATAATGATATAATCTATAAGAAAATGAATACTTTTATATTATAGTAGCCGTTCATCCCAGCTTTGCTCGGGTCCTTTGTACTATTCATAATCTTATGTGCATATGTATATTAAAAAGTTTGACTCATGTCCATGTAAGCGACATCTAAAATTTCAAGTGTTTAAACCCAGAATTGGCGGAGGAGTTGCAAAAAGCACATCTGATCTCTTGGCAGCCAAATCCCCCCACACCAACTGATTAAAATGCTTGATTAAATGAATACCTTTTATGTAAAATTTCAAATGTCTAGACCAAGAATTGACCGGATAATTTGCTCGAGACTGCAAAGGTCACATCTTTTGAACTTTGACCTCTTGGCAGCCAAATTTTATGCTGGAAACCGATTTAAAAGCTTTTCCATATATCTAAATACACTTTATGTAAACTTTTAGACTAAAAATTGGCTGAGTAATTTAGTATTGATCGATTAGATGAATTTTTCTAAAAAGATCACGCCAATTTTGATCCCCTTAGCCTTTAATGATTTAGGCTCAAATTAAATTTAAAAGATTGATCGATGTCTAAGTA
Source organism: Euprymna scolopes (assembly GCF_053919585.1). NCBI lineage: Eukaryota > Metazoa > Mollusca > Cephalopoda > Sepiida > Sepiolidae > Euprymna > Euprymna scolopes. Next base: position 43,148,308 of record NC_136509.1, read on the forward strand.
ACCTACATCTAAAATTTGAATGTTTATTTTACATCTTTACAGACAAATTTCAATATACGCTTTGACCGTTGAAAACTCTACCAAACTCCTCTGCCAATTGTTGGTATTAATACTTTCGACACTTTCATAAATAGAACTTATTGCATTACATATAAAATATTATTAATGTTTTTTTTTAAAGATGTCAAATTAATTAGTTTACACAAGTTTTTAAAACAGCAATTTGAAGCTAAGCGATAATAAATATATAAATGTTTTTTGTTTGGAAAAATGTTTTTATAATTCAATTTAGTTTATTCTGCTACAACTACGTATTGCCGTTGAAAAATGATATGTTACATATGCGATATTTTATACTCATTACAAAATAAGAAATTAAACAGCAACAATACTTTTACCGCCTATAAATAGTGTTTGCAGCTGTTCGCGTTCTTTACAAGTCAACATAAAAAATGCAAGTTTTTTTTAAACTTATATTCGCGCGTAATTAATTATATTACATGTTGAAGCTCAATATAAACACAAAATATATAATACTGTATTCTATACATATATATCACGACGATATAATCAACCAATTTCGTTTGTTTCCATTTTATATATAAATGTTATTCTTACAACATGTGCATTTGTGTGATGCTTAGGTGCTGTTCCTAATATCTCATTCATGATCCAGCCAGATAACAATGAATTATAATTGGACGAGCGTTGATGGAAAGCGATTATATTTATAACATTTTGTGCTGTTCTATAGCTTGCAATCCGTAATGTATGTTTTTCCCTTTAACATATTAATTAGACACATGGGAATGAAACGGTAGAGATAGACTGTTCACTTTATAACCAATATATTTGAATGCAATATCGCATAAAGTGTGTGTGTTTTTAGAACATCAGATTGCGTCTACAAGGAGCGTTTTTCTTTTTTGGGATGCTGTCTGAATGGACACGAGGGGATTGCAAATTCCATTTATAATGATGACTGGATCTATGCATTCCTGATTTGAAATTTCTTTTCTTTTATTAGATATTAATGTTGTGAGTCTCTAAGAGAGCAAATCCTGCCATAGACGTGTGTCAAAAGCTGAGGTGCGCCATTGAGTCTCTAATGATGGTGATTTATGTAGAAACATATTCTGGAGTAGTAAACGGTCGCTTGTTTTAATTGTACAACTACCGTCTATCAACCTCTATCAATTTGAGGGTTAAAAATTCGACCACTTTTGGGACGATGCTCGTACAAGAACACCTAGGCGTCCATGCACAGCCGTCTTTCATCGCTAGTAAAGGCTAAATTAGAATGCTTGTGACTATGAAGAAAAAAATTAAGCACAAAACAGCCGCACGATTCGATGGTAACATTCCAGCCTTCGTAATGATTCAACGACTTAAGTTAAAAAAAAAATGAAACGCTTTAATTTTGGAGCACCTGTCATACACAAACTAATTAATAACTGTATAGCCAGGTGCGTAGCGTTTGTTGTTAAATAGATATCAGGCGTATTATCGCTGAATCGATTCTACACCAATTATATTTAAAATGCGTTTAAAGATGAGGGAGGCATGTTTGTAGTACAGAAGAACCGAATCATAATAAACCTATTCCGGTAACCATAGTTATTTAAATAGAAACTTCTCAGTTAAACTGATGCAAAATCGTTTGCCATATCACTTCAGAGTAATTTTCAATATTATTATTTATGTTTTTAGTCGCGTGCCAGCTACACTATAAGTCACCCCCTCGGTCCGTTGGTTGGTCGGTCAGGCGGTCGGTCATGCTGTCGGTTGGTCGGTCTGTCGATCCGTCCGTGACGCTTTTGTGCTTGGCCTTTTTAGTTAAGATCAAAGGTATGTTGTTAATAGATGATGTTCTTAAATTTTAAAGTTTTTCTTGTCCTTTGGCCAAGATCAAAGTGTAGTATCTATTCCGGCAGATACTGCAAGCAAAGACCATATATGAGGGAAACCCTACATATAAGACCTTGGTCAATGTAGGGGCAACCCTCCATACCAATTGTCACTACCCTAGCTCCTCTATTCCCCGGGAAGTGGGTTCCCATTTTCCCTTCACTCCTCACATAAAAAAAATCGGCCTTGTGTCTGATTTTCTCGGTAGGGGAGACAATAAATACCAACCCCATACATAAACCTTGGTCAATGTAGGGGCAATCATTCATACCAATTGTTCCTATCAAGCTCCCCTACTCTCCGGGGAGTTGGTCCCCACTTCCCCTTCACTCCTCACATTAAAAATCGGTCTTGTGCCTAATTTGCTAGGTGGGGGAGCAAATAAATACCCTTTTCTTGGCCTTTTGGCCAAGATCAAAGTGAAGTATCTTATCCGGCAGATACTGTAAGCAAAGACCATATGTAAGGGCAACCCCACATATAAGACCTTGGTTAATGTAGGGGCAACCCTTCATACCAATTGTTACTATCCAGCTCCCCTACTCCCCTGGGAGTTGGCCCCCATTTCCCATTCACTCCTTACAATTAAATCGACCTTGTGCCTAATTTGTTCGGTGGGGGAGCAAATAAATACTCTTTTCTTTGCCTTTTGATCAAGATCAATGTGTATTATCTGTTATTACATGGTGTACTTATGTTTATAACTGTGATATAAAGTGGGGGATCATTTTTCTGTATTAATTTAATGTAAAATGATCACCAACTTTACACCAGCCAGTCTCAAAGCTATTCAATCATTCCCCAGATTATTCAAGTTGTTTGTGAAGGATTTCAGTTATTTTTGTAGCATTCAAGTCATTCTCAGGGTCATTGAATTTATCCTTAATTTCATTAAAATCATTCTAAGTCATTTACTTTTTTTTTATTTAGGTAATTTCAGCCCATTTTCGGTCATTTTAGTTTATCTTTACGAATTTCATGTAATCCTACATTCAGGCATTCATTCATTACACGAGAGCACGCGACTAATAGCGAGCGGCCTTGTTTAGTTTCAGTACGTTATTACGGAGTTTAGAGTTGGACTGTTTTTCTACCGATCTTTGTCCAGTCAGTAGTCCGCGTGATAATTAATGCCGCTAATCTAGCTCATTTAGTCCTGATAGATGATCTTCGGAACTGATATGTGCGTTATTCATATTAATGTATATCATGTTATTTGGAAGGTGTATTTATTTAATTGCAGTCGAATTACATTTTGTAGATATATTTTTATTGGTATTAATGTAATGTTCGCAAAAATACGCGACATGCTTCACTTATTATTTTTTTTTATTATAAAGTCATTAAACTTCATATTGTGATAGGATATGTGCATCTTTTAACGCCTACAATATACTTTTCTGAAGAACCTAAGCTATCTGTATGCAGGGTCTGTCAACACAACTTGGCAATAAAATATTTCGCATTAAGTAAATACTGACTTAATGTTCAAAATAACTTAGTATTCGTTGCTCAAATATTCTCTTTCTCCCTAAAGCATACCGACATTAACTTACGCGTTGTGGTGCATTTTCTTCAAATGATGTTGCGTAAATTGAAATTAAGTAGCATCACCAGATTGGATTAATTCCTGTCTTTGAATCCGATAAAACCAAGGGGCCACAAGTAAGGTATACTACAACATATTCAAATGAATAATTTGGAGATATGTAAATTATGTTGCCAAATACTGCAATACCTCGGTGTTTGTTAGGTAAAGAAGATCTTTGGTAAGGGGTTAGAAAATTATTATATCTCAAGATCAATTGTAAGCGCCAAGAAAGAGGACTCCTTGATTCATGAGAATTCTGACTGAAGTAATCTAAAACAAAAACAATAATTAAAAATTAATTTCAGTTGTAAATGCAATAGAATAATTCAATTCATAGCATTCCAACTTTAGAGTTGTTCGCATAATTAAAATAGCGTTTTAAAAATGATGATGAAAGCAGAGCTAGAAACATGCATGACCATGCGTATACCTATTGTATACGTAATAATATTTAATAATACAAAATGAATATAAATACGTCCAATGAAAAATAAGAGGGAACTCTCTCACACACACACACACACACATATATGTATACATATATATATATACATATATATATATATATATATATATATATATGAATAACAACATGAGTGTAAAGCTCTATCAGAACGCTAACGTAACGACCATAAATAAATCGATTAACAACAGCGTTTCGAAGCTATTATTATCAGTGGAAAACAATAATAACGTTATACACACATACACACAATTATATATATATATATATATATATATATATATATAATGGAACTATGGGTGTATGTGTATGTGTGTATTAGTTAGTTCTTTATGTATTCGAAAACGACAGACGATTTTTATGAAATTTTACATGAACGTATTTTATGTGGCTCCCAATGTTCTTATACAGATTGTATATTGGAATGTTTTCGATAAGTATCGATAACTTGTTATTGGAATAATTTGAAAAAAAATTGGCGAGTTTGGCCAAATTTTACACCTTAAACGGCTAAGATAACAAGCACAAGTTTTTATTAAACACAAGGCGAAAATCTCAGCCTATAAAATCAACAGTAGGTTAATTTGGTGTGTGTTTTTTTTGTGTACCCGAATATCCCCTTTCCTCGATACTTATGTTCTACAGGTTCCTCCTTAACAAAGGTAAAATAGTTCTTCGAAGGAAGCTCTAACAATTGATAAAAACTATATCTTCAAACCAATAAAATATGCCCAAATTTGCCTGCATTTGTATATATAGTGTCTTTGCAGGCAGCTTCAGTTTTTCTGCTTCGGTTGTTTACTCTACATTTGTATATTTGCTGCTATTAGTTGTCTCCCCTGCATTTTTATATATAGTGTCCTAGCAGGTATCTTCTGTTTTGCTGTTTCACTTTTCTCCCCTGTGTCCTTGATAGGCCAGTAAGATAGACATATAGATAGATGGATAGATTGATAGATAGTGAGAGAGAGATAGAGAGAGAGAGACAGAGGCAGAGACAGAGACAGAGACGTAATTGAGTTTTTGTTCCCTTCTTCTCTTAAACCGGTCCATCCAGTCCCCTGACTTTATTTTAGAGTGTATGTATTTCTTTCAAATGTATGTGTACCACATAGCATTACATATTCAATTTTAACTTTAAAAATCATCCAAATAAAATGGATGTGCATGAAGGAATTGATTCAAAATTTTGTTATCTCACAAAATACTTCATTTTGCATTGTTTCTTTTTACATAACACGCAACATATTATCATCAATTAAAATAAAGTATGGTTATACATCCATAAATTACAAATCAAATATACAAAAAAGAATAACACATTCATATTCTTTAGTTGTGAAAATGCCGCAGTACTTTCTGTCGAAATGATTATCAAACGCTGAAATTCAATAGTGTCTCCACACATGATTAAATTTTATAGGTCGACCTCTTCTTCGATCTCTTACGCAGAAATTATTATTTGAACGGCATGTACTTTTTTAATCCCTTTTTGAAATACAGATTCAAAACTCTGTTCCTGTTTCTAACTTTTCAAACGCTTCAAAACGTAACTCAGGAAGAGACAGTTTAATACGGCTTCCAGTCTTGTAGTTTTGTTGTCTTTTTTCTCGATGATACAATTAAGACAGAAATCTTATAAAACGCTTCTTCAGTTTAGACTTTGAAATTATTCGAAGAAAAGATTATTCAGAGAGGAATTCTTTTCATACACGTTACTTGTGAACGAACGCTTATCTCGAAGAGTCGGCTCACATGGTTTCCTCGGACCAATGAAATCTCCGAAGGAATAGCGTTATCTGATCAACACACGTTCTCGAAGTATATGTGACGACTGTTTTGTTTATCTTAGATGCGTCCATGTGCCTATGTTTCTGGAATATCATCGCCCAATGATTGTTCAGTTTGTCACGCCTATGTAAGAACGTGCAATTTTATTGAAAACTAGATGGGCGCACGCCGTTGTCCGGTCGTATAATACGCTTAAAAAAATTAATTTCTGTCAATTGCGTATGTATTATTGTAGAATCATTTGTCTATTGAATATTATATGAAACGAGGAATAATAAAAAAAAAACAATATCATATTAACTGACATTTGAACTTGACCGATGAATGCCCTGCGAAAAGGTCACTTCTGAATAATGCTTTGCTTTAAATATGCAAACGACGAAATACATGCGATGATTTTAAATGGTATCTTTTGGGTTTTTTTTCGTAAATTGAACTCGTTAATAAAAAAATAAAATGGTGATGTACACCCGGGTCGGATTAGAGGATCATTGATCTGTAGTTGAATGCTCTACTACAGAGCTATATCTCTATGTGTCAATAATTCGGCTTCCAAGAAGCAATGATTTGCTAAGATTTCATTATCTAATTTGCCGGTGTACGTAAATTATTCCCTTTTTAAAATTGTTTTTCTCATCTATGAGAAAGAAAGCTCGTTTTTAAAATTTATTTTATTTTCCATTTCCGATACATATCGGATCAATTTTCTGTACAAAACATATCTAAGAACACTATAATTAATTAATAAAATTTAATTTAAATTAGTTTTGTGTAAAATTTAATTTAATTTGCTTTGTGTAAAATTTAATTTAATTAGCTTTGTGTAAAATTTAATTTAATTAGCTTTGTGTAAAATTTGCGTTTTCGAACCTACGAAAAGGACTTTTATATGATAAAAGAGATAGAGGTAGATATATATATTTCTATTTAAACAAATGCCGGTTTCAACAATATGAATTTACCGAAAGACCTACAAATATATGTAGAGTAGAAGCCCTGGATACTGCATTAATCAGTTCCAGGGTTTGGGTCATAAAGTGAAATCGAAGTATGGTTTGGCCTAAGCAAAATTTTATAGAGAGCATATTAAACATTAGAAACAAAATACAGTACAATATATAATACACAGATATATAATCATATAACATTATAAGTAGCATCGTAAGGCGGGGTAAATAAACGTAATTAGGGACGGGAAATATTGTATTTCACAGCGTAACCTGAAAAACGTATCTTATGACCACCGTATTCAGGGGTGTTACTGTACGTTAATACCTTGTATACGTCAATGGCTAATGATCAGTTGTAATCGTTAACCAAGTATCATCACGTGTACGTTCTGTACACACATTTATCAACAGACTTTTTTAAATATACAATTGGATTATTACCACGCTTAAAGAGCACATGGTTTTCGTGCATCTTTATATGATTCTCCCTATTCATTTGTGTGTCAGACAAAGTTTTTTATATATTATTTCTCCTCGTATATATGACGCTGAATTTTTACATATTTTTTTCAGGTTATTAACTTTTATGTACATCTACATATATCGGTCACATTTAAGTTAGTGCATACATTTATATCAATTAATACGATATTGAGCGTATCATATTTTAAAAACACACATGAATGTCTATTACCACTAAAATTGTGGATAAATTTGGCACAATGATGAATAAATAACTTTATGTCGCTAAACGCGTAGAGTAAAATGAAGACATCCTATCTCAAGCAGTATTATAATTATTTTTCTATCTTTTTCTGTTCAGATTTAGTCTCAACACATTCCATCGGCATTTAACGATGCACTATGGTTTGAGGTTAATAATTTCAAAGGTCCGTCACGTTCAGGTTAGAACTTACATTTCATATCGATATATGCATTCCCGCCATGAGGTTAAAACCATCGATTTATCCATCACGCTTTTTTCTGAAGCAATATTCACATCACTAAACATGCAAATTGAATAGACGCATCTTATTTTTCTAATCATCTGTTATTTTAAAAATTGCTCTTTCTAATCATAATAGTTTTCTTACTATTATTGGCGGTCTCTCTTACCCGAAGTTGATATTGGATCTAATCTCAGTTTTTTTTTTGTCAATCTCTATGTCTTTTGACGTAATGTGAGCCACATCTTTTGTTTTTACTTTACGTTGACTACTTTGACCTAACATGAAAAAAATTAAAGTCATCAGTCTGTTTGTGAAGCTTGATCATTAACGATATAGCGCTGTAAAAATACGATTCAAACAAGTAGGTTGATAGTGCTAAATATGAAAACCTGAGGGAAACGCAAAATAAATCTATCAATACGTTTTTTTTCATGAAGAGGTAAAGTATCAAAGTTCCACACAATAAACACCATGTGAGTCGAGCATAGAGACATCAATTCGTCTATTTGTCGTTTTTTTTATTTATTACGGTAAACCCCATAGTTCGCTGTGTAGTGTGATATTTATGATGAGTGTTTGCTCAGTGTTACGGGTTATAGATTCAACCATTACAATACCTTCTCCAGAATGGTAGTCTTAGTTTGTATTTTGATTTTCACTTTAGCTATTTTTCGAAGTAAAAACATGTAGTTCTTTTTTCTTCTTCTGTCACACGCTTTGCTCTTATTAATAGCATGTTTGGTATTTTTAACGAATCAGTTTTTATATTGATTTGATTGATACGGCAGTGATCTGTGGAAGTTTCTGATTTAAATGTGTACATGGGTAGTTCGTTTCTTTCTAATGTTCCAATATATCCGTGTCTGTATTGATTTCTATGCTTTATATACATATATATATATATATATATATATATATATATATATATATATATATATATATATACACATTCTCTCTTTCTCCGTATAAATCATTTTCACGACACTTCGTGTAATCATACTATGTTTCAAAAAATATCATTTCCTAGTACGATAGTTTTGATGGAAAACTTTAGCGCCCAGTTAGTGTGAAAACAACTTATAAAAATTGATCGCATTTTACGTCCAACCCTCGTTTCTACCGGTGATAAATTACAATATACATTGCTAAAAATAGTAAGAAATGTCTAAATAATTTGCTTGTCAATATCAATTTATTTTTAAATCTCTTTTAAAAGGTTTCAACGAATCTTTCAGCCTATCCACTAAACCCTGGCTCATAAGTCAGTTTTCACATGACCCATTACCAATGATTTCTCATATTGTTCAACATGTTTTCTAGTGAACAGCGTTTCATTATAACTTACTCTGGTTTTTCGTACATTGAATATGTTAAATACCTCGTCTAAAGCTGCTATGGAATTTGCATTTTATGGTGCCTATTCTTTCTTAATATTTGGCCACCTCGAGCAGCTATCTACTACTACTACTACTACTACTAATGATAATAATAATACAAAAACTATATTTATAATGGATCTGCGATATAAATGTGTAGGTATTTCTTTAGAACACTAATTAAAAGGCAAGGTAATTTTTTTTTTAAATGATGCTTTGAGTGATAGTTGAACACTTTTGCACTATTAAACATTATTCTACAAGCACTTTGTTAACCTTACGGCAGTATGTTCAATTTCGCATTAATATGCACTACTTACAGATTCCAGAATAATGAAGTGAAAGCCTTTTAAAATCGTTTTTTAAAAGACACGAAAAATGATCACATTATGCGCATACAGTTGATTTTAATCATACACAGAAAATGGAGACACCCTCACCCTTTCTTTTTCTATCCATAATATTAACCTGTTTCCCTTTCATTTTTATTTTGTACTCGCCATTTCGTAATACGAGATGCCTTCACTAATTTTCTAGACATTTTCATATGGGTATATTGTTCATAGTACACACATGAACCTCTAGTCTCCTTTGAATAAATCTCGTAACTTCTTGTACAGTTCAAACGACTTCTGGAAGACCCAATAGAAGCCCTCTTCAGTGACCGTGTCAATAATCATTATTACATCCTCTTCTGTCTCCTCCATTTTCTCAGAACAATATTGGGGTTTCATTGAGCTTAGTAAATAACCAAAAGTCACAGGGGAAGTGAGAAACTGTCTTGAAGCCACTCTTGATCAAATAGTTTGTGAACAGGATAGTTGTAAACTGGTGCTTTCAGGCAAACCTTCAGTTCCACGCGAATAAATGTGAGTACAGCTCCACACTGACATCAAACTGCGCACCTATTGTCTTTATAGACACAAGGTCGTTCTTATATATGAGATTCTTTATTTGTCAAATAAATGCTGGTGCGTTGACTTCCCTAGTCATCCCTTATCTCCTACCCAGCTTTAGACTCCCTACCTCCCTTGAAGATTTTAAGCAACAAAAACTGATGCTCGATTCAGGCAAGATAGTCCAAACGTAGTCGGAAGCATTTCACACATTTCTTCCAAGTTCAAAACAATAATTTTATTGCATATTGTTCTTCTAGAGTGTTCTCGCGTCCAGATTACGTTTGGCCAGCTATGACAATCAGGCTGTAGTAGGTTTTTACAATGCCTGCTGCTGTTGTTCAGTTTACCTGAAATCACAAAAAATATTCAGTCATCTCTTCACATAACAGTAACATATTAAATTTTCAAGAGTCTACGATATATTTAACTGAATATACAAACAAGTCTGGAAACATTGATTGTACTTCGTATATCTGTGCGAACCCGGTAATTTGTTACGGTATTCTCCAGTATTTTTATTATTTCCTTTTCCTCTTTAAGCGTAGCATTCGCCGTAGTTCGATAATTATCTGTTCTGTTATAAAACTTTATAGCTCATCAACATTTTGAGATGGTAGATATACGATTTGGAAATCAAAATGCAACGAGGTGGTACTCAATCTTAATGGTCTGTTTGCCGCCTAAGTATGTATTCCTTTATTTGTAGCAAAATTGACAGAAAGATTTTATGATCCGTTTGTAAAATAAACGACTCATCGTGCATATATATATATATATATATATATATATATATATATATATATATATATATATATATACTTTTCTGGTAACTTTCTTAACGAGGAAATTTCTTCTAAAGAACCGTTGGGCTGACAAGCCATAATAGTAAGATATATTGATCATTTTTTTTGGGAAAGCCGATTTGAAAGTACAATTTGGCGGTTAAGCTTTTAGCCTCTCGAAGCATACACAATTTGTTTAGTTGATTCTCTTTTCGCTTGATTCTGCTGCTACAATAACTAGTTTTCTAAATTACAGTCAGCTTATCTCACATTAAATACTTCTATTCTCTGGATCTCACCTGTTTGTGTATTTGTGTGTTTGCGCATATGCCTGCGAAAAACTTTTGACACACGCGACCAGCATTGACAAAATTGGTATCGTTTGAATGCAGTCGACAAATATCCAAGAATTGACCCCAAACAGTGATTCTTTTACTGGGCTGTTTTCTCCATTGAGAGGTAACTTTTTTTCGTCGATTTTTTTTTTCAAAGTATGCTATGCCTCCTTAAATAAGACGTACGCATAAAAAAACGGTTATTATTTCGAATACCCGTGGGCGAGATGACTAACGGATTCTCTTTTTTCCATCTCCTTTTCCTCTTTGTAGTACATGTTGGAGGTTGACTACTGCAACTATCTTTTTTTTCGCCCACAGAGGTACTCACGGGTATTTAATTATTTTTGATAGGTACTTTGGTTGCTCAATAACCATGCTATTTATTTTTTTTTTGCTTACAATACTTTGCTTTCGGTTCCGCTTGGGGTGCTTGCATATCAACGACGCCCCTACTTGACCTTGATGTCACATTTTCTAAAATTAAAAACAGATTTTACGATCAAGCACGTACTCATTCCCATTTTTTTTACCACTGGGCAATAGCAGGCGTCCCCACCCCCACTAGCTTCAAATAAATCATGACATTCCGTTGACTAGCAAAATCCTTTATTTTTATGTGTACTTAATAGCACCATAAAGTCTTATACTTTCGGAATGAATAGACTGTAGTATTTTACTAATCGAAGGCATGCTGTTTGCTTTATTAAACGCATGTTCTTTATTGCTCTATATCCGTTATGATTGGTTCTTCTTTCCTTTTTATGTATAATTCCATTTTATCCGAGCACAGAACTGTATCACTAACGAAATCTTAGACAATATTCTTGTAGTTTTTAGAATATTTCACTAATCTTATTTTCATGTTCTTACATATTTTTGGTAAGTATAAATTAACCACCGCAAAATCCAAGCCAGCCGATATGGTATTCACTATTTGTTTGGAGAAACTTGGAGCTACCTTCTTTCTAGTCTGTCTAATCCATTGCGCATATTGGTCAAAAATCTCACTTGCAAATACGTGCCTGACTAATCATTTTTTTTTCTGAGAGGCTTCTTTTTATTAAATAAAATATATCATTTTGGGTAGGAATAAGATACCCTTGTCTGCTTTTCACTGTTATTGATTTGCTGTTTTCAGTTACATTTTCGAAAAGTGACGAGTACTGGATTTTTGCTGTCGCCAATCCAAATTTTTAATGCGAGACATGAGCCGCCAAACGGAATTTCAATCTGCGAGTATTGTTGCAAAAAATCCTGTCCCAGTATGATTCGCAACAAAGGTTTTTCATTACAGAAAAAGTCAATGGTCTTATAGGAGACGTCATTAAAATCCTCTAAACAATAATTACTTACTTGTGCAGGCAATGAGACGTTTGCCAATTTTACTTTTCTGGGGTTGGGGATGAAATATAATTCGTTGGTTTTACGTAGCTTTATTTAATACAATTTTCTCAACTTCCGGTATGGACAAGGCATTCGCAGATCTCTCGTAACGTTTTACTTTTACAATAGCTTTTGAAAGGCAGTCTGGAGTGGCGGCTAAACTTGGAAATGTATTTTGACGAGTGACTGTATCGGATTTTATAAAATATGCGTAGCTTTGAAAATGACCAAGTTTTCTACCTTTATAACAACGAGTATTCCTGACAGGGTATAAAACCCGGTGTTTAGATAAGTCACAAAAATAGCAAGTGTCCTTGTGTAAAGCGGCAGTAACCGACTGTTCTTGAAAATCAAACCATTGCCATGGTAGGGGCAGTAAGACAGGTGGGTTTAGCGCGGCGCCCACTCTGTCTGGCTGTAAGTCAGAACTATACTACTGTATAGCACATTCGACGGTATACGCTTGCTCGTAAGCTGTTCTAAGTGTAAGGGTCTAGTTTTCAAGTCGTTGTCTTACTTGAGCATTACTTAAGTCGGTAAGGAAGGCATCCAAAATGTGTTGCACTTTGACTTCTAATGCCGTCATTGGGCAGGAGTTGCATTTTTTGCCCAGTATCCGAAGGCTATTAAGGAAAGGGTCCAATGATTCTCGTCGGCGAGTTGCAAGGAGGTGTGTAGAAAATCTCATATTTGGGTGTTATGTATTATCGTCCAGTACATAAATAGCTTTTGCGTAGGTACGCAATCCGAGATAATTTCGTTGCCTGTGTGAGACAGGTAGTTTGTTAGGAGCGCACGCTTATTGATGGGAAGTTCCGGTCTTTCTAAATGTAGAACCTCGATAACATTCGTAAAGATCTCCCAATGTTCCCAGCACTTGTCGGCTGAATCACTTTTTGAATCTGTAGTAAATCGTTCGGGTCGCAGAAAATTTTCCATTCTTTAATTGAACACATTGTAATGAAAACAGGACAATAACTTTCCGTCGAGTAATATTTGTTATTCAATTAAGAATTCAACTGCTTGTTGTTATTTACTTGTTCCCCATGAAAAAAATGTGACACGATGTCACTTTTTATGTGGGAGACAACCAGCTCCCTTCAAAAGGTGCACTTTGGCAGTTTGCAAAAATAAAATTGCCTTAGTATAGAAAGGTCTTCCACTCCATTGACTAAGGACAATTAATGTGAGTGCAACATCTTAGCAGGCACCAGACTTCAGACACGAGTCCAGTACGAGTACCGGATGTCGACCGACAAGAATTTGACTACTTTTCTACTCGACAAGTGGAAATTAACAGCTTTTATAGTCTTGGATTACCAATGGAGATACTCCAAATCCATAGCATACCTATCGCCCTTGCGGTTTATATCGATTACGTTTAAAGGAGTATACAGTTAGTCAGTCCCACTGAAGTTTGACAAAGAGGTCTCCCCAATTACTCTGTAAAATAAATTTACGCGGCTTATTTTAAATTGAATTTTTAAAAATCTATTAATCTAACGGTTTGTCAAGGTTTGGGAGATTTTTGCATTTTATTCTAAACCGTATATATCATTTAAATATGTGTTACATGATCAAGTTTAGAATTTGTTATATGTGTTATATGATCAAGTTCAGAGTTTTCTTTTGTTTATTCTTACTTCAAGTTGAATTTGCCTTTTCGTAGTAATGACATTTTCACCTTTCACATCTCAGTCATAGAAACAGATTGTTATATCATATAGAGTATGTTATATCATATAGAGTATGTTATATCATATAGAGTATGTGTCCCAATTTATGCAACATTTGCACGTCATTTGAACATTATAAAACAGGAAAATTATAATAGACGCTTCTAAAGAGTTTACGTCATTGTTACACTTATTTTTACTTTGTTCATCGCTTTGAAACAATGCTGGCAAAGTCTGTAATTGAATCACATATCTTGTTTAGGATTAAGAACCATGATTAAAACAGAATTAATTAATCAAATCAAGAAAGAATTGAACGGAAATTCATTCGTCTATAGCGCTTCTGTCTTCCTCTCATTAATGCATCTACTTGTTTTGCGCCTGTTCACACTCGTTCTAATATAAGACATACGTTTTGGCATATATATTTGATCTCATCAGTGTAAAATAATTTTCTTACATAACCAACTACGTCATGATAACAAAAAATTAGTTTGAACTTTTCAACACAAAATCTGTATACCATCAAAGTTAAAATAGTGTAGAAACAAGCCGAAGGCCAACCGAACGAACCGGATCTGTAAAATATAGTATTATGAGAAAATAACAGAACATATGGTTTTAATAAAATGAATTGTCCAAATAAAATGAAACTTTCGTCAAACTTAGTTTATTATATTCAAAACATCACATCAAAACACTAGGGTTTTTGGGCTTTTTTTCTCCGATCTACAGCATATGTTCTAGATGGCCTCCATTTAGCTTTTGTTTTTATTGGTCACCATATATATATATATATATATATATATATATATATATATATATATATATATGCTCAATGCCATATATTATATATATATATATATACACACACATACGCACACAGACACCCCCCATATATATATATATATATATATATATATATATATATATATATATACTCTGAATATGATTGAAAATCAAAAAAAATTAGTATATTTGATATACTACCATTTATATTATGGTATTGGTTATACTGATATAACTGAAAACATTACCTTTAGAATAATTACATACACCCCATTATATATATATATATATATATATATATATATATATATATATATATATATATATATATTAGGATGCAGCGATCAAATTGGTGCCTTAAAGCGAAATCACACTATCGCTTTATTTTAATAATTAATTGTAAAATATCAATCCAGGTTACTTGATTATGTAATGGAGCTGATATGCATTCAGTTTAGCCTCCGTTAGTCTAATCACCGCCTCGATACGGGTCCAGAACTCGAAGCATGCCTTTTCCTCAATCCCGCGAGAGCTCAGCGAATACAAGGCAGAGGAAGGCAAGCATGCTGACTTTGGTGTTCATCGAGGTCATGGTGCCAATTTTTATCTTTTTTTTTTTTTTACGTATGACCAAATGAAATCCAATGGGGGAGGAGGAGGTCATTGAGAAATTGTACAAAGTTATTACAGTGCTTCTGAATCCAAGCCTGGGTCTCTTTGAACATGTGCCCCGCTCAAATTCCTGCTGCCACACATAGGGTCTGCCAGCAGCCACCTGATTGCACCAGAGAATAACGACACTCTTAATCACTTTGGTAGTGAATTACAAGCCGACTTCTAAGATGTGATGTGGCATGATGTGAGCCTCAATTGCAACAGCACCAAATACCATAATTTTGGCCGTAAACCTTCTTTTTTCACTCTGTGCACGTCCCTATTATTTGTGGCTATCCAACGATCCCTTTTGAAAGTGCTGACAATGATCCTGTTGTCATAACTTGAATTGGTAGAGAGCATGAGTTGTACACGGCGCATCGCTGATCTCGCTCGTTGAACATCCTGCCACTTCACGACATGATGGAATGTTCATATCGCTCTTTATGTTTGTACACAACTGCTCAACTAGTAGATGCTCTGCAGCAAAACGGAGAACTGGTTTTCCTCAAACGAAAATTGAATCATGTCGTTTTTATGGCGACAATTTACTGCTCCAACTTGTAAAAAGAAAGAAACAGATAGAGAATAAGAAATAGAGAGACGATAATTAGAATCTCAATTCAATGCAATTCACGGTTTAGCTAGCAAACATTTTATCCTATTGTTATAGATAGATCAACAGTCCAGTTGAGAGAAATATATATATATATGTGTGTTAAAATATCGCGGTATAATATAATCATTTATTCAACCGCGCATTAATAAAATGAGTTTTGACTCACAAATAATTTACTAATAAGATTCGGTGGCTCGTTCGTTTTCGGTAAATAGCCATGAATACCAAATCAGCATGTATCGCTCGCAAATACGCCGGTTGTCGATATGGGGGCAGGCAAAAGGAATACGGTGCGTCGTGTTTCTATTGGTGCCAGCGTCTTAGCTGAATATAAACTCTTAATAGGTAGTATTAAATGGTCTTCATATATTTTTACTAAACCCAATGATATCAAACCTCAGGTTCATGGATGTAGTTACTGTCTTCTTATTGTAAGCAAGCAAAATCTAAATATCCGATTTCAACGGAGATAATTATTTCTATCACTGTTATTTTATAAAAGTCACTTTCTATGTGAGGGATTATTTCCTCATAGGTTGTGAAACGGCGAAGCCTCTCTTTTGTAAATTTCACACAAAGCGTATTTATGTGTCTTACGTGCGTGTTCTTGCGTATATATGTACACAATCGAACGTATACGTGTTTGTGTATATATGTACACAATCGCGCGTGCGTGTGAGTATATATATATATATATATATATATATATATATATATATATATATATATATATATATATAGTCATCCACATACAGTACTGTTTCGCTGTAACACAGATCATCGATGCGGCTACACAGGCAACTACCTCAAGCCAGAATCGAAACCCGACCGCTCGTAAGACAGTCAAGGCTTCTAACCATTACGGTAATCGGCTGCTGATGTGTGAGTAGTGAATTAACAATGTTTTGCCATCGCCCAAATACCTAAGCTCGATTAATACGCTAATGATAATTTGTGTATCACTTCTCACACGCCTAAATATGTGTGAAAGCGCGTTCGGTCACGAGGCGTTCGTGTATATATATATATATATATATATATATATATATATATATATATGATTTTCAGAATGTGAAAGATTGTATAATAAATTCTACAGCCAAACAACGCCGCAGCTCACAAGAGCCATGACAGTCAACGAACCGGAAGTCCCAGACTCGAGTTTCGCCCTCATTTGGGCTCATCAGTTAGACACATCCGAACTCAGGATTCAAAACCCGGCCTCTTGCATGCGGGGCAAGCACTCTACCAACTGAGCAAACGCCCCGCACACAAGAATTGTTATTAACCAACACAGATCAAGTAAACCGCGACGAAATCCGACTGTGAAGTGAACCCACTTTGTCTCGACAAGGGACGCGGCCATCCAACCAGTCAATAACCCTTGCCGATGTCTCACAAGTAGGATTTTAACTCGAAGGGACGACGCCGTCCAGCAATGCTAACCCCACGAGCAACTTATTATAGGATTTTCAGAATGTGAGAGATTGTATATAATAAATTCCACAGCCAAATTGACTGGTGTGACGGCCGCGTCCCTTGTCGAGACGAAGTGGGTTCATTTCACAGTCGGATTTTGACATTGGCTTGCCTATTCTAAAATTAATTCAATCTGCATTCATTTTTATCTTCTCTCATTTTTCTTAAATTAGCTCAGCCTTGACAATCGTGTTTCTTCCATTTCTGTTTTCTACGCACATCTTGTATTTCTTTTAATATTCTTTGAAACATCCCCTTTACTTTGTACTTATTTGTGAATTTTTCCACGGATTTTTGCCTTTTGAATTACTTTGGACCATATTGCAATTACGCGATTCCCATGTGGAAATTATTTCCTTGTGGAAATGGAAATCAAACAAACTTTTTTTGATTCTCGATTTTTGCTTTCTTCTGTTATTTCATATTTTACCCTTCACCAGACTATCCATTCACGTGAAATCACTTTTGTCATCACCCTATCCCCTCTGCTTCACTATATGTTACCAAGTAAGATCTATGACTTATGTGTTTCATTAAATACTTTTGCAAGCAAAATCCGATTCTACATTTTTCTAAATCCTACCATCTGATGAGAAGTAAACTATTGCTTCGAAACTCCGCTAATTAAGGACTATCCACTTATTTTGTGCTTCCTTTTAAAAATTAAATATGGTTTTAACTCTTTTTCAAAGGTTTTTTACTAGTAATTTATATATATATATATATATATATATACGAACGTCACTTGATCGAACGCGCATTCACACACACATACGCGTGTGCATGCATTTACACTCAGACATACACACACAAAAACTCGCACGCACACACACACAGACATAAATAAATTAACACAAACACTCACAATTTCTTATTGCAAGATTGACATTTTTGAAAATACATTACTGAATTCGAGTAAAGAAACCGTGTTTTCCAGATATTTTCTAGACAAATAAATCGTTATGTTTTTAATTTATGATTGCATACGTTGAATTTAGTTCATTGCACATTGCTGCACCACACTAGCAAAACAGGCGGCCATAAAGTGGGTGCTCAAATTACCTACAGTTATTACTGGAAAGTGACCACCCACTTTTTAAAAACTAGCATATCCGTATATATGAGAAACTAAGCGTAGCCACTATCGGTCGACTTCACTTACACACTTGGGTATGCCTGCGTGTGTCTGTGTGTGTGTGCGTGTGTCTGTCTGTGTATGTGTGCACACACGCTTGTCACCTACGTGTAGATATATAAATATATATAATTTTCTTTATAAAAAAATACAGTTTTCGAAAGTTTATTTATAATAAAAAAGAAAGGCTTTGTTAATATTTTTTATCGTTTGCAAAGTCGATTGTTTAGCTCGCCCATAATTTTGTTTTACACAATATTTTCGGCAGTCTTTTTATGATAAAAGAAAATCAATAGGGTTCTTAAATATTTATTTATTTATTATTATTACTTTTTTTTTTTGGAAAAGTCGAGTGTCTTTCCCGCCCACTGCCGGAAATGTAAACATTGAATATTAGGGAGAGGGGCAGTCAACGTTTGGGTGCTCAGTTTCTGTTAAATTTAGATCATTGTACGTGCCCCCCCTCCGAAAAAAAAGGTGGTCATGAAGTGGGAGCTAATTTTCGTAAAAGTTGTTAAAACCAACATTTTCTCATATCTTAGAAACTACGCGTTAGCATCATCGTATACGTTATTTTTTTTCAGCGCAACCAAAACAATCTGGGAAAGTGGAAATGTTGAATGATTTTTCTCGATAATAAAAATATACATATATCCACACTCCCCCTCCCAAATATCCCTTATAAAAAAATACCGATTAACTGGTCTTTAGTTTGAACATAAATTAGATTGGCTACAGGAAGTTGTGTTTGTATGACTTCTGCTAGATTACACACACGTTAACTTGGTATTTTTTTTAAAACTATTTGGGTAGTAAATTGTACATTATCTCCAACTCCGCATTTACGTATTCCGTTACTTGCTTTTTTATATTTCGGCCACGGATGTGACGGCCACCACTGTCCGCATATTTTTTCTATTTTTATTTTCTATTTCACATGCAGAAATAAAACAGGAAACACCGTCTCCAGACCTTGATAAGTGGTGGCTACCATTTAAAAAAATCATTATGTTTTTACAGAAATCTCCCAGGACACGGCACGAAGCAACTTTATATAAACAGTTAACAAGAATGGAAGCTGATCATTGCAAAGATGAGAGATGCCTATTGATATTAGTCTTGAGGACCTCAAGACTGTAGTTAGAAGGGAAACAATGAGCAGGGAGAGAGTTCCGCAACTTTGCCGTTATTGGAAAGAAATTACTGGAATAGAAATCTATTATAATGAGTACAATGAGGCATTAAAAAGCGAATTGATGAAGACCACTGGACCAACGAATCAAAAGAGCTTGAACAAAGGAAACAGAATAGACCAGACAATTCTCAGGAATGGCATAATAGTATTAGGAGAAAAAGACTGTAAGAGAGAGGTTGCAATGAAGGAGAAAGTCTGGGTCCAATCAAATTACAGATACGTTTCTACAATTTATCAAGGACCTTTTAATGGTGAAGAGATTCACCTACCCAAATATGACAAGAGTATTCCATACTGTCCGCATTTGTTTTCTATTTTTAATTATCATATGCAGAAATAAAACAGGAAACACCGTCTCCACACTCTGAGAAAATAACTACTTTGCTATCGGCTCGTAACAACTTTCAGCGTTGTGTATATCGCTATTCAAATCTGTTCTACTGTCACAATGTTGCTTTAGTCATTTAGGAATCAGTAAGTGAGTCCCCGTTCAGACGGAAGCCATATTCAACAATGTTTGGAGTTCTAAGTAAATATGCATAGGTTTCAATTGTTCGTTTTCATCGACGTTGAAGATAAAACAGTTCGATGTACACCTACTTCTAATATTTTTACAATAGCATTAAAATATCTATATCTACTAGCTCGTGTTCCATCTAACACCTTGCGCAATTTCGAGAGAGGGCGAATACACTTAGAAAATGTGTCTGAATTACAAAGATAATATAGAGAAGCTGTAAGTACTTCACAAGCTAGACGGGCACGCACTCAATTGCATTGTCACAAGGAAATATATATAGATTTAATTTCCAAACATAAAATAGCATCAGATTCCATATGCTACTTCATCCTCAGGGACTAAGGACCTCACGTTAGATATACCAGCCACGCTCGACGCGTGACATAGTTAAACATTTAAAATAAAACTAAACTTTTTCTTAGATTAAAATAAGTATATTTTTGCGTCATTGGTGGTAGTAGAATTGCATATCTACTACAGAAAATATATTTCACGTTTTCTAAAAAAAAGTATCTAGTATATAGCGTTGTTCCTAAATTTCCCACATTCTTTCCTGGCATTATGTTACAATCTTCTCTTTAATTTTCGTCGATCCTGGATATAACGTTAAGCTATATCCGATGGTGAGGCCCCAGCTTGCGGGCTTTTGGGAGGGTCGATCCCTCTCTAATTGCCATTGCTCCCAACTCCACAATAACACCTGCTAGGGCCCCAACTAAGTAGAATCCGGCTAGAAAACAACAGATATATTCTATTTAAAGAGTTTGCTTCAAAATAACTGGATTTGGCATCAAATAAGATGAAACAAAAACAACCTACCGTTTCATTGTACAGTGTCTTTAATAATGTTTCTAGACATTTTGTACAGGACTTTAAAATATTCGTTGACACTTGAAGATTAAATGCATAATTGCCATTAATCTTATGAGATGACTGATCAATTTTTAAGAGGTCATGTTGAAAAGAACAGCTACTGCAGTGATCGGAATAAACATTACTAAAGTCAGATTGTAACATCTCGTGAAGTTTAAAGATTCAATCTGAGGACACATTTAGAATAACGGTATGCTATGAAATTCTATTGTAAAAGTTATGAATATACCAGCAAACTATATAAAATGCTTCTGAGTGCTTTTGGATAATCTTGCAAAGAAGGAGCATACGTTTCTGAATGGCATACGAGATTCAAGGAAGGCAGCGAGTCTTTGAGAAACGATGAGGAGGGTGGGTGGTGTAAGGAAGTCAGAACATCGGAGTTGATTAATTAAATAAAGTATTTCATAGATAAAGCTAGTCGTGTGTCTGTGAGTGCCCAGTTTGATGTCAGTGTGGGAACCCTATATGCGATTATTCGCGAGGAAGTGAAGGTGCGGAAAACTTTCGTCAAATTTGTCCCAAGATTGCTCAGAGAAGATCAGACTATTTGATCAGGACGGCCAACAAGTTATTAATATATATTATATTAGTATAGAGAGTTTTGTGTCCTTCAATGATCCCACCTGCACCTTTTATTTAATCCTAGCAATGCACGCTTCTCTATTCTCTAGCTGTCATTTATTCTAGGTACTTTGATAGCGCGATGGAATATCACCATCGCTACAAATAAGTCATTCTAAAATATCTAGCAAACTGTAAAACACTTCTCGTTTCGAAAAAAGGCAAAGGATATTACTTGAACTGCATATACAAAACAAATATTAGCTATAAATTGTAAGACCTGATAAAGTAAATACGAATTATTTGCTTTTTGTCAATCTATCGACAGTAAAACAATATGCTTTTATGTCTATTATACAGATATTAAGTTGATGTTTTGTCACAATAAAATTGATAGTAAAAACCTAGTTACACTCTTCCTAAATTATTTTAACGAACTTCTTAATATAATCAGTTATAAAATTGCGATCGACTTCCAATCTAGAATTTTGCATTACTTGGGGGACTTATTATGTAAGCGAGTTAAAACGGCATCTATAATTATGAACTCGATTAGTGCACACGAACGGAATGAAGAAAATTAATTTAACTTAATTTAATTTTTAGGGCGAATTGCTAATTGATTAATGTTCAATTTTTATATTGATCGGAAGGGTTATTGAGTTGTTATTATTTATTGTTATGAGTTATTGTATATATGTGAGAATCTGTTAAAATAATCAGATGTGCTGAGATAAAGTCTCATCGTTATGCTTGCCAGAGTAGTGTCGTCTGGTTTAATCAAATTTATTTTAAAGCGTATAAATTACTGTTATATTTACAGATAAATGGGGTGTTCTTATTACTTTCATTAGAGTGGATGTCGGACTAAAGGTTATTATATATCCGGGTTTAAATTGAAATTCTTAGAGTTGGGGGGTAATTTTATGAACATGCACACGTTGGTTTAGAAGCGGTTATATCTAACTATCTATATACCCATGTATATATCTATCCATCGATATATAAATACACATGCATACATATACATGGCACACATATATGCATATACATACAAACATAGAACATATATCCAAACGTACGAACGCACATCTATGCATAGATACACACATGCACGCCATATGTTTATATATTTATATGTATATATATATATATATATATATATATATATATACACACACATTCACACACATGTACACACAAGCATATCTATACATATAACAAGGTGCATGCACCTACACAGATACATACATCAATACATACACACATTCATACTTATTTGGGTCTTTCTCATAGTAATTCCTCCAGAATAGGGATGTTGTCCCAATATATCAGTGTGTACAAATGATTCGCTGAGATTGAATCATGTAGAGCGTGCTAACTTAAGATATACGCGTATATTCCCGTATATCTTTAATATATGTTCATATATATATATATATATATATATATATTATTTGTAGTATTATTTAAACAAGACCAAAATGTGTCAACCAAAGAGTGCTCAATGTTAAGACAGAGCAATATAAATATGTTGCATGTGATTACTAATGACTACACACATTCAAACATTTTTCAGTGACCACCATGTCAGGGGTAATCACCTTAGTAGGGCACAATATCTCGTGGATATTATTGGCCTCATGAGGAGATTTTCCCAGTCAGGGTGGTCACTGAAACATGTTTGCTTATGTGTTGTATTTAATTATCACATCAAACATTATATATACATATATATATATATATATATATATATATATATATGCATATTGTTATTGCTTCTTTAAATGAGGTGACTTAAGTAATTTTGAACTGGCTATACTTTAATTCTTTCGTGTGTTTGCATAATGAAATTAGCTCATTTTTGGCGTTTATTGCGGTTTTAGGGAATGTTATTATTGCAACAGCTTCGGAAATTTGGATCTTGGGGTGTATGAGTTGGATGTTTTCAATATATTCAATTTTAGCGAGCATGGAATTATCCTGCGTGAAATATGTTTAATTAGATTTGTTAGGGAGGTGCCTTTATTGCTATTTGCATTCTCATTATTAAAGGAACTTACATGTTTGGATATTATCAGTTTTCTTAGATTTAGCGTTGCACTGATATGTGTGTGAGATTTAACATTTGTGTTTATGGTAGTTATATAGTTTAAGTTTTTATTCTGGGTATGTAATATGTTTGTACAGGGGGAAGGAAAATCGGGTGTGTTCCGTTTTCAAGAGGGAATTCATGTGTAACTTGGGTGTAACTTTGTGTCCCAATTATGGGAACATTGTTATGGAGATTATTAGAGTTAGCTAGTGTCGTTAGTTTTGCGGTTAATGTATTTTGACTGGGGTTGTTGGGGATTTTATCAATTACATTTGCTGTTGTTATTGGGAGTTCGGTAACTGTGCATGAGTATATGACGTCATTGTGCATGCAA
This sequence comes from Euprymna scolopes, assembly GCF_053919585.1. Lineage (NCBI taxonomy): Eukaryota > Metazoa > Mollusca > Cephalopoda > Sepiida > Sepiolidae > Euprymna > Euprymna scolopes. The sequence continues at coordinate 43,172,672 of NC_136509.1, forward strand.
TCATTTCTTAAATGGAACAGTTGTTTTTTTTGGTAATTACAGCTTTGTATAGGTGGAATATGTGGGGGGGCTGTGTTTTTTCTTATCTTAGAATTATTTGAGATTATTATCATTTGTGCTAGGTTCGGCATGGTAGAGTAAGAGATTTCTATTCAGTTTTTGTTTAATATAGTGCTGTCTATATCGGGGTGTTATGTTTAAAGGACAGTTTCACTATTTTAAAGAATTCCCTTGGTGTGTTGATTTAACCATTGGAGCTATATGGCGAGTATAACCATATAGGTTTATTCGCCTTAATTTATTGCTATTATTTTTATTTTGATTGTTAGTGGATTTAGTCCTAGTATTGGTGTAATTTTAGTTGGGTTATGCTTGTTCGGAAAATCACGGATTGCTTAATATTTTTCTCTTGGGTCATCTTATGTATGACTACGGATTTTTTTTTCTAATTTATTTCTCTTGAATTCAATCATCTATGTGTATCCTAAGTTGTGTAAGGCATTGTTATAAAAAGTTGTTTGATATCCTATTTAAGAAAAATGGTACTATTGAATTGATAATAGAGCTGGGATGATTCGATTGCTTACGTACATAGAATATGCTCAAGTTGGGAGTAAGTAGGTTTGAGACGTTCGATTTAAGGTTATGTCTAGGAAGTTGAATGTTTTTTTTTATTGGGATCAATTTCTATGAAGAGGCCATAGTTTCTAAAGAACTCATGTAACTTATTTATATTTTATATCCTTGTGGTGAAGAAAGCATCATCTCTATACAGGACACCCTTTAAGTTTTGTTTTTTTTTAATTCTATGCTGAGCTCCTTAAATAAGTAAAAGCCAACGAAGTCGAACACTTGTGCAGGGCATCTTTCCTGATGTAATATTTTCCATCAAACTATTACCAGGAGAATCAGTTCTATTTCCAAAGCTGTTATATTGGAATTATTGTTAGATAAAATCAAGACTTTATTGAGAGGTATTGTAGATATAGATTGGTAATAATTACAGATATTGAAATTTATTTAGTTATATCTTTTTTTTTTCTTTGAGCTGAAGGAACCATTTGAGGACAGATTGACAGTATTGCCAGAGAGGGGATTTAAATTTCTTTTTTATCTGCGGTATTATTTTATCCAAAATTGTCTTACTAACTAAATAATTTCAGGAGAGTCATAGCCAAAAAGGTAAAGCTCAATATTAAAAAATAGAGCAATATATAAGTTTAATGATTAAAGTTTAATTCTGTAAATCAAAATATATACACATATATTTCAGTTAAGAATTTTTCTTTTGAAAAAAAGGAATATATAGAGAAAATTATGTTTATTTCCTTAATTCTTGGATGTTCAATAATGGCTCATATCATCAGAGGAAATGAAATGCAATATATATATATATATATATATATATATATATATATATATATATATATATATATATATATATATATATTACAGTAACCCACTAAAAAGATCAATCAATGCTTTGTCAATAATATTCGCCATGTATAAGGTATGAGAATCCTTGATTAATTAACGCAGAAGAAAAGGAGCGAATTAAAACGAAAACTTGAGTAACTTGTTCAGTCTATTTAATGTTTGTATTGAACACTTTAGAAAAATATATTAGGCATTTATTTACTTGAACGCATGTAATGTCTAATATATATATATATATATATATATATATATATATATATATATATATATATATGGGGGGTGCGGGTGTGTACTGAGTCTTTATACACTTGTATTGCATGACTTCTTGTTTGTAATTTTGTTCAGACCTAAGAAAATTCTATCACCGTCAACTGATATCGTATCAAATTTTAACTCTGAATTTTCAGTTTGATATTTTGTGCACAACGCTGGAGTGGTCTATAGCCTGATAACGGAATAAGGACAGCGCCTTTCATGTTTTCTGCATTTGCTTTGATTGTTGTACGAGGGGGGAGGGATATAAGCCACTTTCACATTTTGCTTTTGCCTGATCATTTTGTCAGACGATCGCATACTTCAGATGTCTTGCACCTTCCGGGGGAGATCCGCTTCTATTTGATCGCAGCGCAACATCCACTTGTAGCAAAACATCTCTTAAATTTCTAAACCCCCACTCTTCCTTATCCCCCTCTACATATTTGTTCTCTAATATGCACTATCTCAGTCTCTCCAGAATGTATCTATCATTCATCAGTGCGACATGTCCTTTATTTTTCTGTTTATCCAAGCTGAGATCAGATGAGCAAGCAAATCCACGTGAGTTTTTTGTACAGTCATATTCTGATTTTAATGCCTGCCTATAAATGGACAAATTCACAGACTGCTACATCTCTGATCCACACGCTCTATTAAATAATTATATGTTTTTATATATGCGTACACTAGTTTTAAATGCTTTAGCATTAAACACAAGTGTACGCATGTATAAAAAAATGATGATTTCTGAAGAATTAACTAATACGCATATAAGTATTATTGAAATTCACTTAAAAAAATGGCAAAGAATAAAATAATTAATTTTTCGTTGCACTTTGTAAATACTGGTTGAATTTTAAAATAATACCGTGTTCACTGTATTATTTCGCGTGTATGGTAAGGATTTTGAATGCTTTAATGGTTCTCCCGACGTCGATCCAAATCTGCAATTACATTATTCTAGTTATAAACCCATATAGCTCTTTTTAGTACTGGGGTGAATAATTAACCCGGTAATATATTGCACTTAGTATTGTAGATTGTAATCTAAAATAAAATCAATCAACCCTAAAAGGACACGTTTAGAATCTCGAATCAGTTTTCGTATGCCGGATACAAAATGCTCTCATACATTTGTATAGAACGTATTAAACTCCCTCTAAATTCTTGATACTGGTACGTTTTGTAGACATCAGGAGCGGATATGCCAATCATAATGCAATAGAACAAAAATCTGAGGAATGTTGCAGGAGATATTTAGATTTCGCATCCACATATATTTTCTCTTTTCTGTTTCACAGTGGATATCAATCTGGAAAAAAGACAATTTCTAGACTAGTTATTATGTAAACCTATTTACGATGAGGTATTGATATAATCATTAGTAAATAATTTAATGTCAATAATCATGTGTGAATATCACTTGACTTAAAATTCTGACATATGTCAGAAAATGCGAGTATTTACTAAAGAAATCAATGTCTGCTTGACTTTAATATGTATAACGACACAGTCAGTATCCCGTGTGGATATTATCAGCATCTTTGGATGGAAAGAGATTCGAAATTAATTGCTCCCAAATATGGAGACATATGCATTGAGAAAGATATATGTAGTGGTAGATAGATAGGGCATTTAAAATATAAATAGAGAGATTGATACGGAGATTGAAAATGTCATAGAGACAATATATATATATATATATATATATATATATATATATATATGTGTGTGTGTGTGTGTGTGTGTGTGTGTGTGCGGGTGTGTGTGTGCGCGTTTATATGCGCATTTGTCTGTATATATATATGCTTATATATGCATATATATGCATATAATATATATATGCATATATATACATATAAATAGTGACATGCATATATTATATATATGTGCATATATATATATATAAATATATATATGCATATATATATATGTATATACTGCGAATCAAATTATTAAGAAGTTTACATTTTTTTAAATATTTAAGGGACGAGTGATTAAAAATCCATGAAACTTTGAGAAAGTGCTTACAATTCTATTCAGCTGCCCCAGTCAGAAAATAAAATTATTTAAAAAAGTATTAGCGAAACTATGACAGAAGACAGGAATATCTGTTGATTTCAGTGTCAAATTATTTACGAGGTTTAGAAAAAACACAATATAAACATAACTTGATTACAGGCATTTTTTGCAAGCATAAATTTAACTATGAAAAATGTTTAGAGCACAATAACTACATTGCAATTTATAAGATTGCATAATAAGTAGGGGATATGCAGTCCTTTTTTCTGAATGACTTGTAAAAGACGTTAGTCCACAGAATTAGTCAAATTTGTGATTTCATCAACGTTTATTCCTCGCGTTACCTCTTGGAGAGCATCCCCCATCTCATCTTTGCTCTTAAATTGGCGTCCACTTTCATAGAGGCGTCGGTTCATGATACTCTAAAGGTTCTCAATTGGGTGCTTTTCTGTGTGAATTCGTCGCCACTCCATCTTCTGCAGCACAGAGAAGCATAGTTATTGCAAATACTCTTTGCTTTTGTTTGCTGCATGCAAGAGAGCATTATCCCGCATATAATAATGGTTCTTCTAAACATCAACCTTTGCTTCTCCTATCATGGTACAAACTGCTCCTTCAGAAATGCTATGTAAGAATTTGACTCATTTATGCGCCTTCTGGGACTCTCCATGGACCAACAAAAGTACCTCCGATTATACCAGCCGAAATCATCATCCCACAACCATCTTGTTGGCGCCTTACACGCTAATGACGATGGTGTTCATCTAGGATCCATTCTTTGCTCCAGCCATCTGGACCATTACGAGTGACACGCATTTCATCCGTGAACAAAGCTTTGGAAAAATCCGTTTCCATGTTGTCCTTTGCCCATTTCAATCGATTTTGTATATGATATTTCTTTTAATGGAGGCTTTGCTACAGGCTTAAAAAAATTGCCCCTTCTTTAAAAGGGCGACATCGAGTACGTGTTTGAGGCATTCTCCAATCCGATTTGGACAAAGTGTCCCCACCTTCTCTGCCCAGGATTCTTAACAACTTCACTTTTAATTTGGATTAGAGAACGGCGAAAAACAACTTAATATTTACCTTTATTAGCACTCTTACATATCTTTGTAGGGTCCTTGACAAGGTTTTTCATAGTTTGATGGTAATTTCCTACATTTTCAATATTTCTAAGGTAGTTTTTCTTTTTGCGAGCTGTTCTGTAATAGTACTCGTTTAAGAACTACTCAAACCACCTTTACAACCCATTTTATTGACGAAATAAACTATCTGTTAATAATTTGACACATCTAAAATACCGTGGGTTGAGCAATTACGATGGAACAGTACGAAAATTTCACAGTACGCGCAGCTCAGCATTGCCAACGTTTCCGAAGCTTTTGATACGAAACGATCGTTAAGTTTCTGAACCTGTAAAAATGTTATCTCGTTAATATGTTGACACGCAGTACACACACACACACACACACACACACACACACACACACACACACACACACACACATATATATATATAACTACTTAATTTAATCATAAATTAACATACGAAAGTATAAATTTACGCGCAAATTTAAGTATTTATTTCAACATTGTTCAATACATAGGTAGAGCAAAGTAGCAAGTTATAAAACCCTGACGAATCCTAGCGTGGATGAAACGCGGAATATTCTGTGTAGCTTAATTGCTATATATGTTTTTATAACTTACTATATAAATATATATATATATATATATGTATATATATTTGCGTATATGCATATATACATATATGTATACATTATATATATATATGTATGTATATATATATATAGAGAGAGAGAAAGAGATAGAGAGCGATAAACAAAAGGGTAAAGGCAGATCCAGGGAAAATAGTGAGATTAAGAGAGATACAATAATAGCTAAAGCGAGATAGAAAGTGTACTTAAAAGTGTAATTTATGTTGTTCTTGACATCGTTCTTACTAAAACTAACTTTAATGATCTCGTTATTTTTGTTTTATATTAGAATTTGAAGACTGATAATGTATTATTTTGCGTTTGCATTTCTGTTGTTGCCCAAAAGAGTCGCAAATGGAAGACATGCCGACTGGTATTTGTTAAAAACTGTATTGCCATTGAGAACATAACAGAATAATCAGACAGCAAGAGTTGTAGTAATTAACGCCAATATGGCACGCTACGTAGTTTACACAAACAAGTACCATCATGCTAAAAGTACGTACCTCTCGATCTATTTATAAGGTTCGGAACAGTCTATCTCTTGCGTATGACTGGATCCTGATACCAATTCCATAATTAAAATGCGTAGTTTTACGATTATTTACGTGGTTATTATTTATTATTATCGTTATTATTATGCGATAATTACGAACATGATTACCATATACAGTTTCTGGTTATGGTTAAGTGTAATATGCTTATTGTAAGCAAGTTAATTGATATATAATGAATATTGAATAAAAAACATGCTAAGCCGAAGGCGCTCATTTATAACTATATTAAGTTTAAATATATCCAGGAATTAAAAAGACGGGCATCCTTTAAAATATGTTGCTGTCTTAAATACCAGCGTTTAGTATTTGACGTGAATAACAGATTATCGAAAACCTTTCAAGATTTTTATTAAAGTTTTGTATACATTTTATGGTGGATAACATGATAATTTGTAAATTCAATTATTTCAAATTTATTTAAGTTGTTATGCAAAGATATTCTAAACAAATTAAGCAAGATCTCGTGAATGTTCATGTCTTCAAACGCTCAGTAGCATATGTTATTGATTTTTCGTACAAATAAATTATATGTTTTGTACATTTATAAATACATTTTGAATTATTCTATTTTAATGCTAATCGCCGTGTGTTCATATGATGTTTTAAGACGGTTCTGCTAGTGCAAATCAGCAAATAAGGGTGCTTGTTCTGCGGGGATATTCTTCAAGGATATATATATATATATATATATACATATATATATATGTATATATATATGTATGTATATATATGTATATGTAAATATGTATGTATATATATGTATGTATGCATATAGAAATATGTATGTATATATAAATATGTATGTATATATAAATATATATGTATATATAAATATATATGTACATATATAAATATATATATATGTATATATAAATATATATGTATATATATAAACATATATGTATATATATAAATATATATATGTATATATATAAATATATATATGTATATATATAAATATATATATATATGTATATATATAAATAAATATGTATATATATAAATATAAATATATATGTATATATATATAAATATATATATATGTATATATAAATATATATATGTATATATATAAATATATATATATGTATATATATAAATATATATATATATATGTATATATATATATATATATATATATATATATATATATATATACATCAGGGGCGGAGATGGGACTAGTGCCAATCGTGCCCAGCACGACCAATAATTCGGTTAATGTTATTCAAAATGGATTAAAAAATCATCCATTAATTTCAAGCAAACATACTTAGTCTGATCTCAATTAAATTACATATCTATTCAAGTTTCGATAACTATGTAGCAAAAGATTCATAAATATATCTGGGAATAATTAAAGGATGCTGTTTTGAACGGGTTGTCTTTGTCCGGCCACCGCCAGATTCATTGAAAACTCCATAACAGCGGCTATGACGTTGAACGTCCGTAATTCGTGCCAAGCCAAACCTTTACTCGTAATAATCATAATGTTAGAGAAATCCAGATTTTTCTTTAATCAGTCGCAAAGGGAAGCCCACTTATAGTGCCTAAAATATTTAGCACGATCGAACCTGCTGATGTCTGTTTTAGGAAGAGGATGAGGGACCGAGAGAGAGAGGGGGAGAGAGAGATCTCTAGAGACATACACGCATAAACACATGAAGAACGATTACTACTACTGTTGCAATATGTAGTAGCACGAATAGTTCTGTGTAAACATAACCACGCGTGTAAATAAATATCGGCGATGAAGTTATTGTTTCATCAATTAATAAAGAACAGGGTTTGAATAAGAGTGAATTTGTTTTTTGAGGAATTTTTTTTTCGTGAATTTAGAATGATAGAAATCTACGAAAAATACGGGTTTGTAGTCATTTTATATTAATACTAAGAAACCCGTCAATCAAATAAACCTTCGTAGAATTCCGTACTGATACGTAAATACTTTGTAATTTTTTTTCATAAAAACCCTGTATGTAACTTTTCTTGCTGCATCCATCATTTCACTTAATTATTTTATAATTCTATGAGACAAATGACCTGGCGATTTGTGGACTAAATTGCTAACCTGGTTAGTTGTCATTGTCATCAATTTCTTTATTCTAATAAACATATTTTTCTACTCATAGTAATGAATATCTCTTTTCTTCTATACTTTTGAAAGGGAAAAAATATATTATCTACTGTATCAACAAAACCACAACTTATATAGTATCTTGATTGTTCACAAAAAAAAAAAAAAAAAACAAACACCATGCAAGGTACGTTAGTCAATCTGTGCTATGCAATGGAACATCACGCAATAGCAACTTGGTCCACGGACAACGGATTGGAAACTAAAGTTGATAAAGAGCAGGGGGGCGGCACGACAAGCAATAATAGGCTAGAGTCGCCACTGATATATATATATATATATATATATATATATATATATATATATGTATATATATAAATATATATATAAATATATATATATATATAAATATATATTCTTCAAGGCTATAGACATATATATATATATATATATATATATTTTTCAGGGCTATAGAAATATACCTCTATATACCTATATATATATATATATATATATATATATATATATATATATATATATATATATATATATATATATAGGTGTGTATGTGTGCTATGGTCATAATATGAGATGAGTTTTGGGGGTTTCCATTTGTATGTAAATGTTTTATTTACCTTTTAAGTATAAATGATATTCCAAAGAATTCGAATACCGCTAACATTATAAAAATCTCAGCAGTAATACCCCACAAAGTTCAGTTTTTTTGGAGTAGTTCATGCAGAAATGTATGCACAGAAATTAGCTTAAAATACTATTCATATTATTATTGCATGTATTTTAATCTTAAGTCATTACACGGAAATGAGGCAATCCTTGCTTTCTTTCAATATTTTCTTACATCACCTGATTTTATTAGTCTTTAGAAGTAAACATATGATCAGTACGTTAATAAATATGCAGCAATAACATAATTTTTGTTAGTCCTAATACGAAACAATATTGTAATAGTTGCTGTTAAAAAATAATAACTGCCCAACTGAGAAAACGATATATTTTAAACTTAAAGAAATATCATATTACTCTCTCTCTCTCGCTCTCTCTTTCTCTTTATATATATATATATATATATATATATATATATATATATATATATATATGTATATATATATATATATATATATAGAGAGAGAGAGAGAGAGAGAGAGAGAAAATAAAAAAGGAACAAACCGTATTATGTGTTCACCAACGTTTCGTCTTTATTTCGAGACTTCCTCGAATATATATAATGGAGGTAGAAGAACCTGAATACCCAACGCTCCGCCCGATGTATGCCGGATTCTTCAAGAGGGATGGTGATTTCTATTTTTATATTGTCGGATTTTCTCAGCTTAACAACCATATATATATATATATATATATATATATATATATATATATATATATATATATATATATATATAAGAATAGGGGTTCATTTGCTGACGACAGTACACTCTATAACAGACACGATAGTAAAATAGAGAAGCGATATCCAAGGCAATTGCAGAACCCTTGAGGAAGACATCCAGTCTGTAATAGAATGGGAAAAAAATCATTGTAACATTCAATGCCGCTAGAACTAAGCTTCTATATTTTATAATTACAATAAACTTTCTCGACCATAAGCGCCATGGCTTATGTTGCATCGCCCTAAATTTCTTTTTCTTCAAACTCCTCACATAAACGTCCAGAGAAAACATGACCTGGAACAGATACATTGAAGTTATTGCCAAATTCAAATAAGGCAGACCCCATCTAATGTGCTGGAATGTAGTCTGCACCTCTACCAAGCCACCACTCGCCTATATATGGAGCATTCTTGCCACATTGCTGGATGTGCATCTGCTACAAGTTACTCACTCTTAGAAAAGGTCCAAAAGAACCCTCTTAACCTAGTGGGTTACGTACAGTTAATTAGGATCAAACCTCTTTTTCGTCGATGAAATATTATACCTATCTCTCGATTGTACAATTACCTTTATACTAAGTAATCAGAAGAACTACATGACTTTGTACTACCTCGACGTGAATATCCCCGACAATCGCGACAAGCAGCAACATCCCAGAGATCCTAATAAGCCAGAAAGTCTTCTTCTCTATTAGTTTCTTCACCGTGACAGTGAAATTCCCTCCCGGATCTTTTTTCTCTTACTGTAATGGCATTAACAAGTTCACGAGTTATGCAAATAGATAGTTTGCTGCTGAACTCCCGTTAATAGTATTCCGGCAAATTATGTCACTGATAATAGCCCCCTACATCAAAGTGGCACTGTGTCTTGTTTACTATGAAAATGCAACACACACACACCGTCTCTTTCTTTCTCTCTCACACACCCACCCACCCTCTCTTTCTCTCTCACATGCACACACGCCCCCCCCCCGCATACACATATGATGATGATGATGATGATTGCAACGTTTTGTCAGACGAGAGCCACTCCCTGTCACTAAAATCCATGTGCCTGAATATAACTTTTTAGTCCTGCCAGTGACTTGCACACCCTCCAGCAGACATGACACTGAAACGTTCACTGATTTGTATAAAACTAACAGTAGCGGAACCAGTATTATCGTGGGATTTAATGTGATTAACAAAACCTGCCTTAGACAACAGAGCCCGATCACACACCTTACAGATCCAGAGATCTCCATGGTTGGGCGGCAAGGTTTGGCCTTTCCTACATGCTCTCTTAACCTTCGCTGGGTCTTTTTTGGCTGCTTCAAAGTGTTCTGCACCCCTGTATATTAGTGTCGTCCACTGCTTGCGATCATACACTAGTGACTCCCAACTGTCAACAGGAATATGAAAGCTCACCAGACTCTCCTTGATGCTATCACGAAAACATCACATACACACAGATATATATATATATATATATATATATATATATATATATATGAATAATATATAATATATATATAAATAAAGCTATCACCTCACGTTCCTTGTATTGCGATTGCTTTCTAACACTTACTTTAATACATAACTCACAATACAAACTACAGGTCATTATATATTTATATATATATATACATATATATATATATATGCAAATATATATGCATATATATTTATGTATATATATAGTGTTCTTACTTTTCAGACATAATCTATTGTGTTAATTCTAAACTAATTTTTTCTCTCAGTTTACTTAGCAAATTGTAAAATTTAATCTGACGTAATAAAAATGTATTTTGCCATACCAGCACCGACCCAAGCAAATGTGTAACTACAATAATCACGACAAACCCAACCACGTGTGCAACACCGCTCGATATTTTTCTAGTGCCACACAAGCGAATAAATCTGATTGGTGTCGGAACACTTGAACGCGGTTGACTGAGTGATTTGACGTATTGTCGAAGTTTTGATCTTGTCTTCTGTTTTACTAGGACAGGTTTTGGCCAGCGGCCAATTCTTTTAACGATTGCGGACAGAGGAAGTGTGATTGTAAGAGTTATTTTCCAACTATAACAGAAGCCAATGTCACTAGACGACGTCACTTGCTTTCTGATTGCTAGAACATGAAGAAAAATATCAAAATAAGATATCGCTAAACCAGCGGATGATTTTATCAGACGCACTCTAAATTTAACACTCATATACAATTCTAAAAGACTGCACCCAAAATAGAATAGTGTAAGTTAAGAAAATTGCTAGATTACGTATCACACTCGAGTGGGCTCTAATGTTGGCTTTCTCCTTGAAAGTCATTCTCGGCAGGATTCGTTTCCTACCACAAAGAGTAACAAATTTCTTTCTACCTCAAGGTGGTTATATCAGACAAGATTTCTATGAATCAAGATTTTTTTTTGCCAATGGCCTCCCGCCGGATATAAAAAAAAAACATTAATCTAGGTTTGCCTCCTCGCTTTTACATGATTGTTGTTATCAAACTACATGTCAACAAATTCTAATTGCACACCACCGAAAATTATCAACCTTAGTTTATATTTTTATCTCTATCTGTACTATTATATAAATATCATTTATGAGTGATAGTTCCTTTCTCATAGGTTCCGAAACGGCTGAACCTATGTTTTGCAAACTTCAAACAAAGCTAATTCATATATAAATGTATATATATATATATATATATATATATATATATATATATATATATATATATATATATATTCACCATATTCCCTCTGCTTCACTTTTTTTGTTTTCAAGTAAGATCTTTGCCTTGTTGTTTCATCAAATACGTTTCTATGCAAAATCCGATCCTGCATTTTGCTAAGTCCTACCCTCTGATGAGAAGGAAAGTATTTCTTCGAAACTCCGCGGATTAAGGACTATCCACTTATCTAGTGTTTCCTTTTCAGATTAAATATGTTTTTAACTTATTTCAAAGTGTTTTTTAACATGTGTTATTAACTGTTTGTCCGTATATATATATATATATATATATATATATATATATATATATATAGTAATTTATAAAATATGTGTGTGTGTCTGTCTGTCTGTCTGTCTGTCTCTCTCTCTCTCTCTCTCTCTATATATATATATATATATATATATATGTATATATTATTACATTTTCTCTCATACCAATACACAGTGCCACTTTGATGTAGGAGACTTCTATCAGGTGCATACGTCGTAAGGATGCTATTTAGGAAGTTGAGCAGCATGATGTCTGTTCACATTATATCTGACCTTCTGCATGTCAGTAGAGTTGTGGAAACAGGAACCCCGAAGCGAATTTCAAAGTCTAGCAGTTCTTGCGAAGAAACTATTCGAGTAGAAGTGTTTCTTACATCCAGGGATCTCTATTGTGTAAGGGTGAAACTTTGCTGCTTGTCGGGTTTGTCTGGAGTATTTACATCGAAGGTTTACAAGGACTTTTAGTTGGTCCGAGTACCCATGAGTAATTAATTGTAAAACAGAGAAATGGATTAAATATTTCGTCGATGAGGCAAAAGTTATCAGGTTTGTAACTCTATTCCGAACCATGTGACAACCATACTCCTTAAATGGACGAATGGCGGCATTATAGAAGTCAAGGATATTTTCAGGATGTAGTAACTTTCTAGCACAGTAGAGAGATCCCACCTTCTTCGCAGCAGCCTTGGCAATGCTCTCTATTCTATCTCTTCCGACGCATGTTTCCGGTGAACTCGAAGCCGAGTAGTTTGAATGAAGAACTCTCAGGAGATATATCTTTAGCCATAGTTATTGGTGGTTGAGATGGTTTATTTTTATTATTAAAGAAAACGAGTTTGGAGACCCCCCCCTGCGGATATTTTTTATTAGTACAGCCGGGATGAGATCAGGTCCATATGCTTTTGAACTGTCTAGGTTTTTTTTATGATACCATGCATTTTGAATGTGTTGATTTGCAACTCCTCTAGTGTGGTTTCTCCCTGCAAAGGAAAATGAGAGAGGAAGTTATTTGCTGGGACCAAATTTGAGTTTGAGGCCAATTGGCGGGCAAGCATGTTAGCTTTCTCAGTGTCCGTTCAAACAACCTCATGATTGTTGGATAATAGGGGGATTGTTTATTTCCCATTATTTTTTACAATGTTGTAGATTTTCCAGAAAGCGCGCGTTCTTAATTTCTGCGCTTCAATGCGTTTTTTTAGTGGTTTTGATATATTCTCTTTTAGCGTTCGCTGTTTCTTTCTTACACTTATTTTTGACTCCTATAAACCTTTGTCTGTTTGTACTGGACTTATGCCAGATACATCTGTCGTATGCACGTTGCTTCTGAGCAATGGCTTCTGCGCAAATAGAGTACAGTGTTGTTTGCTATAGAACTTCTTTGTGGGAACATGTGCTTAAATTGCTGCTTTAAACCATTCATTTGTTTTATTTGCGCTCTTTTCTGCAGAAAGAGAAAATACATTCCCCATGCGGAATCTCTGATGTGATATCTAATGACATCCCAGACAGCCTTAGTGATGTACATTGTCGTTTTCAGCAAAGGCTCTTCATTCTGGGATCGAGAGTTTAGGGTGATGTCTATCATTATTGCAACATGGTTAACATTTCAGGGTGAGCAATGTGGTATTTGTTACACAACCTTCAGGAACTTTTGTCAGAAATAGATCTAGAAGTGAGACTTGCGAGTTCTGACGATCAGGGAGTCGGGTCGAGATGTTACTGTCTGTGTCAATAAATTGCGATATTGAAAAGTTATGGATGATGCTACCAGCTGTGTCTGTGTAATCAGAGAAATCAACCCAATTAAACTCACGAAATACATGTATTTGGGCGCTAGTGTCGATGGAAAGTGCTATATCTGTGCTGTCAGAGACATGATTGAGTAATCTACAGTCTGAGTCGAAGGATAGCGATAAAGAAAATATACGTAGCTAAAACTATGTCGTGAAGTTAGTTTAAAACACATGAACACCTGGTCATCTTCATTTAGTTTTGTTTCTCTAGTCATGGTGAGTGTGTTATGAATATGGACTCCACATTAATGCATGTGCCTGTCAGAGTCTTTACGACAAAGGGGGAGGTAACAATATATGTTAAAGAGGTTAGAGGTGATGGAGGAGTGCAAGTTAGTTTCACTTATAAAAAAAAGATCTAGCATCATCTAAATTAGTTCTAAGTCTACTGATATATGTCTGGCAGTTTGTACAGAAAATAATCTGATAAGTATCAAGAATCTAAAAAAAATATGATCTTAAAAATATTGTTTCTCTCTCATAGATAAAAAAAACTTATTTTTACAAGGGACTATTTTACGTTACACCGACTAATGGAAATAGTAAAATTACAGCTAACTATTTCTTCTTAAAAAAACACATATATATATTATATTCTGGAGATATAGCGTATTGGTATAGCATTCGACTACAGATATAATTTCCCTTCGTTAAAGCCCAGGTGTACCTCGTCATTTTATTTAAATTTCTTATTTATAGGTTCAATTTTCGATAAAAGAAGAGATACCATTTAAGATCCCCACGAATTATTCCGCCGTGTAAATTTAAAAAGTAAACATCAATCAGAAGTTACTCTTTAAGCGCATTCATCGTCAAGCGCAAATGTCACCTGGCGTTATATCGTAAACAAATAGACGAAATATAACGAACGACATTATCATTATTATTTTTTAGTTTTTTAATTTTTATTTATTTATTTATTTTTTTTTTTTTTTGCAGCGGGCAATTTATCTTTGTAATATTTAATATAAAATAAAGAATACATTCCATTATAATACATACGTAACCTGCATGTATTAAAATATCGTGTTTTAGCGTATTGTGCGACTGGACAACGCCGGGCTGCTTGTTAATCGATGATGACTATTATTACGGTAAGAATACTTCTCAACATCTGGCATACAATAGTTTCACTTTATTAATCCTTAGTTTTAAATAGTTCTCGTGCTTGCGAGAGAATTTGTATACTTGGCAGCTAAACAATACTACAAATATTGCAATATATAACCCACTTCGTCAAATTAATTATGAACGACGCCCTCAGAATAAGAGATTTTATATTAGACTTTAAATGCAAAATTAATATCTAGAAAAAGGGCATTTTTATACAGGTGACACTAGTAATTTTATTAGAAAATATTAAATAGTATTTATGTTATGATGTAAGCTGATATACCTGTTCCAGGACCAATGGATTCTCCCGGAGACTATAAAAATATGCACATTTAACGTGTTTTTGTGTAAGGATTAGTGTAAGCTTTGGAAATCTGGAATCATGGCACGTGCTTTTATAAATTATTCAAATATGTTTGTTTTCATTGTTTGCGGTCAATAATGTTACAATAGTTGCAATATTTTACTTTGGGTTTCCACTTTTGCCCATCTTCATAGGTTTGTTTGTGGTGGTTTCCCCATGTACAAATCCTACAACCTTTATGCTTACATACGTTTAATTATTCAAAATATGTATTTTCCCAGATTTGCCCATTATTTCAGTTTTATTAAAATAGGATTGTTTTGTAATCTTGATAGAAATCTTGCCCACATAGTTCTCGAAGGGCGACTTTGATATTTGGCAGGATTTCCATTTTTGTAACAAGAAAATGTGTAAATAGATGATTCAGATGAAAAAATATGATAAAATTATAGTTTTGATAGAGCTTTGGTATAACTCATAACAGTTATATGTACTGAATCTATTTCATTGTTTACAACCGGTCAAATTTATGAAGAAACACATTTTAGTTTATGTATATTTTTTATATTGTTTTTTTTTAAAGAAATCGTACACTAATATTATCATATATTAAGATTGCACATTGATATATATATATATATATATATATATATATATATATATATATATATATATAAACAGACAGAGAGATTGATGAGTATATAATAATAAACTTTGTGTTTTTATATAAGTAGAATTTTCGAGATAAAAGCTCTGTGAAAAATGTCCTGCAACAAGTCATAATAGTCAGGTGCCTTATGTAATTCGGTGGGAACTTTTTTGGACATTTTATGAAAAGGTTTTCGTCTTAGAAATCAGAAAATCAATGTCTGTATTTGCCCGTACACGTATATCGCGGCCATATTGGATTTACAAAACAGTCGCCGTAAGATGTACATTTTGTAATATCTCTAAATAAGCTTGAACACTGATTTTAACCGTTAAACCTACATTTTCAGGGCCAAAGAAATCAATGGTGGTGGATATAAAATTTTCCCAGATGTGTATATGGCAGCCATATTGGAATTTACAAAATGGCTGCCGTAAGATATATGTTTTCTTATATCTCGGCCTCAAAATTTAAGCTGGAACACTGCTGAACCTTCAGTTTCAAGGTCATAAAAGCCAATGATGGTAGTTATAAAGCAACAAAATTGTAATATTTACCTTTAGATGCAGAGCTGATGTGGTGTTGTGTTATTGCGATATCTTTGTAATAAAAATATGTATCATTTATAAATCCCTACTTCAGCTTTTCTTAAAAAAAAGCTTGATTTAATATCACTAATTCAAATTATTAATTTACCTCTGATACCTTGAGAACCTGTAGATTCACCGTAATTCTCTTTGTGTTTGTACGTTAAGCATGAGTGATGATTCGCAAAGTAGAGGGGGCATGTAAAACCTAGGAGTCCATTTGTTGGAAGCAGTGCATTCTCTGCTAATCGGATGCTAAAAGAAAAGGAGTATTGGTGCAACATCCTCGATTAGCGTCCTATGAGTTCCTACTCCAAGTAATTCTAGAGAGGGCTAGTTTTAATGATGCGGACTATGTCCAAGTCTTAAGGCGACTGCAGAACTGAACACCAGAAACAATATGTGGAAAAGCGCGGTCTGGCATCGCTCATGTCATTCGAGTGAAACTAGCAATGTTGAAATATACCGTGCAAAATATCACAATACACACATATATGCTATAGGACACTAAACTTCCAAAAAGCCTAGCTAGAAAAGAGAAAGCACAGAAGAGACCGTTCCAGACCCCTCTATATTTAGTTCTGCATTGCCATTCACACGATCACATACAAGTCCACTAGATGAGAAAGTGTGTTTCTTCTGCCAACAGGCCAATGACCAGCAACTGTACCAGATCTGGACTGAGAATGCAGGTAAAAATCTCAAAGATGCCGTGGAAAGCTCCCATAATCCTGCACTTTGACTAAGATGAACACCTGTATATCACAAGTTGATGCACATGCAATTAATGTCCTATACAACAAAGCTTGCTGAACCAAAAATGTGTTACATGCTCTTCGAGATACTAACTAGCAAAGCTGCTGAAGAACCCTTTCGACAAAAGGTGAGTCTGCTTTAGCTGATAAATCTTATTGATGTAGAAACAAAAAAAAACTAAGAATACCTTGGGATGGATGATATTGAAGCGAATTATGTTAATATGCTTGGTTCGGAAGTGTTTGGAAGTCATGTACCTGTATTCAGTAGAAAATGGCTGAAAGAAAGGATCCTTACTTATTTGCTGCACCTGAAGTCTATTCCACCAAACATAAGGAAGCCAACTGTCCTCTACTCCTAAGATTCATGTGCAGACGACATGGTTAATACCTAAATGACAACTGGTAAAGAGGAAGATAACAGCATGAATAAAATCTACAAAACAACATAGGTGATAAGGAAAAAGATTGCAACCTTCAACGAGCCAAAGGAAAGAAATAGCATGCAGGTATCTAGTGACAGTGGTGATGTTCCAGCTGAATTATACACCGTTATCAATTGGATAATGATTGCGCCTGCTGAAAAGCTGGAAACTGTAAATAGAACCAAATATATTGACAGAGCAATACTGACGGTAACCTAGAATATCATGTATAGGGGCAAATCCAGTAAACAGGTAAGGTACAAGCCAAGCAATGAATCAGCATCCAATTCACCCGTGCACGAGGAAATCCTCAGGTTCTCGGACTGGCACTGACTGCCCACCATCACACACTCAACAAGATGCTGTTGAATCTTTTCAATGCTCATGGCTACGCTATTTCACATCGCCGTGCCCTTCTCATGGAAACAGCTCTGGCAAATGCTTTTGTAGAAAACACCAGAGCATACCAAGGCCTCTATGTACCACCATTCCTGAAGATGGGACCGCCCTGTTTTTTCGCAGTAGATGAAACAGATTTTGCAGAGGCCACTACTGATAGGAAGGGAACCATCCACGGCACCATCACGGCAGTGTACTAGAAAGTTGATCCTTCTAAACAATCTGTTGCAGAAACTTTGATCATAAGTGATGCAAAGAGTATATCAGTCACACCCTACCATGTAGACATGCTTCACTGTAACAAGACAAAACCAAAGGCTACCAAGAGATCAGAACAGTTTGCCATCGGCCAGGGGATCTCAGGATCCTATTAGCTGACACAGTTTGGATGGGTTGTTGCATCTGCTTTATCCAGAATGAAACTTCAAGAAAACTCCGGTAAGATTCAAGGCTAGGCAGGATACAACTCGCTGCTGTCTGAAAGCCTTACCTTACACGAGTTACCAACTCTGCTAACTGTGATCGTACAAGCAAATCAGCCGAGGAAGTTAGTAGTTGGGAAAGATCACCCCAAAGTCATTACCTTTGGCACGGCTCAATATGAGAAGGTGGCGCAACTCCTATATACCAGTCCTTACTTGAAACAAATGGTTGTTCCCAGACTGGATGAACTACATGGCATAATGTCTGCAGTCAGAGCGCTTGGTGCATCCATGGAGAAGTCAGGCATAAACTATTTCTGGGTGGAAGCAGGGGTGTATGGTCCTGCCACGGCAAGGCATAACCTAAAAGGCACACGCTACAAGCGATCTCTCCATACCCATATCAACTAATACATACCACTCTATGAAATAGCTCTGGAGTTGTTCTTCAAGGACAAACTACAACCGAAAGATGTGTGCCTGATGGAAACTGAAGGAGAAGAAGCTGCCTGTTTTGAGGATAAGGACAGAAGGCTGAATCGGTGAAGTAAGCAAATGACGCTTTTACCACAGCTGAGGTCATCACACAATTTCAAAAATGGAAGGAACACAAATCACAAAATTCAATGTTCAAGGCCATGATGAGGTACCTAGATTGGGTCGAAGCAATTCTGTTCTTTGTAGCAACAACTCGGAAGGCTAAGCTTGAATTCCATCTGCAAGCTGAGGAAGCACTGTGCAAGCTGTTATTTGCCATGGGATGCATCAAGTATAAGCGATTCTGGCCAAAATACATCGCAGATATGCACGACTTGAGAACCAATCACCCTCAAACATGGAGAGAATTAAGAGCAGACAATATATCATTCACGCAAAGTGTCATTCCATTTGTATCTGTTAGGGCAGACCATGCATGTGAACACCTAAACAAGCTATTAACGATTGGCTCTGGCATCATAGTCATCTCCAACAATGACAATACCAGACAGAGATTTTTTTGACCACACCAGAGCTATCACGTCTGTCAAAAGAGTTCAATAATTAGTTTGTAATGGAAACAGACATAATCAGAGAGCACCATGAGGTTGGACCAAGTGGAGTCAAGATGTCACATGGCACATGGTACAGTCGACAACATCATTGAAGCCATAGTTATCCATGGAGACCCTTTTACACTAAAGGGGGGAAAGCTGTACAATGTGATCACTAATGCCTACATCCGAAATGAGTATGTAGAACAGATCTTGAATGTTTATTTCACTGGACAGAAGTTGTATAAGGATTCGTGTCAGGGCGGATCAATGCAGATGTCAGCCTCTGATCCCCCGTAAAGAAAGAGAACAAAAATATGTTCCTTTTGGGGAACAAAAGATTACAATGAAACTCAGAGACAATATTGTGCAGTTGAAGGATACCAAGGACCTGTTTGCAAAGCTGATGGTACTTGCCAGGTCAAGCCGAGAGATCAACCAGAAAGAGGCCATAGGAAATCATAAATTCACTCTGACATCAAGAGCACTGTAATTTTCTGTATTTTTGAGATGAGGTGTTTTAATTAATTGAGATTGTCTGACTGACTTCCTCATCTTGGTTTTTATAGTCACAACGTTTCGGCCGTTTTGCCCGCCGGCCTTCATCAGGTGTTTTGTATCGAACTGGGGGACCGTTTGTTACGAGTCGAACCCAACCCTTTATTATTATTACGGGGTACCGTGGTCGGACTGCAGCTAGGCTCTGGGACATAGTTGCTGATTACTTTTCACTGCCTGTGTTTAGGATTGAACTCAGAACCTTTGGTTAACTGTACACTTTGATACAACATCTAGGACCACTCGGTCATATGTCACTAGAACTAATAAACGGTTCCCCAGTTCAGTACAAAACACCTGATGAAGGCCGAAGGGCAAAACGGCTGAAACGTTGTTACAGTAACAATCAAGATCAGGAAGTCAGTCCGACAATCTCAATAAACCAAGAGCACTGTTTGCTCCTAATGGAACAATGCTGCGATATCGCAAGTTCAAGTTAATCCAATCCAGTTACTGATAAGAGAAGACATGCCGCATGAAGACCTGCCACCTCAAGCTGGAAGTTCTACCCACCAAGATGCATCAGAAACAGGATTTACAGGGCCCACATCTACTGACCAGCCAAGTCACAAGATAGCACTGGTAGATGGCATGGTACTTGTGCAGAAGCTCAGCTAGAAACCAACGACTCTAGTGACAGTCAAGGATCTGTTAGCTTCTTCAATGACAGACTGATGCAACTACACGAGATTATGATGAAATCGTCCTCGTTTTTTTACATACCGAGCAGATTCTCGGTAGAGTGCAACCAGAGATAAACGAATACAAGGAAAAGCTTCTGTTCAGTATCAAGTCAGAGATGACATAAACATCAAACTTATCCCAATGAAGAGGTTCCTCTTATATGAAAAGAGGAAGGCTGATCTGAATGACTATCTTGCTGCCCAAACTCGAATTTAAACATGGGATCATCCAATCTGATAATCACATCTGATTCTGGTACACTAATAGCAACAGAGACCTGTTTTTTAGTAAATAACCATGAGGAAGCAGACACGCTGCTGATCCACCAGGCTGTGATGGCTTTACAGTAAACCCCACATGATGCACAGTTCGTATTTTCTCCCCAGATACGGACGTTTAATGCTAGTCACAGCAAATGACCTACTGCTGAAAACACATCCATTTCTCTTGCCTCTGGTGTTATACAAATTCAACCAATGTGGCGAGCTTTAGGTAAATAAAGGGCAAATGCTTTTACAGCCTACCATGCGTTCACCGGGACCGACAACACGGGGAGGTTCTTCCATATATGCAAGACAACCTGGCTGCAAGACTACCGCAAACTAGATGCAGGTGTTGTCAATGCTCTGCAAATGCTTATGGATGAAGAAGTGACAGACGAACTGCTGTCAGCATTGGAGTCCTTTATATGTGCAGCTTACGCGCCAAAATGGATAAACATAAAAACAATCCCTAAACTGCAATGGTATCTGTTTTGCAAGCATAAGGCAGAAAGGTAAAAGCTCCCTTCAACACCTTGAGTTCTAAAGCATCATATTTTAAGAGTCCATGTCCAAGCAAGTTTATGGGCACAAGCAGCTATTGCTCTACAGATTTCACAACTGGATCCCCTGGAAAATGGGTACTTCAATCAGTGTGATTGTATCTTGAAACCAATGACCACAGAGGTACCCCAACCCCTAAGGCAATCCTTGGGATGGTAATATGTAAATGGATATTTGACTGTTCTTCTGGCAGATGTTCCAGCCTGTACTGGCATGTGTCAGTGCAGCAGCCAGTGTGAAAACGATGAATATTCCCAAGCTGTGAAGTATGAAAGTGATGATGATGATGATGATGATGCATAGACAATGATTATGTGTTTCAAAGGGGGCGTAAAACGGTTAAATGATAACTGCGACTATTGACTTCCTTGACACTGAAAATGTATGTTCAGCAGCTAAAATCAGCGTTCCAGCTTATATTTAGAAGCCGAGATATTACAAAACGTACATCTTACGGCGGTCATATTGGAAATCCAATATGACCGCCATACAAGCATCTGGGCAAATCGAAACATTGATTTTCTTATTCCTTGGAAAAAACCTTTTTCAAAAATTTATAGTTGTGCAAAACTCCAAAATGTTCCAACAAAAGTTAAAATTGTGCCATTAGAAGCCTGCCCATGAGTATAAAATATCAGGTAAAATGAAACTGGGACATATTCTATTGATCTAATCAAAAGTTTGGTTTGTTTGCAGACCGTTTCTATCCAACTCGACAAGTCTTGATTATTAACAGAAACTTGAATTTTGTGATAATACGCCCCCCGAGAATAAGTAATGTCTATGTATAAAGAAACAGAAACAAAAATAATTCATGTAGTTTAATTTTTCTCTCGAGAAAACCGTTATTTTCACCTCAGAAACGCCACACACACACACACACACACACACACACACACACACACACATATATATATATATACATCATATATATATACATTATATATATACATATATATGCACATATATATACACATATATACACATGTATATATATATATACATATATGCATATATATACATATATATACATATATACATATATATACATATATATATGCGTATATATACATATATATATACATATATATATATATATAGAGAGAGAGATAGATAGATAGATAGATAGAGAGAGAGAGAGAGAGAGAGAGAGAGAGAGAGAGAGAGACTCTCCCGTCGATTACGGCGTATAAACCCGCCAGCCTAATTAAGTTGGTCGGAAATCTACACATGTGTTTATAGTGGTTTATGCTTTTATACAGAACTTACCACATTTTTTGATATAACTGCATATCTTCATAGCTGTAATTGCTACCATAAAACAACCCATAGTGTAGACCTTACGTTAGAGTTTTCCTAAACGCATCTTTTAACGATACGTACAGCACAGTCACGTTGGCACATGGTTTTCGCCAGATCAGTAAAGAGACAAGGAAATATCTATGTTGGTATATGTATGGGTTTTTAATTCATAAAGAGAGATGCGTCTGGTAAAGAGCATCTGTCCCCCCCTCTCTGGCTTTCTTACTCTTTCTATTTTCTCTCTCTGTGTCTCTATTAGAGAATAGAGAAAGAGAGAGGGAGAGGGAGGGAAAGAGAGAGAGGTGAATAACGTGGACAGTGGACACGTTTGCAGAAGAAGGGTCAGCTGACCAGATGACGTGGTGTTATGTGATGAGGTTAGCTGATTCTTTCTTGCAGTTTGGTTTCGGGTGTTGAAGAAGACAGACGGCTTTTCAGCTGTCCCCCCCTGCGCTGGGGACGACGCTGACGTGTACCATCAAGCAAGCAAGGTTCACCTCCATTCTGTGTCGACCTTTGGAAGGTGAAAAAAACATAACACCTTAATTATCATCTTGGAGTGAATTCTTCATCCAACAGGTCAGCTCCCCTCCAAGAGACGATGAAAACCAGAGGAACAACCGACGACACATGAATGAAAAGGTATGTTAAGAAATGCATGTACACAAACACACACCCACGAAGACATGGACAATAAGATTAGAAACTAGACGATCACGTACACGAATCTCCTTCTTGACATTATTCCCTTTATGATACAATCTCCTTTATGACACCCCACTATATAACACGTCTTCCTATATATGTGGATTGCTTGAACCAAATTTATTTTTGTTTTAAATAAAATACATATATTTTTATGAGATTTCTAATGATAATCAGTAAAGGATTAAATACATAGTGCTTTCTAACTGATTAATTTAATGGATCTATTTTTTATGAACTACAATCACACTCGTTGTTTGCAGAAAGTTTGTTTTTATACATTTATCAACAGTAAAAAATGGTATTTGATTTAAATTCAGGTGCTATTTATTTTACGAATGGTTCATGTCTGAATCCGCTTGAGAAGGACAGCTCATAAGTTCATAGCAAATGAAATAGATTAGCTGATCCCATAATCAACTTGAACGCCATTATACAACCGATTAAACGTTTACATCAATTAGCTTTTCCATTGTTCAGATTTCAATTGCTTCAGTTTCTTACGTACGACAAGTCTATCTTTTCCTCTGTATCAGTGTTTGATTTATCACACTCATTGTTTTTCTCTTGTCCGCCCTCCTTAGGGTAAATAGCTAGAGCATTAATAAAACATTAATAAAACCGACCGACAGTCTTCATTAATGATTGATTAAGTATCAATAAAAAACAAAATAAATTCAATGTTTGATTAGGTAAAAACACAAAGTCTTGTTTCTCGGTTCACCCGAGAATTTGACTTATTCGTCTATTTCCCCGTTTATAAGAGAAGTAGCTGATTGATAAGGTTCTTGTTTGAAATGCCTAAAGAGCCAACTGAGAATATATTTCTTTTTTTAAAAACCAAAATAAAATGTCATAAGTAACCTAAACACCTTCATTTCTTAAATTGCCATTTCGAAATTACAGCAATGCGATCGATCGATCAGAGAACACTAATTAAGATCAAAGCTTTTGCAAACAAGCGCCAAATTATTTTTTATGTTTTCGTTCAGAGAAAATACACACTCTTAAAACAATGAAATATTTTATAGCTAAAAAAACACTCTTAAAACAATGCAATAGTTTATAGAAAAATCACCCTTAAAACAATTAAATAGTGTATAGCAAAAAACACACACTCTAAAAACAATGAAATAGCTTATAGCAAAAAAAAACAAAACATCCTTCAAACAACGAAATAGTTTATAGAAAAAACACTCTTTAAACAATGAAGAGGTTTACAGAAAAAACACACTCTTAAAACAATGAAATAGTTTATGGGAAAATACTCTTAAAACAATGAAATAGTTTATATAGCAAAAAACACACTCACACTTAAAACAATGAAATAGTTATTAGCAAAAACACTCTTAAAACAATGTAATAGTTTATAGCAAAAAAACACTCACTTTAAACAATGAAATAGTTTATAGCAAAATAACAAACACTCCTGAAATAATAAAATAGTTTATAGCAAAAAAACCCACTCTTAAAACAATGAAATAATTTATAGCAAAAAAAACACTCTTAAAACAATTAAATAGTTTATAGCAAAAAAAAAGCACTCTTAAAACAATAAAATAGTTCATAGCAATCCACCTACTTTAAAACGTAACTCTTTTAAAAACAGAAAAATGAATACGTTATACTGAAATATTATTCAAGTTTCTGCATTCAGGATGATTGCTAATTTGCGTTATTCGGATTATTCAGATCACTGAATTTATATTATATTTTTCACATACAATATCGAACGCTGTAACTTCTTAACGATTCGGGCGTTTCATATAACTTGAATTTTGTTTCATATAAAACAAAACTTTACTAAATTCCGAACAAAGCTTCTAATTTAATTTACAGTAAAAGTTTGATTTTTGTGTGGTCATCTATGTTCGGTTAGGCGACTTTAATATATCTTTATTCTCTCCTACTGTCTCACGTAACGGGCATTGAATATTCAATATAGAGTTGCATAATTTCGAAATGGTTATCACTTTGGGATTTATTAGTTGTGTAACAAGAGAAAATCGTAACCGTGATCAATGTTATCGCTCGTATTGAGGGTTGAACTGTCTGAGTTGACCATAAAAATCTCGAATTAGACCAAATATATCTGAAGGTGGATATTTGAGAATATGATAAAAAGAAAAATTCACCAAATAAACTAGATTATATACATTCTTACTAACTTTTCTCATCCTAACTCGTAAACACTATATATTTAGTTCTTTTACATAATAGTGGCGCGGAAGGATGCTGATTTGTTAAATAAGTACAAAACAAGAATAAGAAAATTTGCACATGGATTCTATCAAATTATAATTGCAGTCAGCTATTATTCCACACAGAACTGGTACATCCAGCTACATCTAAACGACGTGGTTGGTATTACTGGCAGGCATTTGCCATCTGACCGTCACTCCGGACACATAAACTCTAGGTTTCGATCTCAACAATCTATTCAGGAGAATTTTGGGTCATTTCGGCTTTTTATTATCAGACATGTATTCGTTCTTAATAACTCCAGGAGGACCACCTTCCGAAATCTTGCCCCATCTTTTTGAGATGGAGTAAGATGATGTTTTACTGTCTTAAGTATTCCGACCTGGGATGGCCTATATGGGTGGCCAGATATTTTTCAAAGTCTGCTGTGCTGTTCTTTAACGGACACTGCCTTGATTTTCCTCACTTTCAGGTTGTGTCACATATTTCAGTGGTAGGAAGGAAATAAATACCACGATTAATGACAGGTATTGCCCCAGAATAAAGACGTCTTCCTACAAAACGGACTTTTGTGAATACACTTTTTAAAATCATATCATCGTGTCTGTCCTTATTATTGCCGGCCTTCACTACACGATTCAAAACTACTTTCAATTGTTGGCACGACCATTCAGAATCACCGTTCCAACAATTCTGATCCAACGATAAAAAAACAGATGCCAGAGGCAGCATCTTTGTGTATATTTCGTCATTTGTAAACTTATTTAATATTGATAAAATATCACTTAGAAAGTAAAAATCTATAAAACCTTAAGACATATTTGACTTTCTCCTTGGCAAGAGGTCAGTATTTTCAGACCACGTCACTATCTGCAATCATCAGTACATGGGGTAATGAAGCAAGTTTAAATATATTGGAACTGCTAGCGTATTTCTTGTTGGGACAACGTCATTGTCTTTAAGTGTTCCTGAAAGTGTCGCAAATTTTTATTCTTAATCACCCCTCCTTTAAAGGTGACGCATGCAAAACTATATATTCTAAAACTCATTTATCTTACCTATTTTTACATGTCAAATATAAAGATCTACCTCAATTGATGGGTAAAAAAAGAATGACATCTTTCGCAGAAGATTGTCACCGTCAAAGCTAATGTTTCTATTAAGTAGAGAACGAATCACTATCTATCAACACATTCACAGAAAGCACCTGTTTACAAATGCTAATTATGTGTATGTACCTTTTATTAGCAGTTTAATATTATTTACTGTTTGTTTTTCTGTAATTATTATATGATTACACATGGTTCTTTTAAGTCTTGTATTAAAAAAAAACTGTTACATCAATTTAATTTTCAGTGCTGATATTCAAGTATATTTTTGACTTGGGAGAAGATTAAAGCGTTTTCTTGTATAGAAACCTATACAGCTAAAACATGTCTGTTTCAGTGAAGCCTAAAAGATTGACTGATATTATCATTCTATTCAGAATATGTCCTTGTAAATATCTTTATACGAGCATTACTCTATTGTAGAATGCGGTTGTATATATAATTACATATATTTTTATATTATATTATATAAATATATATATATTTCAGAGGAAACATAATTTAATTTAAATAAAAAGATCCAAGAAACAAAAAAAAAACGGGCAGGTGGAATTGTTAATTTTTTTTTTCCTTAAGGCCTTATCGTCTGACCCTCTAAGCACTTCCAAGCTCATGAGTCCGCCATCGGTAATCACCTGATTAGTATAAATAGGTGTTCTGACCAATATTCCGATGGTTGGTTTTCTGTTTTATACAGTGCTAGGTCGAACTATCATCTCAATATCATTGAGGCGTTAGTCATTAATAACTCTCGACGTAGCCTGTGTAGACAAAAGATTTTGAAACATCAGTTGGAAATATTTACTGATTTAAAACCACCTGAACAGTGAGAATTATATATATTTTTTTCTCTCACTAGTTTTCCAACTTTAACCAATTTCCCTCTTTCCTCATTCGATTCTTAGCTTTTAATTTATCCTTCTGACGTTTCCTCTTGAAGGGTCAGACGATAAGGCCTTAAGGAAAAAATTTTAACAATTCCACCTGCCTGTTTTTTTTTCTTTGATCTTTTTATTTAAATTAAATTATGTTTCCTCTGAAATGTCTCCTTCCATTTTGCTGTACCAAGAATTTACTTATATATATATATATATATATATATATATATATATATATATATATATATATATATATATATAAAGTGATAATGTTTGTGAGTAAATTTCTAACCCTATATACTCTACCAATTTTTTTATCTACATACTTGAATTTTGGTGTACTAAGTATTCAGACATGTTGAAATTTTAAAATTCGTTTTCAGCTGGAAAAGAAGCTGGAAATAAGTCAAATTTCAAAAGTGTACATGGAGACCGTCGGATTTTTATGTATGCCAACTGTTCGACGACTGCGCATACGCTAATCATTCCAATTATGTTAAGAATAGGTTTCAAAACACCCTTTGCTGATCGCGTCCATTTAGGCTATGGTTTTTGTACATGAATTGCTGTCTTTAGGTTTTGGTTAAATCCTAAGTAGATTTTTATTTTTTTTACGCAAAGTGTATTGTTTAGAAAAAAAATCATGATACTCGCATGTAGAAGTCTTAGTTTATTTCTGTTTTTAAGTCATTTTTTAAAGA
Source organism: Euprymna scolopes (assembly GCF_053919585.1). Taxonomy (NCBI): domain Eukaryota; kingdom Metazoa; phylum Mollusca; class Cephalopoda; order Sepiida; family Sepiolidae; genus Euprymna; species Euprymna scolopes. The sequence goes on from NC_136509.1 coordinate 43,201,569, forward strand.
ACGTTACAGTATACATCTAGTATATATATATATATGTATATATATGCATATATATGTATATATATGTATATATATACATGTATATATATATGTATATATATATATATATATATATATGCCCAAAATTAGATCTATTATCATTGCAAATCGGTGATCAAATACCAACGTATCAATGCGCTGCAATATTCTAGCTGGGCGCATTTAATCAACACCGATAAAACACTGGTCACTAGAAGCATATGCATTTCAGAGTAAAATGTGTATGGTATTAATTTAGGAATAAAAATCACATTGATTTGTTTACATCGAGCAAAGTTACTTAGGCACACTATATTCAAATCAATATTGAAATAAAAATTCTACAGTAATTCAGAAACAAATGAAAACTTTCATTTTTCTTTATATCAGCGTTAGAAAATTGATTGAAGAAAAACACGTCTTATACATATAAGCTGCATTGTTTTGCATAACTATCTGTGTCTTCTTAATAATATTTCGCGATTATAATATGAGGTAAGAATATCCATGGGAATGCAGCTGAATGAGAAATACATTGAATCAACAAATATGTTTTGATAAGGTTGATATTTTTCTGTAATAGCGCAAACATATATAGAAAGGAGAGAAAAAACAATAACACGCAGCAAATACGAGTTTGTTTACGTTTCTATGCAGAATTTGTCTATTCTATTTAACATATATACTAATTCAAATTAGATAAAGTAATACATAATCATAAATCCTAAGAAAGTAATATTTTGCTGCATAATCCAATACAAATAATATAGTCGCATTGTAAGAGCAACACTTAAACGCCTATCTTCAGTTCGATTCTTGTCAGACAATGCGTTTATTCATTGACATGTTTGTTTTTCGAAGCATTATTTTCTTACGTAACATTTGACTCGGGCTTTATTCGGCAAAGAGCCAATGCACATCAAAATTATTACGATTTTACATCTCATTCTATAACAATGAGCATATATTACTATAATGGCATTTTAAATGAGGTCACATCAAAGGAAGGTCACTCTCATTTTATTGTTCAGGGTTTAAAGATTGGCTTTTTTAAATCCGAATCTCTCAAATCCGGCTTACTGGAAGCAGTTTAATTTTTAAATATTTCCTTTGTACTTTTTAAACGCCAACAGCATGAACAAACTAAGCAATGAACAAGCAGGTTATATGGCCAAAGTATCTATATATTAATTTGCTTGTCCGTACGGTGTCCCGTCATCACCATCGCTAACATTAATTAATGAAACGTGTCATCATCATCGCAAACATTAATTAATGTGAATTATCTCCCTTTATTGTTCAATCTTTATCAGTTAAAAATCATTAACCCTTTTTATTTCCCAAAAGTTCCCGAACAAAAAAAAAAATAATAATAACTGTCTATTTATGGTTCCGGATTATTTTAAACACAGTTATGCATAGAAGGTATCGGTCCAGTTTAAATAGTATAGTATTTTACTTACATTTTTAACGATGTCTTCTGTCTATTATTGTAGGAACGCTTATTCTATTTTATTCAGTAATAAATATATTTTTACATTAAACGCTACGAGTACGTCTTTTTTTACTGTTCCCCTTTATGTTTTTTTTTAAATTTACTTTTGAGTGAGCCTAACACAACAAAAATATGTTTAGAAATACATGTTACAAAAGTCAAGAATGATTTTATTAAATAAATCACCAAAGTCACCATTCGCAAATACAGAGTCAAAACATATTTTATGCCTTGTTCTGTTTTGTTTTTGTTTTACGGCATATCAATCTTTTTCGTGTTATTTAATGCCGAATCGAGTAATTTTGTAACATTTATACATCTTCACGTTGATTACATAGTTATTACTTATGTTTTTTTTTTTCGTTTTATTTTGCTTCTTTTACAGGCATTCATCTTCTAATGCCAACCGACAGGGCATACATATTTAAATACTATAAAAACGGACACAACAATTTTTTTTAATATTAAATAAAACAGTGTTTCATTACTTACGATTTAATTTATTTAAAGAAATATTTATTTCCTATTTAAAGATTTTCAGTATATTTTATTTAACTGAAGAATTTTTCCATTATTTTTATTACATTGTCAGGTGAAGTTTTTTTTTCTCATTTTAAAACAAATTATTAAAAAAAGATACAAGACCATTAATTTTTTTTCATTAAATCGCTATGTAGGTGAAGGTTCAAAATACTTAACCCTTCTCCCCATAACCGTTTTTATGCAGTAAAATACTTTGTTTCACTAATTATGGTTTAAATAAATATTTATTCCTTATTTAAAGATTTACAGTATATTTTATTTAACTGAAGAAATATTTATTGTTCATACATATTTTTTCCTTTATTTTTTTTACATTGTTAGGTGAAGTTTCAGAATAGTTAACCCCCTCCTCATATTAAGAATGGCTTTCAGCATGATTCTTACAATAGAGCTATCAAAGTTTATTGATTTTTCTTATTTATCAAAAATTATAAAAAAGATACCAGAACATTTTAAACATTTTTTTCGTTAAATCGTTATTTAGGTGAAGGTTTAGAATAGTCAACCCCTCTCCCCTTATTAAGAATGACATTTTATTATTTCAGCATGATGCTTACATTTTTCTTAATATAAAAAAGATACAAGAAAATGTTAAGCTTTTTTTTTAATAAAAATGTTAGATCAAAGTTCGGAATAACTTATTTTATAGCCAATTAGCCAGCTTACTTAACTGTATAACATTGACAATAAATTTGATAGGTATAACCTACCCCACATACTTTTGATTATCAAAAAAACAAAATTTAACTGTACTTCGTAAGATTTACAGAAACACTTCATTTTGTATGCATGTAATACACAAGAATCTGAATATTATAACATATTACAATGTTTTTATGGAAAAAAAAACTTTTGTACAGAAAATTCAAAGTGTTCTATTTATATTATCAGGAAGTTGTGATGCATTAATTGAAATCTATATCAATAATTCGACTTCAAAAATTTGTGAATTTCCAAATCTTCATTGAATAAAATTCAAAATGAATAGAAAAGTCTATCGCATATGTAAAAGTTGACAGTTGCTTATTTAACTTCATTAAAAGCCTTCAAAGTCAACTAAGAGCTGCTCAATATCCTGGCTTAATGGATCATTTAGCAAGGAGTGTAGATGGTTATTCTGGTGTACCAGTTATTCTACCATCTACCTTTACAGGAAGTCCTAGGAATCTACAACAGTTTTATCAAGATGCAATGGCAGTTTTCTGTGACTTATTCATTACTCACACATGTAATCCAAAATGTCCTGAAATATTAAATAACTTGGGATCATCAGAACATGCACACAATCGATATCAGCAATGTCACACAGTTTTTTTAAATTGAAAATCTGACTCCCAAGAACCTGCTTACTGACAACTATTCTCACTCCAAGCAGCTGATCGACGTCCCTGTCACCGCCTCAATCATTACCAGCACTTCCTGACAATATCAACAGCATCAGTTACGATCGCATTGACCTTCAATAAAAGTTTAAACTAAAGTTCTTTGTTTGTTCTACTTACTTCCATACGTTCGTTGTTATAAGGAATGTCTTACTGATGTGTTTTAAAAGATTTTAACTACCGTGGCATTTTCACGGGTCCTGCAAGTCTTAATTAATTTCTTGATTAATATTATACTTTGTTGAATTGTTATGGATAACACGTACGCAATAGTTTATCAATAAAGGGTTAAAATGCAATTATAATTAGATGCATAGTCGGACAACAACGACAACTGGCCAGTATCGATTAAACATGTTTGATCCCTTTTACGCAATATATTTTAGATTCTAAGAAGAAAAAAATGAGATCCCCATAACAATATTGCAATAATCTGATCAATACGACATGAAGTAACTATAATAACTGATATTCTGTTGTAATAATCTGACACCTTCGAAGACACGAGTGCCCGTCTGTTTTGGTTGTCATTCTACGTAGCAAAACATATATGCTGCTAGAGCTTTTAAATATTGCAGAAACTTAAGATATTTTGTGAGCATTGTACTTCACGAAAACAAATCTGGACAATGTTTCTTTTAATAATCGAGAAACACATACGAATGTTTACACAAGCCGCAAATATTAAAACGTTAAAGGTTTGAGATCCCCCATCGGCAAGGAGAATCTTGGAAAAACGAACGTTTATTTCTCTTCCGGTTAAATGATCGCCTGGGCACAGCGGCATTTGGCCTTTTCTTATTTATTAATATCCGGTTTCCTTCTCGTAGTTCAGTTATCTGGATGCAACGCCAGTAGGGTTACCTATCTATAAACGAAAGGAGGAAACTTGAAAAGTTTTATACTGCAAAATCTTTTAGTAAAAGTTATACAGAGTGTAACCTATAATATCAATAAAACGTAGCACCAAAACTTTACATATCCATATGAAATTGTGAGATATATATATATATATATATATATATGTGTGTGTGTGTGTGTGTGTGTGTCTGTGTGCCTGTATGTGTATAACAAAATGATTTTTTTAAGATATAAAGAACAAATCGTAATGGTGGTTAAGTATACGCATTTTCTAAGCAAATGTATCGGCATTTGGCAGTGACTGTCTAGTAAAGGACACGAACTGAATCCTGTTTACAATATGTTAGAATGCAGTTCTCTCCACATAGAAACTTTTACTGATGGAGGAGTTCGACAGAAACATTCCCGGGTTCTACAAATACAGCTGGGGAAGGTCGAAGCTTACATCGATCGAAACGTTGTTAAAATGGCACTCAAGATGAGAACAGTAGACCAATGAATCAAAATAATACAACATAAATTTATATCTATTAATACGGACTGTAATATGGAATAGATATATTTGTTTAACTCAAATCTCCTACCGAGTTCTTATTGAAATTGAAACAAGTCTTGTAGCACGCTGTATATATCCTGATTTTAATATTCGTAGAAACTCATACAATTGATTCCAAACTTGTTGTGTTTGGTAAATTTGCTGACTATTTTATCCCAACATAATAGCACATTAACCGAAGTAAAATCATAAGCTAAGCTCTTGATACAAGCTACCAAATATTCATTGAATCGCAGAAAATATTAATACAGTTAATATCATTGCTTGCGCTACACAAATACTAAATGTTGACATGTAATCTAAGTACGTTATTACATTAATAATTGTAATTGTAACGTTTAACCTTCAGACACAGATACAACTTATCTGCCAGCAGTTGGCATCACTATCTAAAAGTTTCCATATACATCAAATACATCTGTTCAAGGCGTATCGTCTTTTATGTAGCTGAATTATAATTGTTTACAACAAAATAAATAATGTAATTCACACTATTGTTTTCATTCTAAGTTCAAAATTGCTAATTTTTCTTTAATTTTCTAATCATGGATAAAATTGGGAAATTAATTATGAGTAATACTGGCCTTGTTTTACCTACGTGTTTAGAACATAATGATAAAATAAGACATTAATTTAGATTAATAAATTGCCTTTGTAATGACAAGTTTTTAATATCTACATCGGCAATCATTTAGTTATTTAGAAAGTAATAATTAGTAAATGTAAGTGTGCTTGCTACGAATAAAAGAAATTGTCAATATCATCAACGTAAAGGTGCAAGTTATATTTTTTTTAACTAGGTTTATTTCAATTGCATACGATTTATGATTTGAGGCTAATAATGTGTTGGATCTTATACAAAGACGTGAACGTGCTATTATTTATATTATTTCCCAGTTGAATTCAAGCTTTCTCTCTCCGTGTTAACGATTGCTTTTATAATAATAATAATAATAATAATAATAATAATAATATTCCAACACAATATCTTTTGTGTAGATTCGTATTTACAATTTACATGCTTGAACGTTTTGCATGACTAAGTAAAATAGCAAGATAATTAAAACAATAAAGCAAAGAAAATATTAATTAGCGTGCAATGTATGAAGACAATCGAGGAACACAAAGCCCACTTTACCATATTAAAAGTACCATAATAATCTAATAGTCTCTCGATTAATCCTTTACCGCTAATATAAAGTTCCTAGAAAAGAACACCTTTTATGCCTATTGCTAGGCATCGAATTCATATTTTGTTACCTAACAGCTAGCCTCGATTTATAATGAGTAAAAGTAGGGTGCGAAATGCCTGATTGTATTCCTTGTTTCAAATTGGTCAATACATCTATATGGGTAAGTATAGATGATATTATTATCAATATCGCTTCCTCTTGTATCTAAGCTCCACCTCGAAAAGTCTTAATTTAAATGGTTCTTATATACACTTAGGTTCCTTTAAATATATGTATATATATATATATATATATATATATATATATATACATATATATATATAATTATATATATACATGTATATATATGTGTATATATACATATATATATATACATATATATATGTATATATACACGTATATTTACGCATATGTACACGCACAAATATATATATGTATACATATATATATATATTTATATATATATATATATATATATATATATATATACTAGTAAAAGTACCCATCGTAGACTGGGTTCAAAAACAGCCAGCAGAAAATGGACTCTGATTTATTAAAGTATGATAGGTTATGAAAAGGAATGGTTTTAAAGACATAGCTTCAAATTCGCCGGTAACAAAACCAAAGCAAAATATGATGAAAGTAAAAATAAAATAGATAAGCCCCATAATTTATTATACTATACCTGTTCACAGTGAAACACTTATCACAATATTCTATGGATCTATATTAAAACACCCTGTACAACTTTGTGACATATTTCCATTCTATGGAGGTCAGGCGCGAACGAACACCCCATGATTTTATTATACCATATTCCTTCAAACTGAAACACAATTATTAAAATATACTTACGCAGATAGATATGAAAAGTCTCCATTAAAGTTTGTGCGTATTTCCATTCTATGGAGGCCAGCGCGAACGCAGACCCCACAATTGTATTATACCATCCCTATGTAAGTTAAAACCTACTTATCAAAGTATTCTTATGTACATCTATATCAAAAACATTTGTAAACGTTTTTTTTTAAATTTTTAATTTTATTATTTTCATACTTTGTTGACCAGGCGCGTACGCAGACCCCACAATTTTAATGAACCACTGTTCTGCAGGATCCAATATACCCATTCCTGTGTCTTGATGCATTTTCTATCATTATATATATATGTATATATACTAGCAGGGAGACTTGCCGGTGTTCGAAATTAGATGAGGATTACCAAATGTTTCTTTTTCCAATACATTTATTGACATCGATATCAGTGTAATCCCCCATTTTCTAAACAAATCGATTGATTACCTGCTTTAGTAAGCGACTCTCAACTCAGCGTACTGGCATTATTCGGCACGTCTCCGCACTTTTTAGTTTACAATAAATTGAGAGTCTAGTACTGAATGCAGAAAATTGTCTGAAAAAGACTGCGTTATTAAAGCTTAAAATCTACCATGGTGCAATTATGCTCTTAAAATCAACATTCATTTTGAGAGCGCCACTCCTTATCAAAGAACCAACTGTTTGTTTTATGATTTTTTTTTACATAATCACTTGAATGATGAACGTACACAAATCAAGGATCATAGTTCAATTGAGCTCTTAAATAAACCATTTGTTTCGAATGAGCCTCTGTTGTCTTATGAAAAAAATCTACCGTAAATTTTATAGGCTGGGCCTTTCTGCTTGTGTCCTAATTCAACTCTTAGATTGACTTTCAATGTTAAATTGATAAGAACGTTTACTTATGTCGAAATCGGACTCTCTTCCTTAAGCTGATTTTTCGATTATCAATTTTTGATACGTCTCGGAAGCATTCCGGTACAAAACCTACGTACGTACACCCTCAGACAAATAAAGTGCGTTCGTGTGATTTTCAAAAATTGTTCAATCCGTTTCTCGTGTGTGTAAGAAATGAACTCACACATGAAGTTCATTTTATATAATACTGCCCGGCGTTACTCGGCGTTTCCCGGGTGTTTAGTGATGTGTGTTGAGCAAAAAAAATGTGATAGTAGGCAGGCAGGCTAGAATACGTGACCGAAGGCGGTGGAAAAGAAAGTAAAGGAAAATTTGACGTCTTACCTTTACCCCATGACGCGACCGGAATTTCAGAACGTTAAAATTAGGAAAAGTTTATCAAACCGCTACGATGATTTGCAAAAATGGCTCGCAACAATCAACCTATCCTTGTTGAAAACTGCCAAGTTTAGGGTTAAGGAAATAATATTTTTACCAATTATTCGATATTTGTCGTCCGAAAAATCGAGCTTCAAAACAGTACCAATCTCGTAAAAATCTGTTGCCTCAGCCGAAAGTTGTAGGCAGACATACATACACACATTTACACAGACAGGTGAGCTTATAGATTAGAGATGCATACACACGAACAGACACACACGCATATATATATATATATATATATTCATCATAATGTTCTATTTATTCATATTCATAAGACATTATTAAAAAAATAAATATGCAATTTCCTTATACACACGTGTATATATATTAAATATTTAAATTAATACTTACAATAATTTTTTGCCTAAAGCCACTAGTGTTTAATATTTATGCAATTATCCATATAGAATGTGAGCATTAGATCTGTGAGAAAAAATTATAAAAAAAAAACAGTCCACAAGTACTCCTGCACCTGGGCTAATAGCATTAAACCCAACAACTGAAGAGAAGTCAATGTCTGAAAATCCAAAATCAGCGGACACGCATAGTAAAGAGGCACGAGATTATTCGACAATCAAAAAAGCTGAATATTTCATACGCGCTAAATTGGACCGATTTGTATTAATTCTATGAGGATTGCTTAAGTTTAATGTTTGATTAGTATTATAAGAATAATATTAAAATAAATATACTCAATTATTTTATAATATACGTGTACTAGCAAAAATACGCGCGGCACTTCACTGTACGCTCTGGTACAATTTTCTACAATGTGAACCTCGAATTGCTGAGTGAAAAATTAAGGTTATTTTTAAATATCTTACTAGTTTGCTAAAATATATAGCACAGTAACTTTAATAAACATAATCATTTGAAAAGATATGCGAATAGAAAAACAAAAAAATCATTAATAAAAAATGTTTAGGTATCTTTATATACTTTAATTACAATGGGGTGAACATAAAAACATAAATCTATAGTTAGCTGCAATAATATTTTAACAGGTTTAAAACGTTAATATTTCACATATGTTAAAAACCCATTAAATTCCAGCAAGATACAAGTATAAATCTAGTAAATGATATTGTCGGCATAGATAAAATGTAAAAAGCGAGCGAACGAGCGAGAACGAGTGAGAGAACGTGAGATAGAAGGAGATAGCTGGATAGAATATATACAGAGATTCATAGAGAGGGGAAAAGAGGAGTAGTAAAATGGAAAAAAATAAACGCAGCGATTTACTTAGGATACAAAAGTAAGTTTTATGCGATGCCATATTTGAATGGTGCATTACCGTTAGTTTAGCAAGAAAAGTCTGTTAACCCGGAATATAAGAATCGTTAGACGCCAGCCAATCCGAATGACCGGAATTAGTCTGGGGAGATATGATTATTTTTTTAATTGGAAAATGTAAAGATAATGACTATGAGTTTACGAAATGTGAAACCCCATACCTGTGGAAAGTGCAATGATGACTGGGATAGATAAATATAATATAATAGGAACTACTTTCTCGAAATACGCTTGCGATTGTGATGGTGTTGCTCCTAGGATTAAATGTAGGCTTTTATTAAAGCGACTTAATGTGCCTTAAATGTCGTACTAAAGTTACATGAGATCGTGGCTAATAGTCTAGGCATATAAATTTTTATGTAGCATCCGTTGTTGCAAACTTACTGTACTTTAGTCTAGTGGGGAATTTCTTTGACCAAAATATTGTATGTTGATATTTGTATTATGTCATTGTCTTATTAACACTATTTATACTTACAACAATAGATATACTCATTTAATATTTTATAACATTTATTAAAATTTGCATATTTTCAGTATCGCAATAACTTTTTACTTATATCTATATTTTGCTTATGATACGAGGTATAACATGTCAGAAATTCTGTTTCAATTTAGTAACTCATACATTAGTATTGCCACTTTAATTAAATCCTGTGTTCGCAAGAATAATGAGTTGTTATCAAAATTAGCAAGAACACTTCTTATAAACATGTCACTTTTTATTTACAGTGAAAAAAATGATAATTTACAAGAACAGTTTTATAAATAATATGACTCCCCAATCTTGGCCAGGTCCGTCTGCTAGAGGAGATAAAACTAGCATGTCAGGGTTATTTTGCTTTATTTCCGCTTATAAAACATCCCTTAGAAATATGTTGCATGTAGTGTATGTGATGCTATACTTGTACGGTTGAAGCTATATATGACAGGACGTTCGGTGTATTTACTGTCATGCAGGCTCGATAGCCTTATTGTCCAATTTGGTTTTGACCATAATATTAAAGGGGAGGTGTAAACTAAATGACTTTTCTATATCTATTTTTCTCATTTAAATTTTTGGAGGAATAGGGTTCAGTCTAATTAATGATTGAGTGTCCACGTTCCCTAAGAGGATTTTCATATAATGGTTTATGTTTGTGAATATTTAAATTTTAGATGAATTAGTAAAGGGTATATTTAATGAGATGTTTCAGGTGGTTTTATAATGGGTGTATATAGTGTGGGTGGGTATTTTCCTTGGAGTATGGTTTATATGATTTATTTTAGAGGTTGAGAATTATGTCGAGAAAGTTGACATTTTTCTCGTTAAATTTGATGTCTACTTTAAGGCCTGTACTACTCATGTTCTTAGTTAAATTGTTTTTGTTTTCTAGCTATTTGAATTTTCAACAACGATAAGACCATCGTGTATATATATGTTTTTGTTAGTTATTGTTTTGGTGATATTGTACAGAGTCAAAAGACCAGTTGATTCTGCTAAAGCGCCCATTAAAATGTCAATGATCCAGATTGGCTCTTCTTAGTTGTTGGGTGTCTTGGCTGATTAAGGCTGTTTTTCTAGATATTTTAATAATGTTTATTTCGGATGCTTGTAGGTCAAAAAGGTACGAAGCGAAATCTAAGACTTTATAAAACAGTTCTTTTGGTATGGAAGAAGAGTAGCTTTCAATATCGAACTGGATAAAAGCAGGTTCTTTTTATTATGGATATTATTGAACCATTTAATTTGATTTTTTTTTGTATTCTTTTTATTATTCTTCCTATTTCATGCTTAGTGAGCTTTATAAGTCTAGTTTGAGGGGTTGCATCAAAATTGCGTTTATGGTCCGTAAGAAAAAAATATTTTTGTGTATATATATATATATATATATATATATATATATATATATATATATATATATATATATAAGTATATATATATTACTTTATTTTTTCTCTATCTCATAAATACTGTATTTATATCATTACTTCGCGAATGTTATTTTATAACTTTTGTTACTATTATTATCATTATTATCATTATTATTACTATTATTATTATTATTATTATTATTATTATTATTGTTATTATTATTGGTGTTCTCACTATTTTATTACAACTATTATCATTATTTTATTTATTTATTTCTACATGCATATTTTCATAATGTTATAGCTTATATACACATATATTAATTCCATTTATATTTTGGAATTTTATTTATTTATCTAATTATTTTTTCATAGTTGATGCATTTTAACCTTCGTTTAAATATATAAATGCACTTACGTTGGATTAACTAAAGGACGCATCTTAGTAATTGCGCAATGCCACCTCCAAAAACGCATTGATAATTAACGTGTCAAACTCTAAATGATTTGTATTAAACGACCAACCTTTTTATCTATCTCCATAACCTACCGCCACAAGTTAACGCTGCAATATAAACTATATATTTTATTTTATTCTATTTTTACTTATTTATTTTATTTTATTATTTTTAAAACCAAAAAAAATCTAACCCTCTTTTTTTTCGTTTGTGCTCATATCATTCTATGTAATTTTATCTTATTTCTCACACATCTTGACCATTCTTGATTCACTTATTTTAAAACAATTTCCTGACAAATTTTCTTTTTTACCATTTAACATCGACGTAGTAATGGGGAGGGGAAATCCCTATTTAGCTTAATTAGATGATAGAAGAACTTTTTTTAGGCATAATCTACTCTCATTGAAATAGATTAATTTAAATATGAAGTGGACCGCTTGACATATAAACACCCGAATCGTAAACCATATGTCTAAAAATGCTTCGTAGGCGATAAAAGAACAGACGCACGGACTTTCTTTACTGGTAAATATCTCCGGCAAGAAATTGTCTTGATTTCAGATTGCGTATTGCTTCTATATTTCTTTTCAGCCTAATTACCCAGTTTCTTAATTTAATTCTTGCCTGGCCAAGTAACTGTTGTAAAATCTAAATGTGACGACGTTCACAATCTACTCAAAATATATAAGCAGAATATTGGTTTCTTCCTTTCCTTCTCCTTAAAAAAGAAGAGAACGCTATCACTAAACGACCCCAAGTGTAAAGTGTATCCCCCCTACTCCAATGACCTGGGATAGAAAGGGTAGAATTCCTTAGCTTCATTTGCACGGTGGTCGAAGAGGGCCACACAGCTCAATTTTAGCTAAGTACATTTTTTTGCACACTTTATTTTATTTTTATATTTTATTTTATTCTATTTTTACTTATTTATTTTATTTTATTATTTTTAAAACCAAAAAAATCTAACCCTCTTTTTTTTCGTTTGTGCTCATATCATTCTATGCAATTTTATCTTATTTCTCACACATCTTGACCATTCTTGATTCACTTATTTTAAAACAATTTCCTGACAATTTTTTCTTTTTTACCATGTCACATCGACGTAGTAATGGGGAGGGGGAACCCCTATTTAGCTTAATTAGATGACAGAATAACTTTATTTAAGTACAATACTTAATATTAACAGCCATGGTAAGGTAAAAAAATAAAAAATAAATAAGTGCCGCCCAATTTAACTCTCACTATTCGTAACCTAAATATGCATATCTTAGCTGTGATACTAGAGCTATTCTTCCTGAGTGGATGCTATGCTCTGTGCGTGACCTTAATGTCTGCCTATAAATACAAAATACGAATTTCCGATCCGCCATGAACTAGTTCTTGTAACTGGAACAAACACCTAACTGCTAGCTACGAAATCCCAATATACATTTTACCCCCAAGACGATTATCTCTGTCTAACCTGCATGCGCAAAAAAAACAAACAAAAAAACCTTACCTGCCACTCTAAATCCTAACGTAGATCTGTTTCTTGTAAATTAATAACCCCTGCCCCTTGAAGGCTAACAATCTGCTGCTTTCCACCAAACCGCCACTTAACTCCTACATTTCACACCGTTTTATACTGGAATATTTAACTTCCAGCCCCTAACCCTCATATGCTAACTGCTTAGTCATCACTGCACATCTATACAATTCTACCCTTTAGACATGCATTGGAGTTAATTTCTATTCCAGTTGGTATTTAACAGCCAAAGTATGTACTCGGAAGCAAAGCACACCGTACTGCATTACACAACTTTGTCTCCTCTTAGATAGCTTTGCAACGCTAATACGAAACTGAACCAATGCTCCTTGCTATGCTAAATGTCCATAACTCTTACTTTAAAGCTGAAAACATCCTCTCTCAATAATAGAAACTCACTTTGTACCTTCAACTTTATTCGCACCTACTAAAACCAGCCCATATATCTATTTACCAAATTACACATGACTCAAAACTTACTGTTTTATCCGTACTATATTGCACTCGAATCTCATGCCCTGCTGTCATCTAAAATATAGTTTGGGCACAACTCGTAGTTCAATTCTTAACACCTACTCACACTTTAATGTTATACTAGACCCAAGCTCACATGAATAAAAAATAAATAAAAAATAAAGAAAAATAATAAAAAAATGTATATATATAAGTTAAAGCCTCAAACCACATTATCTCTTCTTAACAAGCCTAGTTGCTTACACTGCATGAGCTCTACTCAGTTGCTTACACTGCATGAGCTCTACTCAACCCCTTTATCCAGTAACAATGAAATAACAATGCCCCTAATTCACTTTGAGGAGTGTAACTATTTAGCAGATATATAACCTCTACAAACTAACCCAATAACATTAACTAACCACGCGGGGTCGCAGAAATACCTGGATTAGAACACAGGCGCGGAGCAAACCCTCTAAGTGGTGACGGACCCAGGAGATCTTTCCAGATCATCCGTCTAGGAGAAGGAAAACTCTGAAACTAAACCAAAGAGGAGGGAGGCCTCTTCAGTCTTGGATGACAACCTTCCTAGAGCTGGTGACTCAAACAAATTACCGGTTTGCAAACCTATATTGCTTAAGGAGAAGATAGGTCCTGCCTATCGCCTGGCTTCCATACTCCTTCTTTGCCTATTAGTCAGGCGCAGAGATACTATCACAGTGATTCGACAGAAACACCCATTGATAGATCGTGTTTCTTGTCTAGGGCAATGAACGCCGTATCCCCCACTCCCGACACACCCCACCCCTAAAGCTGGGCACTTGAGAATGCCTGAGTACCATATATGCCTCAGCACTTAGATTGGGTTGACCTTCCTCTGATGGGTTGAGGGTACCGGATCGACAGTTACTGGCTGCTGTTTCCGACTGGTAGTACAGGAGCCCTAATTCTTTGGTAGCGCTTAGAGCGGCTGCTCCATCAACAGCTGTATAATATCGGGATGTTTGCAGTGCCATGGCGCGCATGGAAAGGGACCCTGCACTCATCCCCGTTGGGCTTTCCTGAGGCCACAGTCCTAGTTGATGGAGGGTCAGCTGATGGTCTACTTGTGATGCATGTGTGATATTCTGCATAACCTCCTGTTCGGCTTCCCCTAACCTAACTGAAACTCGTTAAAAAATGATGACAGTACAATCTAAAAATAAGCTTAAACCACGCTTAGGGTCAAACAAATCCAACTTGCCTCCTCCCTTGAGGCTTGCATTCACAAATATCCGTGGGCTTAGAACTAATTTAGCTGACGTTGAAGCATTGCTCCTAACAAATACCCCGGATATCTTAGGACAAAGTGAGACTAACCTACACTCCTCCATCCCCTCTAACTACGTTAACAAGCTTGGATATCTCCCACTCTGCCGTAAGGACTCTGACAGACATATGCACGGACTTGGAGTTTACATTCGTAATACCCTTCCTTTGACTAGAGAAACAAACCTAGAAACGGATGATCAAGCCTTTATGTGCTTTAGACTAATCATGCAACACAACATTAGCTACTTTTACTTTCTCTACCTCTCTCCCTCGACCCAAGACTGCGCCATAATAAACAAAGTATCTGACAGCACAGACACAGCACTCTCCCTCGACACTAGCGCCCAAGTACATGTAATTGGTGACTTTAATGTCCATCACAAAAACTGGCTTGGATTCTCTACTTACACAGATGCAGCAGGCAGCGCAACTCATAGCTTCTCTGCATCTCACTCCCTATCGCAAATTGTTACTTTTCCAACCCGTTTCCCTTATCAGGAAGAACAACACGCATCACTATTAGATCTGTTTTTGACCACAGTTCCTGATGACTGTGTAACGAAAGCCGACAGCCTACTTGGGAACGCTGATCATGCGGTGATAATGGTTGAAATCGCCCTAAACTCTAGACCCAAAACTGAAGAGCCAGTGCTCAAAACAACGAGATATTATAAAAAGGCTGATTGGGAAGCCATCAGAGATCTTTTCAGAGACGCCCCATGGGGAAATATTTTTTCTCTTCCTGCTGAACAATGTGCAACCGAGACAACTGAATGGTTAAAAACTGCAATCGAAGCGCATGTTCCCATGCGGAAATTCTATAGCAAGCCCCACTCTCCCCAATGGTTTACTTCGACTTGCGCAACTGCCATTGCCCAAAGGCAGCATGCATTCCGCAGGTTTAACCGACAAAAGTCCAGTTCAAACAGACAGAAGTACATAGAAGCTAGAAGTAACGTTAAGAAAGAAATAGCGACAGCTATGAGGGGATTTACAGAAACAACTAAAAAACGCATCGAAGCACAAAAACTAGGAACTCGTGACTTCTGGAAATCTGCAACAGTGTAGTAAATAATGGGCAATCAACAATTCCCCCACTAACCAACAATCACGAGGTTCTTTGCTCAGCAACCGAGAAGGCTAACATGCTTGCCAGTCGGTTTGCCTCAAACTCCACATTGGACCCTCTAAACCACCCCCTACCTGAATTTCCTATGCGGACAGACGCCACGCTTGACGATCTAATAATCACCCCTGCTAAGGTGCATGATTTCATAAAAAACCTTGACACTTCAAAGGCATGTGGACCCGACCTCATCCCAGCTGTGCTATTAAAAAAGTGCTCAGCCGAAGTAGCTCCAGTTCTCTCCAAACTCTACAACAAATGCCTTAATGAATCTTGCTTTCCGGGCTGCTGGTAAACTGCTTCTGTGGTACCAGTATTCAAGAATTCTGTCGAAAGAACTGACCCATTAAATTATCGCCCTATTAGCCTCCTCCCACTTTTTGCCAAAATATTTGAGACCTTAATTAACCATGCTCTAGTCCAGCACCTTACAGATGCTAAACTTCAGACCGATCAACAATATGGATTTAGACAAGCCCGTTCCACGGCAGACATCCTCACTGTAATCTCTGAACGCATATACCATTCACTGGACAAAGCGGGAGAGGGCAGAGCGGTAGCTCTAGATATATCAAAGGCTTTTGACAGGGTATAGCAGGAGGGGCTCCTCAGGAAGATTAGATCATACGGTACCACTGGTAGAATACTTAACATAATTAAATCCTTCTTAGATAAGAGAAAAATCCAGGTTGTCCTCGACGGTCGTACATCTAAACAATATGATATAAATGCGGGAGTGCCCCAGGGATCTATCCTTGGACCTCTGCTGTTCCTGATATTCATAAATGACCTCCCCGACAAAATTGCCTCTGAGATGGGTATATATGCTGATGACACCACACTCTATAGCAGGCACGACAGGAAAACAAATGAACATATATCTAAAGTAATGGCAGAAACACTAGAGGATGGCCTCCAATCAGTAGTGGAATGGGGCAAAAATGGATGGTCACGTTCAATGCCGCCAAGACAAAACTGGTTTCATTCAATAATTACAAGAAACCTTCTCTACCACCTATAGCAATGGCCAACGACTCTTTATCTGAGAGTACGTCTTTCAAGCTCCTTGCCTTAACGTTCACAGGAAACATGAGTTAGAACAATTACATCGAGAGCATTGCCAGGGCCGCTGCGAGGAAGGTGGGCTCTCTCTACCGTGCTAGAAAACGTCTAACACCCGAAAGTATCCTGTACCTCTACAAGGCCACTATTCGCCCATGTATGGAGTATTGCTGTCATATTTGGGCTGGTGCATCGGCTACTAGTCTCTCGCTCCTTGACAGGGTTCAAAAGAGAGTCCCAAATATGATAGGCTCTGAACTGGCATCTAAGCTTCAGCCTCTGTCTCATCGTCGAAACGTTGCATCCCTCTGCCTGTTCTACAAGTATTATAATGGTGAATGTTCTGATGAACTGCAATCACTTGTGGCCCCACTACGTAAACACCCTCGACAGACCCGACAAGCTGCAAAATCACACCCCCTCACTGTAGAGATCCCTAGATGTAAAAGATCTTTTTACTCTAGAAGTTTCTTCCCCAGAACTGCTAGACTTTGGAATTCCATTCCAGGTCACTGCTTCCCCAACTGTACTAACATGCATAAGTTCAAGTGCAACGTGAACCAACATCTCGCTGTCCATATCCCTACATAGTACCCCAGTAGATGTTTCCCTGATAGTAGCCCCCTACACCAAAGTTGCAATGTGCCTTGTTTGGGGTGAAAATGTAATAAAAAAAAACTGCTTGTTCTCCTCTTTCCCCCTTATTTCTATCCCTCTCTCTCTCTCTTTCTCTCTCTCTCCTTCTACTTCTGCCTTCAACGTTTAACTCATCTAACTTTCTTATTTTCAGCCTTTCTCTCTCCCCCTCCCTTTATTCATATTCCTGTCCGGTTTAATTGTTTTAAATCCTCCTCGCCCCCTATGACCTCGCAATTATTTTTTAAAACTTGACTGCTGCTGATTTTGTCTGATTGGAGGTATTTCTCCTCTTTTTTTCGTGCTTTTTGTAATATCTTTTTTGCCTCATCATAATAATTATTTCTGTATAGTCTGATGAAATTATCGGATCGCTGATTCGATTCGGTCATCAGAACATGTGTAACTAGCCCGATAAAACGATAGTAAAAATATACATATATATTTGCTCTGCAATAGTATTGATCACTCTTTTCAAGTTTTGTACTAATTATAATATATATATATATATATATAATTTATAGTTTAAATAATTCGTAACTATTAAAGATATGTATGAGAAAATCTGATATTATTTCAAACATTGCTATAAAACACAATGCTATGAATATGTGTATAGTTAATTTGTCTATGAAATGTATTATTTCTGACCGTTAAACAACCGGCATTGCTTACGCTTTATGGCACGTAGACAGGAAGTATACATTGTTACTAGAAAGACCAATTAGATTATTTGAAAGGTGGAATTGTTCCTATAACAAATCTTTAGACTGTACTACCGACTAATAATTTCCTAATTGATAAACAGGAGGGATTTCATAGCGATAAATTAATCCATAGGTGAGATGGAGTTATATGAGTTGGATATAGCAGGGACGCGCATTTACATGAGGTAGCTGCGTTTATAATTTACAGTAATTACAGAGCGAATCATTGCACTCTCGTCTAAAGTGTTTACTGATAATATTCTGTACGCACTTACGAACTTACTATACTTAAAGTTGCTATACTGTAGAAGCAATGTATGGTGGAGCATGTGTTTCATAATCTGCACAATCTTTATGCGACCTGGCACTGCTTACATGTAATGACACGTAGGCGCGAAAAAATATTTTGTTAATAGGGAAAACTTGGATTAATTGGAAAGTGTAAATGTTCTTATAGTAGGTTTTAGGAGTGAATTCTAATAATTTTTCCAGAAATACAGGGAAATGGATGCATAACAAAAGGTTAATTAATATGTGAGGAAAATGTCTAGGTAATGTGCTACGGAGAGGACAGAGATTTATATGAAGCAGATGCATTCGTAAATGTTATCGCATTGTATTGCAATCACGTATACATTATTAATTCATACGTGTTACCTCATAAATATCGTATTTAAGATAAGTATATGTCTAGCCTGCATGAAATGTAATGTAGAGTAAGTAAGCGTTTCACACTCTCATATATCTTAAAACGAACCCGCATTTCTCACATTTAATTGCAGTTAGACTCAAGGAAAATGTTGCTTATATGGAAACCAATGCCATTATGTTGGAGGTAGAGCTGTTACTTTATTAAATTTTACGCATGTACTCCCCTCATTATTTGTCTTATTTCAGGCTGTTTAATTACAGTGTATCTTTCCGTAAGGCTGTTTTACCGTGTGTCCATCGTAATTTAGTAGAGTGCAAGGTGAATCGATGTATCGAGCTAAATGTATTATCGAAATGATTACATGTAAATTAGTTTCTGAAACATTTTGGGATGAGTTAATAGAGTCTGCTTGGAAATCCTCGCGCCCTTTACATGTAAGGCGTCTAATGAACGTACACATTGTAGGACTTAACCCGCCTAAAATCCTCAGTATTTTTTTATGATGTAGAATTGTGAAAGCGGATAATTACTTGAACTCTTCATTGTAAATAGAACTTTACTGTAATCTTCAACTTACTCGACATTGTAAATATCATCGAGAATATCACGTGCACAATTCACTTACGTACAAATACATTTAATTGAATTCATGCACATCGAAAGTATTGATACTATGCACAGCTCGTCTGCGTCCGTGTAAGAGCCCCCTCCCTTTAAACACACACACACACACACACACACACATATATATATATGTATAGGTTTGTGTGTATATGTATATATTTATGTATATGTATATGTAGATATCCGTATATGTATATATATATATGTATGTATAAGTATATGTATATATATGTATCTTTACATATCTATTTATATATATATATATACATTATATATATATATATGTGTGCGTGTGTGTATATACGAATCTGTTTATATATGTGTATGTAAATGAGACATTTCTACACTCAGTAAAAAAGATCATGGATTTTGAGAATAAACAATGTTATGATAGGAGCAATTAGTAACATAAAATTTAAATCATAAGAAAGCAAATTGTATTGTGTAGAAGGTAGCAGGGTTATTAAACTTAAGATCATTTATTTTGTAAATCAGTGAATTAGTTTTAAGCGATTTAAACAAATTTGGAGGAATAAATATATGGACGTAGCATTTACAAACGAAAATGACATTATTGCATTTACTTTCAAGCAAAATACATGAAAAACAATTAATTTTGTCAGTCTTTTCAACGTACAAAATTAAATATTTTGTAATTTATTATCAAATAATGAAGATTTCTAATGTGTGAAGATATATAGCGAGGATAATAAACATATGCTTTAACATTCATTCTTGATTTACTACTTCATATTGAGATATATTCGATATATTTAAGAGAAAAGCATCATATACACATACTTATATATACATATATAATTAAATATATATATATATATATGCGTATATGAAATATTATGTATATATATATATATATATATATATATATATATATATATATATATATATATATAGAAAGAGTGAGAGAGGGAGAGATCAAACACAGATAATCTCCAAAAGTAACATATTCCTCAATGACCCCATGCATTTTTAGGTCACTATACACACATACACACGCATATATATATATATTATATATAGATATTATATATACGTATATTATATACATATATACATATATATTATATCTGTTATACATATTATATAAATATCATATATATATATATATCATATATAATGTATATATTATATATATATATTCTATATATATAGTATATATATATATATGTATATATATATATATATATGTGTATATATATATATATATATATATAGGTGGGTTTGTTAATCGCTTAAGTATGTGTTCTTTATTTTTTATAGGATCATTATTTTAATATTCATTTCACTTTTATATTTTTTTTTCATTTAAATATTCATCGTCTCGTCATTCCTATAAAAATATAAAGGGAATACTAAAATTTGTAAAAAATTATTTACATTTCTATAGTCTACAACTTTCTAGTTCTTTTATTGGTTAATCAGAATAATTCAATTTATTACAGACCTGGCTTCTATGCAATTTATCAGATTGTTTTCATGAACTCAGTCGATTGTATCAGCGATTTGGTCATACATAACAAAACAAAAAATCAATAACTACTTTTTATCTCAACATAGTGGAAATAATATTTTAATTGTACTGGATTTTTTTTTTCTTAAAAGAACATTTATTTTTGTTTTTCCTGCTAACTTTTTATTGTTTTCAATTTTATAGAAAAGATTAAAGGCCATGCACATCGTGCTATATTAATCTATCATAATTGTTCCAGTTCAGATTCCATACGCAGAAGTGTTTATCCCTGTATTTCTCGATATATATATATATATATATATATATATATATATATATATATATATATATATATATTCATATATAGTAATTGTCTGTATTTTGAGATGAGTTGTTTTCATTGATTGAGATTGTCGGACTAACTTCCTCATCTTGGTTGTTATTGTCACAACGTTTCGGCCGTTTTGCCCTCCGGCCTTCGTCAGGTGAACGGTTTGTTAGGAGTCTCGAACCCAACCCTTTATTATTATTACGGCGGTACCGTGTTCGGACTCCAGCTAGGCTTTGGGACATAGTTGCTGATTCTCTGTTTTATAATGTTACTTTTTCACTGCCTTCGTTCAGGATTGAACTCAGATGAACAAATGATTAATAAAACATGTTAAAAGACATCTTGAAAAAGAGTTAAAAACATATTTAATTTTAAAAAGGAAGCACAAGATAAGTTTATAGTCCTAAATCCGCGGAGTTTCGAAGAAATACTCTCCTTCTCATCAGAGGGCAGGAATTAGCAAAATGCGGTATCGGATTTTGCATGTAAAAGTATTTAGTGAAACTATAAGTAAGTAACAGATCTTACTTGATTAAAAATGGGTGAGGTAAGGGGAGTAGGAAGTAAAAGAAAAATGATAAAAAGATTTCACATGAATGTTTTATTAATCATTTATTCATATTATAAGCTCTATTTCCTTTTCGGTTTTATTGAGCTTTTACATCTGGTTGAGATTAATTTACTCGTAAATATTAACTCTTTAATATTTATGATATATTTTAAGTTTACCATTTTGATTACCTTGGTAAACTTATTGTAATTTATATATATATATATATATATATATATATATATATATATATATATATATATATAAGGCATACAGCATAATCAAGTAAGGACACTGGTTCTCGCCAGATCCCCGAAGTTGAGCCTGGCCAGTACCAGATTGGTAACCATTTGGGAAAGTAAGGCGCTATAAATTAGAATGAGTACAAATTTATTGTTCGATAATGTGTATAAATTGAAAAGTAAAAATTGGTCTTCTTCTGTGAAGTTTTAATGAATTGTCTGTATCATTAAAGGAAAATAATTAGCAAAATATTAATTTAAGCAAGCTACAGTATTGCTGGTTAGTAGATAAATTTTAAATGACGAATTTTGAAAGTAGGGGTTCTTTTTCATAAAAGTTGATAAAAATGCAGAATTGTATGCGTTTAAAATATAATTCGAATGAGGTTCAGGCTAACTAAAACAGTAGAAAAAGTCGTACATGATTATTGGTCAGATGTACAGATGCAAAGGAAATAGTTTTATAGTAAATTTAATAACTTAAGTTGTAGATCGGTTTACATAGGCGAATTCCAAATGTGAAGATGACATCTAAAAATTGCTGTAGTTTTTTTTTCATTTGCACTTTAAAGAAATCTAAATGAAAAGATTATGTTTGACTTTACAACAAGATAGTATTCTCCCATTAGCACTTACTGGCAGATAAAAAATATAATAAGTTATGCTATTATCTTAAAGTCACAGATGACAACAATTTATAATAGGCGAAATAGAAAAAAATCAAATTACTTGCAAGGCGTAAGATGTAAAACTGACATAGAATTGGGGCAAAGTGAGGTAGGAAACAAACCCCCATTGCCTAGTTTAATAGATACATATGGGTAGGGGAAAACAAGATGTTATATGTCTCAAAATCGATGCCATAATAGTAGGTAATTGATACGGCTTTACCTTATCATGTGCTACAAAAACAATTCTTCGTGTCCTGATCTCTTACTTTCCCTCTCTGCCATGCTCTAAGCAAGTCTGACAATCTATACCACAAATCCCAAATCCCAATTATGAAAATTTCTCAGGAAAAATACTCGATCACACCAAGATCTCCAACTTCAAACGTAGACCCCCACTACCATGTCTCCTTCTCCATCCGAGGTCTACGTTTCAACCTTCAAGAGGTTAAAACTCTATTACACGAGACTAAACCTGACCTATTATTCTGAAGCGAGACTGGCATTGGACACACTACTTCCCTAGTTCGTAATTGAAGGATACGTCAAATTAATCTCTAAACCTGACTCCCATGGGCATGGAGTATGTGCTTACATTAAAGACGACTTCCCATGTGGCACGGACATTTCAAGAGAAGATCCTAATTTACCCTATATGTGCTTCTGGGTTGCATTTGATTACACTACCCCGTTAATATTTGCACTCTATCGCTCCCACAACAGGTGCGTTATTATCTTTAAAAGCATATCTGAGACAATTAACCACGTCCTGCCTGCGTACCCCAGCAGCAAATATTCACGTCTGTGGAGACTTCTATGTTCACAAATTGCAATGGTTAATTCACTCAACAAGACCGATGACGACGGGAAGTTCTGTCAGGATTTCTCCACTGCTTATGCCCTCACTCAGATTATTCAGGAACATACTCGTTTCCCGAACATGGACGGCCAGTATGCCAGGCTCGTAGACCTTTTTCTCACAACTTGCCCTGAGCTATGTTCATCTTCCGTTCTGTCTCGACTGGAATCTTCTGACCAATCTGTACCATCAAGTAGGATAAAAATTAAATGTAATAGGTCATCAGGCGTGCCTCTCCATCGCACAATATATCGATACTCCATGTCTGACTGGGATATCTTCCGCACATTTATATCAGATCTACATGTGCGTTCCATGTTTGTACAGGATGTGCCCTCTATAGTATCAGACCTGACGGAATGGTTAATTGTAGGTATAGACCGATTCATGCCATCAAAAAAGTTCCAGCAAATACCTAAAAGCCACCTGTGGTTCTCTCCAGAATGTGCTGCTGCCATTGCGCACAGAAATCACTTTTTTCAAATGCTTCCAACATAAGAGATGTATTGAGACTAAATCCACTTTCAGGATTGCCAGCAACCATTATAAAAATTAATAAAGAATGCGAGAGAGTTGTATGCTCAGTCTGTCAAGTGCAAAGTAGCTGAGCCGCGGCTAGGGGCTCATTAGGTTTGGAAAATAGCAAGCAGAATCCTGAACAGAAGTGTGTACTCTATCCCGACTATCATCTATAAATCTGAGGTAATCTCGTCAGCATCAAAGAAAGCCAAACTCCATCTAAGATCTTTGAAGCTAATTCTACCCTATATGATTAAGGCTGCAAACCCCCGGTATTTCCTCTTATATCTGAAACACGCTATTCGACATACACTTATCTGTACGTGATGTTGCCAAGGTAATCAAAAACCTTGATTCCAGTAAAGCAACTTGCCTTACGGTATTCAAATTATAGTGCTGAAAAACCTTCAACCAGAACTAGCGCCCATACTAACAAAGTTGTTAAGTGTTGTCTTAAGGAGGGATGCTCTCCAAACTTTGGAAAACCTCAACAGTATGCCCTGTATTTAAGAACTCAAGTGATAGCTCATCTCACTGTCAGTACATACCAATAAGTCTCTTGTGCATCATGAGTAATTTGCTGGAATCCGTGTTAAAGTGAGAAGTATTAAAAGATAGCAAAAAACGACATTCTTAGTGACGTGCGATATTGTTTCCGTCATGCGAGATCTACAGCAGACCTGCTTACAATTATATCTCATAGGATTCGCGAATCTCTCGCCGGAGGCTTCCTCTCGAGGGCAATTACTTTTGACATATAAATGGCCGTTGATGAGGTATGGTATAAAGGTATACTTCACAAGAATTCCAGCTAGGGTATAGCTGGAAATGCCTTCGCAATTTTTAAATCATTTCTCTCTGATAAGCTCATAAGTGTAGTGGTTGATGGGAGGAAATCAGAAGCTTTCAGTATTAATGCTGGGTCCAACTCTCTTTTAGATACATTAACGATCTTCTAAATCACAGCCTTACATCAATTCGGAGAGATTTATGCTGACGACACTACAATCTATGGTAGCATAGTTAAGGCAGTAAACGACCAAGTTCTCTCCGATAAACTCTCCTATGATCATGTGGTACAATGGGAAAAGAGGTGTCTGGTTATATTTAATGCATGTACAACCAAGCTTCTATTTCTACACCATATACGCTCTGATGCCAATCTGGCATCGGTTGAAAGAAATGGCTCTCGTCTTGGGAGGCTTCATGTAACACATATATCATATCAATCGCCAAGGTTGCTTGAAAAATGGTGAGATCCTTCTTCATTTCCGTAGGTATCTCACTCCTGATGCAAATACTTACCTATATAAAAGCCAGGTACGTCCAACGATGGAGTGCTGTTTCCACATCTGAGCAAGTGCTGCTAGAAGCATATTATTCCGCTTTAACAGAGTTCAAAATAGACTTTGTAGCTTAGTGGGGCATGCCCTTTTCTCTTCCCTGCAACTCTTTTCCCACATAAGAGACGTTGCGAACCTGTCTCTGCTTTATCGTTATTTTCATGGTAAGTGCTACTCTGAGCTTCAATCTATGTTCACCTGCTCGCCAAACTTTTACGAAAAACACTCGTCCAGCCCAAACCACTATCAATAATTTCTTTATCTGTGCCAAAACTTTAATGTAGATTCCATGGAGAAAGCTTCTTTTGTATGAACTGCACGCCTGTGGAACTCTCTTCCGATTGTCTGTTTCCAACTTATTATAATCTGATTGTTTTTACAGTCCAACGAAAACAAGTTCTTGATGAACTGACCCCCTACTGGAATCCAATTTACAAAATTCGCACTGCTTATGTTTACTACTCTCTAATCACATTGACTAATGAATACACATTAACACTTATCTTCGAGTGGACTCCAGGCCTTGATAAATAGTGATTCCCGTAAAAAAAAGTATTTAGGTCCGCGAAGCTATTGTATACACACATACACATGGACATACACACACGCACATATATATATATATATATATATATATATATATGTATATATATACATATACATACATAACTATATATACATGTACACATCTACGTATGCATATACACATATATACAGACTTCTGAAAAAATACAGGCATACATACATCCATCTAAAAATATTGAATAAGAAGTGCAAAATAAAAATTAAAGAAAATAAAATTATAAAATAGATTAACTTATTTCGCTATAACAATATGATTAAGTACTAAATATGCTAAAATACGAAGCAAAATGCGTCTAATAAAAAATAAAATATATTTAAAACGCGGGATTGTTAAGCACTTGGATTTACTGCGGACAGAATCGATTGTGTAGGTTAACTTGACATATTAATATGGACATATGGTAATAAGGGATGAATAACCCTAGTTATCATGCTTTACTCGGTATTAAATGGTAAGGATTTCAAATCATGTGTAGCACTATACAAACCTTTTAACGTGTGCTTAGTGGCTTGAAGCCTATTTTAGTTTCGATATAAAATATTTATATACATTATAAATAATGGTACTTCAAACTGAATATAAAATAAGGACATTTGGTAGAACTCAAATAGGCCATGTGTACAGCTTAGGGACAATTAACATGGGTTTGGCTATTTTAATTAGTCAATCGATAGCAAGGCAAGGGATTTAGGAAAATACTACGTTGGTATAATCAAGTCTGGAAGGTGCAAAAGGTTCAAGGTGAGTATTAATCTAGAAAAAACAGATAACTGAGCAAGATGTGTGGCATGTATTTTCTATTTTTAAAATGTTGCAAAGTTTCAAGGGAGATTAGTAATTAATAGGTCTAAAATTATTTAGACCTTTCAGAATTTAGGGAATAATTTATAACTAGCAGTACCCCGCTAATCGGCCTTGCTCGGTGGAAGCGTGCCCCCTTCGAAAAAAGTTAAAATACGGTTGTTGTTTTTTTTGTTTTGTTTTTTGTTGTTGTTGCCCACCACAGCACCTTATGTAACGAACGGCTTGTGAAACAGACTCAACCAACTACTCATCTACCGGAATGTCAAGATCGGGTAAAAAGAGTATTGATCCCCCCAGCCATACAAATATGAATATAAAAATAAAAATCGAAGCGAGGGGATAAAGAAAAAGAAATATTGACGCAGTGAGAATGCTGGGAGAAGAGGAGGGTAAAAACATACACACAGAAAAAAAGCATTTTGTCGTTGAAGCTAAAGGCGTGTCAGAATTCGCCATGAAAAAATTAGTGATTATGTGGACTCGCTATCTTTCGAAGTTTATAACAATAGGAATAATGTAATGTAAACACTATGTTTTCAATAAAAGGATCAAAAACCAAACTTTAAAGTAATAAAAGGTTTTATAGAAAAAAAATAATGGATAATTTAACAAGATTATAAGGTTTCACTTATACAGAAACAAAAAATCAAAGGTTTTAAAATTTGGATGTTCAGCAAAATTTGCAAATAACTGTTTTTGTTTTTAATTAGCTTATTTAATTATTGATCTTCTATCTTAAATTTGTGATATATAAATTTGAGGTGAGAAAATTAAGTATTTTCATTTGAATATATATTTCAAAATGGAGGGGGTGAATTAAAGAAACGCTTGTCTAGGATATTATATTCGGTTTATTGGACAGAGCATAACATTTCGCACTGAACCTCAAAATATCGTAAAAATTGAACCATTAGAAAAAATTGGATTGAATTTGAAAGTTTACAAATTGAAAAAAATTTAACTCGTAAAATTCAATTGATTTCATTACATAAAAAACATGGCTGCATAACGCACGCAGGCACTTTGTAAACACGGGGTTTAAAAAAAAACAATATTTCTATTATTTTTTTTTAAACTTTAATATTTTATTTTGTGAGTATATGCCATAAAGAAAATAAACAACACACTTTAAAAAGAGAAATTACGAGTTTTTTAAAAAATATTTTATTCGTAGTTTTGTGTTAGGGGTGTTTAAATTTCCCCCAAAATTCTTACACACCTATTGAAGCTGTAATAATATGGACTTGAAACTTCTTCGGTGTATTTATCTTTGATTTATTTTATTAATTACTGCAATACGTTCACTTATCACCGTACTCGCCCCCACCCGAATAAACCCAAATAAAAATACACATTAAATAAACCCAGAAAGCACACAAAAAGAAAACACACTAAAACAAAATGAAGTATTTTCTTTGCATTTTGATAAAAAAATAGAAAAACGTAGAACGTAAAAAAGCACATAAATAACACTTTTGGGGTTTCACTTAATATGTACATCTAAAAATTATGTCCTAGTTTTCCCACATTTAAAACATAAGTGTAAAACTGCTCTCATGTAGAGTAAAGTAAATAAGTATTACTTTTAAAAAGTTATTTTTTTCTTTTTTGATTATTTTAATAATATTGTATGCAGTTCCTTTTTATAATAACGCGATTGATTTATTTCTCAAGAAACGTCAATGTGCGCTGCTTGTCAACGCTTCAAAGGTTTTTAAAGTCGTGGGCAGGTTGAAAATAAGAAAATGCCTTTAAGAATTAAAACCCACACTCTCCCCGTGTTAAGAAGGACTTTCAGAATAAACAGCCCTAACCTTCCCATGTGAAGCATGGATTTCTTTATAAAAACACATGCCAAAACGCAAGGAATAATTTTCTCAAACATTTTTAAAATTTATATTCTCGACTACTACTTGTGTTTCTTTGTTTTTTATTAATTCAACTGGTGTAAAAGGTTCAAACAAAATCTAAAATAAACCCTTTGATTTTTTAACACAAACTAGATTGTAAAACTTTTAAACGAAACTACTTATGTAAAGTAGCACATAATAAGAATAATATTTTATAAAAAAAAAACATCAGTCATACAATGATCGGGAATAATTTGGTCACACATATTTAGTAAAACCGAACCTTTTTCAATGTTAAAAAAATTTCCACCTAAAAATAAAATAAAATACCTTACATTGGCGCGAACATGAAACCCCTATATTCCCAATCTTCTCATTTATCTACTGGTCTACACTGATGAAATTAAAATAATGTTGTGTTTTTTTTGTAATTATTTAAAACAGATCAAGAAAGAACGCGAGACATGTATGGGTGGTTAGCGAAGGAACAACCTTTTGCGACCCTTGTTGCATTCTCTGTGTTTTTAAAAAGCGGAAAGAACAAACACACGTCAGCGAAAATTTATAAATATTTGACCCGACTTTACTCGCTCTCCCCCGTGAATTATATATGTTGTCTTGTTTAGTGTTTTAGAGGTTTTCCAGTTGGTTAAAATGTAATGGAACCATATATGGAGGTAAAACCTGATATGATATAAAAGAATCTGCGACGTATTTTTAAGGTTTGCCCTCTATAAAACAAATATACAAAAAAATGAAGGCATTTCGTTTCTATTTCATACAAAAAAACAAGAAATGTATAAACAAAACAAACAAATGTAACTGTTTTAACCCAAAATCGAAACGTTAGAAACCCCCCAAAAAAGAGAAAACTCTTTAGCGTACAAGTAATGATTCCTAGCTTGCAGCCCCCCTCTCAGATATAAGAAAAAATATATAAAAAAAACAAAAACTATAAGAAATGTGGAGTATATTTAATGTATTACTAATTAGTTTTGAATAATTTCTAGTCGTGTAATGTAATTGAGATAAATATAGGACGCTAAAACCGGATACGATATATGGAAAGCTGATACGCAATTTTTTAAAAATCTAACAATATGTAAACAACAGTAATGAAAGTCATAGGAGCTGGCAGGAGGTGTAACTCAAAAGTGGTTCAATGTTTTATAGAAATGCGTGATGACATGTGTACGTTTAAATGGAATAAATGGTGTATAAAAACGTGTAGCGATTGAACTGCCGTAGTGAATTATGGTTGTTGTGTTAAGTTTTTTATGTTTTTGTATATTCCAGAATAATAGGATTTCATCGTTTCAGCCAATAAAATAAGGCGGAGTGTTATGGGGGAGAAATCAATATTTTTGAATAGCGAAATGTACTGGTAGTTGTAAGTGTATGAGTGTGCAATCAACTTAACCCGGTGTCAGGGTAATATAGTTATAATGTTTACAGAAGTACATGGTTTTCTTTAGGAGCGTGGGAGGACTTTTCAGTTAAAGGGGTAAATATGAACTACTTCATCTTTAGATCTTGGCAATCATTATTATGTCGCTCCTAGGACATAAGATAAGATTTTATTATATTTAATAAATGTGTCTGTAAAATCGGGCATACTTTAGATGAGACGGTGGCTAAAAAATTACGTGAAATATAATCATATGTATGTATATATTACAAACCTATCGTAATTTAGTATAGAGAGGAATTTCTAGAATCAAATTATAATATAGAAGAAGTTGGTGTTTATGTAGTTTCGGAGGTATATTTATTGTATAAATTGTTTCGAACTGGATGTATTTGATTGTTCAGGTATTTATATAGCGAAATAAATAAATTTTTCGAGTTAGTTATATATTTATGGTGAGGTAAGTTAGTAAACTTAGAGCCTCTGCAATATACAGGTGACAGAATTTGGTATAATTGTGACCTGTTAATATACACTCATGAGAAAAAAAATGGGACAAGAGTGAAAGAAGGAAGAAATCGAGTTTTCAATATTTTTCCATGCAGTTTTGTTAATTTTAACTGAAAATTTCTATTTTGCAGATCATTTTTATTAAAGCATATAATAATAAGTGAAATAATTATTCCTAAAAATGGTAAGAGCGAATCTTGGCGAGGATATAAAAAAAAAGAATTACAGGATTTAGGCCGTCCAAAATGACTTACAAGCAGAGTTTTGATATTTTAAGAATAGAAAATGTGAAAATATCTCTTTATGTAATGAAGCTAATTGGTCAAAGCTTCGATGTCGAACGTTTTTGAAAAGGGAAACCTGGATCTAGTTGCCCTAGAGCATCCATTTTTATGGACGACCACAGGCTTAAATTAACTGTTTTGAAGGATCGAAAAAAAACTCATGTTGGGCATAACAAAGAATTCAAAACAGGGACTGGAGATTCTCTATGGAGATATAAAATATTAAAACGAATGAAAAAATGGGAGTTTCCCCTAAAAGGTGTGCAAATAAGCCATTTTCATCTAAGAAGAACATCAATGATAGAAAGAGATTTTTCTCGTGCTATGAAAAGAACGATACACACTGCTTCGGGAATGTTTTCTTGTCAGATGAATCAAGACTTTGTCTTATTAGTGATGCTCCTAATGCTCCCGAAATGTTCAATCGAAAAAATGGAGAAAGATTTTCGACAAGTGGCATAAAAATTGCAGTTATACATGGGAATGGAGGGATAATGCTATGGTGAACTTTTACTGCAGCAGAAATTGGGTAACTTATTAGATGTGAGAAGTCAATCAATGCAAAGGAATACATTCAAATATTAGAAACAGGGCAGTTACCAAATATCTAGAAGATGGGATTATACCAGAACATTATTTTTACACATGATAATGCTCCAACCCACATTGGTAAAGTCACAAAAACGGTTTTCTGATAATTCAATTGATGTTATGCTTTGGCCAAGTGAAAACCCGAATTTACACCCTATCGAGAATATTTGGTCCATAATAGCTCGTGCATTGGCCGGAAGCACTTTTTTGAACCATGACAAACTGTGGGAAACTGTGCTAAGCGAATGGAATAGTATCTCCTCTTCACAGTGTTCCACTTTGGTCAAGAGCATTTCTAAAATGATTTTTAAAAGAAATCATAAGGAAATGCGATTCCATTCAAAGCATTTATTAAAGTAAACGTCTTGTTCTGTGTTATTAGTCTCGTTTACGTTTCCTTGTTCAACATTTCTTTGTTTAATATAGCTGTTAGTGCAATAAAATGTATAACATTTGTTCGTCCGATTTCTTTTGCTCACGAGTGTAGAAAGAAATGCTATTGGACCTAAGACGGCATATCAAATTAGTAAGAAATCTCTATTTTTACATTAAATATTTTCATAGTTAATATAATGCATGTGCTTTAATATGCATATTTTTATTGCAGTAGAGGTAGCCAAATTGTGGGCGAAGATTAGAAAGGTCCCTGCATTCTAATGTTATTGTGAATGTTTCTATTTATGTGAGGGCGATGTAACTAATAAAGTAAGGATGCTAATAATAATTACTGTTTAGTGTAATATAGTTGTGGATTATAGAACCATTAATCGTGAGGGGAGCTATAGAGAGAACTATTGTGGGGAATATTAGATGCATTACAGTAAATATTTAAAAAATATGCAAATTAGCTAGATCTTTTTACAGATGAATGTCATTTCCACAACCCATATGTAACAAGCTGTATTTTCTTTTTAAAAAATAGAGAGAGGAGTGTTTTATATAATTATGCATATACACACACAAAAACAACATTATATATATATATATATATATATATATATATATATATATATATATATATATATATATATATATATATACCGAGGACTGGATATTTATCGCAGAGTCCTATTTTCAGTTGAATGAGTCAATATCAGAAACTCCAAGAGAATTTCAGCGAAACTTCAACCCAAGAAATTGTGGCTCGATTTCATTAGCCAAGCACTGCATATGCCCTCTCTAAATCTGGGAGACCCCGGACGGCAAGAAGTGATTAAAATCGTCTGAGATAAGCAGAGAGTGTGGCCGAGGATCCATCAACATCAGTAAGATGGAGATCAAGTCAAATTGAGGTCTCTCAAGCATCTCTTCACACAATGGCTTCATGAAGAGGACGCACTTCCTTATAAAATTATATTGGTGCAAGGGCTCCAACCAAACGATTCGGAAAAGGGCCAATTATCATTTAAATGGGTTCATCAATAAGTAACATTGCAGGATTATGGATCGGAATATCAGCACGCAACAGCACAACTGCAAGTACACACTAAAAAAAGGATACAATATCGTGTGGAGTAACGGCGGATTAAGTAATTGGAATTGGTGGACATTTGAGTAACATCATTTTTCATAACTAAAATTAGACCTTGTGAAAAACATACCCTAGATTAAGTTGTGTAAATAAAATTAGAATAAGTAGATTTATATATAATACTATATCTCAAAGAAGCACAAAGAGGCTCCTCTACCTACGTATAAAAATTGGTAGGTATAACCTTAATATAAAGGAAGTTAATCAAATTTAAAAGCTTATACAAACACATTTTAAAGTATTTGGAAATAAGTTCGCTTGTTTTAATGTTCTAAAGCCGACGGACGAACATTAAGGTCTTTTATATGCTGTATTGTGAAGTTATTATTCAGCCTAGTCCTTAGTGAAGATTGATTACCGCATGGCGTTAACCGTTAGCTTCTTTTGGGGCACCCTATATATATATATATATATATATATATATATATATATATATATATATATATATATGTATGTATATAGGTATGTTTGTATATATATATATTAACATACTACTAGGATGTAAATCTGTAGACTTATCAAACATATCTATAAGCTTAACAATAATGTTACAAAATCGAATTGTAGAAAAGCATAATTATAGTTCAAAATATTAATTATATAAACTCATTTTGGGTTTTTCATAGTAAACGCATATAAACAAAATAAGTCGGTAAATCGGAAACTGCCTCTAGCGTTGCAGTTTGAAAAAAATAACATGTATGCTGGTTTATGTTATTAAATTATATGATGTAAATTAGACTAATGGATATCGATATTACCAACATAATATATTAATTACAAATATAATTGTGGATTTTAAAACTTGTTTCTGGTATTGTGACGTAGATTGCACGCCTATCAGAAACATAGTACATTAGTTGGAAATATTAACTAGTTTGTTTAAAACTCAAAAATAATACCATATGTGTTTAAATGAATTACATTATAATTTGCAAAAAAATATCTTTATAAAATAATAAATTTAATAATTAAAACACTTGCTGTGAGGCTAACTACTTGAATCCGGATTACCGGAGGGTAGCAAACACAAAATGTTCAATAGCAAATTAGAATTGTCGGCTAAAACTATTTTCGAATTCGAGTATTGCATTGTAATGTATATGTATGTACTGTATAAATGCAGAAAAAGCCTGCGTGATAATTTTTACACATGTCGTCGATAAAACATAACACCCGCTATATTACTAAGGAAGGTCTTATTCATGGGGTGTGAAACTTTGCAAATTATTTTTGTCTACGCATTGATTAACCTAAGTTTGTTCAAATTATCATTGATGACTTGTTATATACTCATATGCGAACACCTGGGACTAAATCTAGTGTACGCGGTGGGGTTTGTAATAAAAATCATACATGTTTGAAATGCGTGTTTATTCTTTCTAACTTTTTGAGAAAACATGCACACAGTCATATGCACACAAGCACTCATATATATATATATATATTTACATATATATATATATACTTATATATATATATATATATAAGTATATATATATATGTAAATATATATATACAGAATGGCAGATAGATAGATAGATGGATAGATAGATAGATGGATAGATAGATAGATATATAGATGGATTGATAAATAGATAAGCTAGAAAAGATTTTTTCGTGTGTCAATCCCATCGATATTCGTCTGATAAAATTCATGTAAAATTAAGTACTTTCTATAGACTAAAAGGCGAGTGTTTTTTGTGACTTCATTGTCATATATAATTTATAATTTACTTTCTCTGTCGATTAAGAACATTTGAAATAAATACTTGAACTACATGCATAAAATAGTTACTTCTGTTACATTTTACACGGATACATGTAATATATAATAGGCGTGTGCTTACGCGTGAGGGAGTGAAAGAGAGTGAGAGATAAGCATTATTCCAATCATTGGGATTGGTGCATTGCGCCTCAATCAATTACCAATAAATTGAGTGGATACAAATTGATGTTTGTGTCTGTGAATGTCACATGACTAACCTTGTTTGACCAGATCAAACAGCGAGTAACAGCATCACTTTACTTCCATCCTTGTCATAAATGAGATGAGGTTGATTGGAATAATCAAATAAAACGCGTGCGTTGACTGACTGGATGATATTGGCATCCACCTTATTAGCAACGACGTAGGAAACAATTAACATCGGACAAGATCAATCTCGTTTTGCTTTGTTGCATGACAGCGCAAAATTCTTCTATTAGTTTCCTCCTTAGCAAGGATTACTTTCCACTTTAAGTTGGCAAGTATATAATTTTAAAACATGTTTTAATGGTTCAGTTGTTTATTTCTTTCTCATGAATCAGATTGATTTATAGTTGGCACTGGTTACTACAACAATTGCCTTCAGGAGGACTTTTAATATTTACATGAGTTTAAAAAATTCTAGTTAAATCATTCTCCGTTAACAGAACTGGATTCGGACATATACCTCCCCAATTGTTATTACGTGTCGTTAACCACCCGGTCATTCTGATCTCACGTGTTCAACATATCATAGACTTGTATTTTTTTTTACTAATTTGTAACGTCTGATGTTTTCTGACTACAAATTGTGGTTAACACTAATCAATGCAAGTCTCGATTAGAACTAAGTTGTTAATGAAACCAAGATTGACAGTTAAATCTTAAGCAACACATTCTGCGTTCTAACATTGATCAATTATGGTAACTACATACGATACCTTATTAGAAACTTTAAGAAAAAGGCATTTGTTAATAATAGGTTTTAAGTCAACTAGGTTGTAATATGTTAGAAAGCAGACTCTCGGTAATGGGTTCTGAATACTAGTCATTTTGTTAGCTGATCTTGCAAAATGATTAGCAACAGACCCAAAATATACGGGTTTTTTTTATCCATGAAAAGCGAATCTGACATATGTGATGAACTCTTAAACATATATTAACATTTTCAACGCAATCCATCCAGAGGAATAAGAACGGCTTTGAAACTATAGCTGAAGTTTTATGAGTATCAATTTAATATTCATTTTGCTGAATTATGTTCGTAACAAGCAATGATAGAGTCAACACTGTTCAGGCGGTCAACGTCATGCGGCGATCAATCTTCCCTAAGCACTAAGCTGAAATAATAACTTCACTATACAACATATAAGAGAACGTAATGTTCATCCGTCGGCTTGAGAACTTTAAAACAAGCGAACTGATTTCCAAATATTTAAAAATGTGTTCGTATAAGCATATTTTAAATGCTGTTTTAGATGTTCGTTTACGTATTCGAATCCTGCTTAATATTTTGCCTGTCACCTCAATAATATAATCGACGTAATATGTTACCTTTTCCCCTTAAGAACATGCATGCCGAACTGACTGTTGGTTAAACTGCGGGATGATTATTATTGTTAACGTTAAAACTATGATCAGAGAAACCATTTACATGTTGGAATTAATAATGATCTCTATTTAAAATCGCTGAGCATATATATATATATATATATATATATATATATATATATATATATGATGTATTATTTTGATTCTCTAGACAACTGCTCTTATCATGAGTGATATTTACACAACGATTCGGTCGTTGTAACCTCCGCCATCTGCAGTGATATCTTTTATATCTTGTTGAGCTATCGCAAAACCCCATGCGGTAGTGGAAAAAGTACTTCGTAAAAAGCAGTCAAAAGGTTTAGTTTACTTGCGGTTGAGAGTTCAGTCCTCAGTGAGGGCGACACTCAAAGTACAATTCCGAATGCTACCCAGTCACGGCTTACGAAAATGACACATTCAGTATCGAAAATTTAATAATAGATCATGTTCGAAATACCATTGCAGATTCCCGAATTCGGCAGCTAAAAACTCCTCACTTAAACAGAATTATTCTACAGTTGACAAGAGACACCTAGAAATGCAAGGAGGTTACATCGACCGAAACATTGTGAGAATAATAATTAAGATGAGAACAGTAGTCCGAAAAATCTAAATACTATGAATTATAAGCTGACGTATTAAACATACAGAAACATTGCTTATTACATTCTGTATGTACGCTTGGTTGACTTTTTTTATTAGATTACATGGAAACATATTCTTACGAGCTTGAGGAAATGGAATTATAGAATTTATCCAAAACTAAAAATACCCTTTACAAACAAGTAATTACCTGGTGTATGATTGTCTCGTATATCAACTGTTGGTTGCTCGTCTTATGCCGTAGTTGTTTTTATGTTTCATATATGATTGTTTTTTAAATTATTTGTTTATATAAGTATATATTTTGCAAAGAAATATTAATTATATGATAATTCTTAATCTACGTATGAATGGGGTATTTTCATATACTACCGCTCCGATAATGCTTATCGTACCACCGAGTTTCTATCCGAAAGACTCGTCTTGTCCTTTAGGGTGGTACAAAGTCGTTCGGATACTTGTACGACTCGTCTCATTATGCAGGTTGGTAGGAGTTGAACCATCTTGTAGGATGGTACGAGTCGTTCGGATAATGCTTTATCGTACCACATTGTAGGGTGGTACTATAAAGCTTTCACCCTAAAGAAAACAGAACTGGCTCTTTATTTTAAAATTATTAATAGAAAAATCGATTCAGATAATTTTATTATGCAGTAGAGCTAACATCTATATGATGTGGCCGCCTTCAGCTTCAATAACCGCCGCGATACGTGTTCAGAGATAGGAGCATGCCTTTTCGCGAGCGAAGGCGAGAGCTCGGCGAATACGCGGCGGATGTTGCGATCAGGTTAGCGTTTGTGCTGTGGGAGGTAAGGCTGTAATGTTCTCAACTTAACGGGTTCCGGTCGTGGGAGAAGGTGGGCATTGAGAGAAGGGTATAAAGTCGTATCACGCTTTCTGAAGACAAGTTTTGGTCTATTCGGACTTTGGAGTCGGCGCCGTCCTGCTGCCATACCCGATATCTGCCAGCGACTACGTGATTGCAGGAGAGGATCAGCGCACTCTTCAGCAAATTCAAGTACATTTTGGTTTTGACTTTCAAGCTGATTTCGAAGATGTAAGGTAGCATTATGTGGTCTTCACTTGAAACCACATCAACGACCACAACCGTGACCGGGGACTTTGTTTTCATCACCGTATGCCTGTTTCTGTTATTTGTGGCAATACAGCGATGCATTTAGAAGGTGCTGGAAATTGTCCTGTTGTTATAAATGTATCGGCAGAGAAGATGAGTTGTACAGCGCTGAATCTCCGATCTTGCTCCTTGAACATTGTGTCACTTTTAGACGTGATAGAAGGCTCATATCGCTCTTAGTTTTGTACACAACTTGCTAACTATTAGATGGTTCTAAACAATAAAAACCAGAAAACCGGTTTCCATGAAATGGAAATGGAATCACATCGTCCTTTCTATGGCTACAATTTCATCGTTACACACTACACAGAAACTGAATGCACACACCGTACTTCAAAGATGGATGTATTACGATCTGATTTTGTTTTGTGTTACATATAAGCACGATTGCTGTACTAGCTGAAAATGCCATAACAAGATTTGATTTTGTCAAATTAAGTATGCTTAAATATCTGACCTGTTGGACAGTTGGATATACTACTTTTTAAATCTGTAATGTCGTGCCTACAGAATGATTCAACGTGCGTGGGACATAGTTAAATAAGACGGCAACATGGCTACTATTGTTACTTAATTATTACTATGGCTCTCAGAATATATGCATGAACGAAAATATCATTTAGCTTATTCGATATAAATTCGGAGCGTGGTTTGTGTGTTTTCAGGTACATCTTTTGTTTATTTATTCATTAGTATTGGGTACATATCCGTCTGATAACCAGTATAATACATGTCCGAATTAGTAATTAAATGTATGTATAGTATTACATCTTCGATTTGCAAAAATAAAAGTAATGATACAGGTTGTCCATCAGCAAAATGCACCCCCAGCTTCATATCATCAAAGAAACAAACTTATAGAGGATAGGCTCCCACCTGGAATAAAGCTGTTTATAGGCTATTTTTCTTAATTTCTTTTCCTCAACAAAAATGGTATTGGTAAGTTATGTTCAGCAGGTAAAAATAGAAAGTTAATATCGGAGGCAAGGTAAAGATGAAGATAACGAGGAAAATATATATTATCTAAATATATATATATATATATATATACATATATATATATACATATATATATATGCATATCTCTATATATATACATATCTATCTATCTATATATACACATATCTATATATCTATCTATATATATATACATATCTATCTACCTATATATATATATACATACATATCTATATATATATGCATATCTATATATATATACATATCTATCTATCTATATATATATACATATCTATCTATTTATCTATATATATACATATCTATCTATATATATACACATATCTATCTCTATATATATACATATCTATCTCTCTTTCTATATATATATATACATATCTATCTATCTATTTATCTATCTATCTATCTATATCTATATATATATATTTATACATATATATATATATATATATATATATATATATATATATATATATATATATATATATATCTTCTGGTTTTAAAATAAATGTCGGTTGAATGAAGAAAATACAGAATAATAAATACACATTTTTTTGTAGTGGTAACATACTGTGCAGAGTAGAATTCTTCAGGCTGTAACAGTTCATTTTTGTAACTGGATAACAATCGTAAACTTAATTGTAATTTCAAATTGTAAACGTCAGAAGCGACAAGAAAGCATATTAGCCGAATAAAATAACATATATTGTTAACCGCTGTAAAAAGCGACAAGATTTTCTTTAAAAAAAATCCTCTTGTTTTTTTCTGTCTCTATTAGATGTAAGAGAAAAAAAATAATATTACCCCTATTACATTGTTCGAGAATATTAGAACAAAGAAGGCATTAAACAAATCATCGACCAACGTTTATTTGTATGCACATATTTGCATATCAGACTCTTCTTTATAGATTCTGATTTCCAGAATTCTGATAGATTAAAAAAGATGGATCTGTTTTTTTTTCGTTTTTTTTTCATGTATCCACCGATAAAGTGTCTAGACTTTTCATTGTTATAAATAACTAGTTTTGTCGACTCGTGTTGTGGTCTTGTTTAACGGGTCAAAATTATAAGGTTACAGAGTCTTGTAGTTCACCGTGAGCGGTTAAACTACCAGTGTACTCTCGGTATTTATTTACTTCCCCACGAAAAAAAAATGTGACAC
The DNA here is from genome assembly GCF_053919585.1 of Euprymna scolopes. Classification (NCBI taxonomy): domain Eukaryota; kingdom Metazoa; phylum Mollusca; class Cephalopoda; order Sepiida; family Sepiolidae; genus Euprymna; species Euprymna scolopes. Next base: position 43,242,262 of record NC_136509.1, read on the forward strand.
AAAGTCGATTTTAATGTGGGAGGAACCAATTCTCCGAAATCAGGCTCTATTGAAGTATGCAAAAATAAAATCGCCTTATTATAGGACATGCATCATATATACACAGGCAATGAACCTACAACAATTTAACTTGAGTGAAGCCTCAGAGCAGACATCGCACTCCGGCCACCAGGCGTAACGAGTGTATTCTCAGTATCTATTGGATTCCCTACAATAAGAAAATGTGACACAAGGTCGTTTAAATGTGGGAGAAAACAAGTTTCCCCAACACGGGGTACTTTGGCAGTATGCAAAATAAGATTGTTTTAGTATAGCAGAGTTTTGTCCTCCATTGACTAAGAACAATATAATTCGAGTGCCACGTCAGAGTAGAAACAACACCCGGCCACCAGGCCGAACAATTGCACTTTCTGGTTTTCGGTAGAAATATCTGGCATTATATACGCCAGTCGCATCCATATTATCGATGAGCATCTCGTCAAGATAATTAGTAAATCCGTTCGCTTTATTCGGATAGATGATAAAAAATCATGGCTTTGTGACATTCACGCTTTTCTTCTTTCTATGTTTTCAACGGTACAAGAATTTTCTTATATTCTCTCCGTTATTCAACAATATTCATTTTCCTCCCCAGAAATTAACGGATATTTCCTGGAGTGAAATCCGATCTATCCGTTTCAAGCGAGTATTGACTAGCACTACATTTTTTGCTAAACTCTTCGAACACCTCGTGGCTTGTTTTCGCCCACGTTAAATCAGCCAACCAATCATATTGTAGTATTTGGCGCTAAATTTAATTTCTAAAAATAACTCACGCAAAGTCTAGAGCCCTTACTAATGAAGGCAGACTGTCGGGCGTGTTTTTTTTTGCGTACGATCTAAAAGGAACTCAGTCTAACGAGTCGCACAGCCGCTCTCCGTTATTGCGTCATATGAGCATTGCTCCGCCACGACAACGTAAAACGTAATATATAAATATGTATGCTCATGATTATAAAATAAAAATAGTTATTTTATATATCTAAACACAATACTTTTTCATGCTTATGCAATCATCAGTGTAGGAGGTGACAATCAACGCTAGTCGACAAGTTTGAATACTGCCAGGAAGCCACTCATGCTATATTTGCAAGACATATATAACAGAACTACGAAAGTAAAGAAAATTTAAGCATTAATGAAGCTAAAAATTGATACGGACGAGCTTAGAGTTATCAAGTAGCAAGAAATTATGATCTCGTACGTAAGGGTAGCTGACCAAATATTTCAATTTACACTGATGGTACTGAACTTTAAGGATGTTTTTAATATTTCTTAAAGGCTCAACAATGATTATAAGTAATAAATAATTTCTATTTTAATACCCAGCAATCGCCGCGGACTTGAGATTATGTTTGTCAAATAATGATAAAGGCATGTCGCACAAAATAACTGTTAAGCCGTTTCATTTAAATGGTGTTTAAGGAATTAAGGTTACTTGTAGGTTAAGCGACCATATGTTTCATTAAGTAAAAATCAAATAAAAAAACATTAGAATAGTCTACATTTCATGAACATTTTTATAACTTTTCATTCACTTAAAAAAATGATGTAGCGATTTTTGTTATGCAGGTTATTGTATCAAGACTAATGCCATGTGTGATCTGATGGTCGTGGTAGTAGCGTTCGCATGTGGGTAATTCGAGTTCGTCTGTGCATGGCGCCTTTATTGGAGTCATCATAATGGAATTTATGTAGGAAATATTTTAATTGATTTAATTAGTCGATAAGTTCCGAAAAATATGCCTTATTTTTAGAAATAGGGCTGGCGATATTGGAATCATTGTATAGCGCTTTTGCACGTTCATGTAGCTATGTCGTCCAAAAATAAAGAATTTCATATTACCTTATTTTATGGAACATATATATATATATATATATATATATATATATTTATAAAGTAATAGGGTTCGTGTGTTTCTGTCTGTGTGTACAGCTCTCCATCATCAACGAAATATAAAGGAGGTAAGAGGGTAGATCTCTCCTAGTAGAGAAACATTAGAACCCATTTTAGGATGTTTCTGTTATAGGAGACATAAGAATCTATGCCTAATTTCTTTATATACTAGTCTACAAACCACCCCCATATCGAATGACTTATGCTCATTTGCATATCACATTATATTAAATCTCTTTAACTAATTACCTCGACCTTATTACATATTGGAAATATTCTAATCATTTCAACTGTACTATTTACAAAATCTATTTAACATTTAATTATTTAATATATTTTCATTTAATTTTATATTCGATTTATTTCACTTTACGTATATTATCAAAACAATTCATTGGCGAGGAAAGCTTTATGTTTTGGGATTGTATTGAAAATGTAATGGAAATTTCAATTTCGTTCCGTTTTAATCTTTTATATTTTACTTGCCAATATAATTGAAAGAATACAATTCAACTATCGTAATTTTATATAAATAAACAAAAACAAATATTTTAAAATAAAACTTTATTAAAAAAGAAATAATTTTATTTTTAAATGCAAAAAATCAATTTAGTAAAATAATTGTATTAAACACCCCCAGCCTTGTCAGCAAACCTGTAAACCTATAAAAGTTAACATTTCGAATGTAAACAGTGATTTTTCGATTTTGTTAGCGCTTGCCAAAATTAAAGACAATTAAAACGGAACTAACTTTATTTCCATTCTATTTTTTAAACAACCCCCAAAACATAACGCTCTCTTCCAGTTATAGCCATTTTTTTTTAATTAAATAAAACAGGTCAAAATAAACAGATAAGCGCATTTTCTTTTACATTTTTCTTACAACCATTGTCATTTAACCAACTGCAGGATATCGTTACTTTTGTGGGGTTGTTTTGAAAATGGCACGGAGATTATAAATTTCGTTCCAATTTAATCTTTCTGGTCGAGCCTATTTCGAAAGCCTGTCTTATCATAGATTTGAACTACAAATAATTTATTACATTTTGATTATTACTATCTTAAGACTTAAAGCTTATATTTATTTCATTTTTCTATTTATATATTGAATTAGTTATTTCCAGTCTTATTTAAACTTAGTGCTTTCTTTAAACCGGATGAACCTTTTATAAAAATATGAGTTTAACGTAAAGAACACGAACAAGGTTTTATTCAACTGAATTTCTTCCAGTTTACTAACAAAATATATAAATTTAAAAGAGATAAAAATAATAAAATAAAAAGGTTATGTAATTTAAAAGAAATACACGTACTCACAAAAGCAGAACTTTTTTTACACATTTTTTTTCTTTAAAACCATAACAATGAGACTAACAATTACCTAGATCTTAGAAATTATTTGTTTTAATAGAACTGTTTTAATTGTACTGTTTACTTAGTTAACCTAAGTTGGTATTACATTTATTTTACATTTACTTTTTTTTTTAATTATTACTTTTAGACTGTGACGTTTACACCCGGAAGTAATGAGTCACACGTAGGTCGCTTTTATTCATTCCTTTTGGTCAAGATCAAAGTGTAGTATCTGTTCTTCAGATGCTGCACTTCATTTTCTTGTTCTCTTTCGGTGGAGGAGAAATCCTTCACGACTGAGACAATTTTTATTTTTGTACCTTTTCTCCACGTTAAAAAACGACCCTGGTGTCTAACTCTGTCCCGTGGGGAGGCATAGTAAATAGGTACAATATAATTGTTTATAATTGTACTATTCAGAAATATTATTTATAGTTCGTCCATTTCAGTTAGTATACATTTCCTTTACGCTTAATTAATTTACAATCATTAATATCGTTAAACAATTCCGTTTAAAACCGAAATTATGCCACCCAAACGAAGTAGAAACGAAAGTGAGGAAGAAAGAATGGAAAGATTGGAAGCTAATAGACTAAGAGTTGCTGCAATTCGCTCCAATGAAAACAATTCAGATAGAGAAAGATGTCTAGAACTTAACAGGATACGTCAAAGAGAAAGGAGAGCAAGACTGTCAGATTTGGAAAGAGAAACCCAACGTGAAGCTGACAGAACTAGACATGCTGTAAGGCGGTTAAATTCATCACAAGATGAAATTCAAGAAAGGCAAAGATATGCACTGGAAAGAGAAGCAATATTACGATCGAATGAATTATATGAGGTAAGTAGACGTAAACAAGGTCAGTTGAGAGTGGCTCAACGACATCAGAATGAATCGGAAACCCAACGAAGCTTTCGCCTATACCAAGGGCAACAACGAGAGGCTGCATGGAGAGAGAGTATGACTTTGCCCCAGCAATTGACAGAAAACGAGGCAGCTAGACAACGAATGACTGATTTGAGACACCATGAAATAGAACACTGCAATAGAAAAGATTGCTCTACAACAAAAATGACTCTCTCACTACAGCTGATATAGGAAAAATGGACAAAGTATGTCAACATTGCTCAGCTGTAACATTTAAAGGAGAAACCCCTGGTTGTTGTTGTTCTTCTGGCAAAGTTGTGCTTGATAGCTTTCCACCACTGCCTCAGTTGCTTCAAGATTTGCTCTCCGGCAATGGTCCCATCTCTAAAGATTTTCTGCAAAATCTACGCAGTTATAACAATTGTTTTGCAATGACATCATTTGGTCACAAAATTGCGGCAGTACATGGGTGGAATCCTTCTTTTAGAATTCGAGGCCAGGTTTGCCACCAGATTGGGAGTCTTTTACCACCTGAAGATGAAACAGCAAAGTTTATTCAAGTCTACTTCTTGGATAGTCTGGAAGAGGAACTACATAATCGGGGACGTGACAGTAGACTCAATAGAGACATTCTCCAAAGTCTGACTGAATTTTTACATGAGAACAACAGCTTTCTTTGTCAGCTGAAAACAACAAAGGAGAGGATTGAAGAAGAACACTTGGTAGAACATAAAATTGTCATAAGGGAAGACCGAAGGCCGCAAGAAGAGCATCCACGGCGATTCAATGCTCCAACAACAACGTATGAGATTGGAATATTAATGGAGAATGAACCAACAGCTAACCGGGATATTGTCTTGCGTTTTAGAAATGATACATTAAAATGGATCTCCGAACTACATCCCCTCTACGATACTTTAATGTACCCGTTAATGTACCCCTATGGTTCTCCATCTTACAATATCTACATGAAGGCATCCAATGGGCGAAAAGTTACCCAACAGCAATTTTATTCGTACCATTTAATGACTCGGCCTGGAAACTATTTTCTCTGGTACCGAAGGCTATTTCAACAATGGCTGGTGGATGTGTACTGCAAGATTGAAACAGAACGTTTACAGTTCCTGAGGCGTGAGCAACAGACCCTGAGAGCTGACAATTATAGCAACTTGAGAGATTCAATTCTTAGGGAGGAGTGGAATCCAGAACAGTTTGGTCAACGAGTTGTACTTCCGGCAACTTATACAGGAGGCCCTCGATACATGTTTGAGTGTCAAAGTGATGCCATGGCATATGTTCGGCGAATGGGCCGAGCCGACCTCTTCATCACGTTCACAACAAATCCAAAGTGGACAGAAATTACAGAAAATTGTCTTCAAGGGCAAGACCCTCAGGATCGTCCAGATATTGTTGCCAGGGTTTTCAGGCAGAAGCTAAAAAAGTTACTTGAATTTATTAAAAAGGGAGGATTTGGCATGTTGAGGGCTTTCCTGTACAGTATTGAATATCAAAAAAGAGGACTGCCGCATGCACACATCCTCACCTGGCAGGCCCCAGAGGACAAACTTCTACCAGAAAAAAGGGATCTCTGCATATCTGCAGAGATCCCTGACAAAGAGGAAGATCCTGATCTTCATGCTAAAGTGATGGCACATATGGTGCATGGACCTTGTGGACCATTTAATCCAAATTGTCCATGTATGATTGACAACAAATGTTCCAAAAAATACCCAAAAGAATTTCTTCAGTGTACCGAGCAAGGCCAAGACTCTTACCCCAAGTACAGGCGAAGAAAACCAGAAGATGGAGGCCAGACTGGTACAATAAGGATGAAGAGAAATAGTCGGTATGTTAATCAAGAAATAACAAACCAGTGGATTGTTCCGTACAACAAGGTCCTCCTTCAGCAGTTCAACGCTCACATTAACGTAGAAATTTGCAGCTCGATCCAAAGCATCAAATATGTCCTCAAATACGTGAATAAAGGATGTGATCAAGCAGTGTTTGAACTACAAAGACCTGATGGAGCAGCTAACCAACAAGGCCAAGTACAAAGTCACATTGTGGATGAGATCCAGCAGTTCCAGAATGCAAGGTATGTCGGCAGTTCAGAGGCGGCCTGGAGGATATTGGAACATCCCATCCATGAACATTTCCCCCCAATTGTACAACTTTCTGTTCATCTTGAAAATGGGCAGCGTGTCATGTTCTCAGCTGATACTGCTCTGGAACGAGCCCAAGGTCCACCGCCTGCCACAACTTTGACAGCATTTTTTCAACTCTGCCATGAGGATGACTTTGCAAGGGGTCTCAAATACGTAAAAGTCCCTGAGTTTTACACTTGGAACAAATCGACAAACGAATTGGATGAGAAGAATGCGTGGGGTACAAGTTGAAGGTACTGAAAATGATGATGTATGGAAGGCACCATGCATTGGGAGAATCTACACGATTTGTCCAAAAGCAGGGGAGTGTTATTTCTTACGCCTGTTGCTCAATTAGGTTGCTGGTCCAACTTCATTTCAAAATTTGCGAGCATACAATGGTCAGGTGTTTGAAACATACAGAACAGCGTGCCTTGCTCGAGGCCTTCTAGAAAATGACCATCACTTGCATCAAGCAGTAGGAGAGGCAAGTGCCACTCAATCACCTTCAAATTTGCGAAGCCTATTTGTGATAATTTTAACAGCCTGTGAGCCAAGAAATCCTCTTGAGATCTGGATGGCTTTTCGTGATGTAATATCTGAAGACATTCTTCACAGATACAGGCAAGAAGTTAACAATCCAGAAGCAGATTTTAATGAGGACATCTACAATAAAACTCTTTGTCTAATTGAAGAAAAAGTTCTCCTTATGTGCGGTCAACCATTGGCAAGCTATGGATTACCTGCACCAACGCAAGGGAGAGATGAAAGACTCGCGAGAGAGTATCAACGTGAAGTTACTTATAATCTTGAAGAACTTCCCCTACAAGCAGAAAATATGCAAGAATAACTGACCGATTCTCAAAGAGAAGTTTACAATTCATTCATGGCAATGTTGGAAGCACAAGGTGAAATGAACAAACACATGATGTTTCTTGATGCTCCAGGTGGTACGGGCAAGACTTTTGTAATCAATTTGATCCTTGCAAAGATTAGATCCATGAGAAAGATTGTGCTTGCAACAGCATTCAGTGGCATTGCTGCTACTCTACTACAAGGTGGCCGCACTCTTCACAGCACTTTTAAAGTACCCTTGGATACTCATCGAATAGATCAGCCAGTTTGCAAAATTACTGGTAACTCAGCCTTGGCAAATGTAATTAGAGTCACCTCTGCAATCATTGTAGACGAAGCCCCAATGACGCACAAGAGTGCTTATGAAGCAATTGACCGAACACTGCAAGACATCACAGGAAACAAGAATCCCATGGGTGGCATTCCAACCTTATTTTGCGGTGATTTCCGTCAAATCCTCCCAGTGGTTAAAAATAGCACAAGGGCTAACATTGTCAATGCAAGTTTGAAACAATCCTATCTCTGGAGGCACGTTATAGTGAAGAGACTGACTACTAATATGAGAGCCTATATCTCTGAAAACACAGCTGCAGCAGACTTCTCAAAATTGCTTCTCCAAATCGGTAATGGTCAGTTTCCTATCACTTCTTCACCTGACACAATTAAGATTCCAACTGCGCTTGGTAAATGTGTCGGTAATCAGAAGCAACTGAAAGACAAAGTGTACCCAGACCTGCAAATCAATGGAAAATCACCGGATTGGCTAGCTAAGAGGGCTATTATTTCGCCATTAAATAGCAATGTGAATCATTTGAACAATTCAATAATGGATGAATTTCCAGGAGACACAAAGCAATACAAGTCAGTTGATTCGGCTACTAATGAATATGAAGCTGTTCACTACCCTGTGGAGTTTTTAAACTCTTTGGAGATATCTGGAATGCCTCCACACATTTTAAATCTCAAAATTGGATCGTCAATCATGATTCTTCGATCCTTGGAACCGCCAAAAACAACAAACGGAACCAGATGTGTTATCACCAGATTGCACACCAATGTACTTGAGGCCACCATTTCCTGTGGTCCCTACAAAGGCGAAACCGTTCTATTGCCAAGGATCCCCTTAGTTCCATCGGACTCAGAACTTCCATGTAAATTCCGGAGACTCCAATTTCCTGTGAAGGTGTGTTTTGCAATGAGCATAAACAAAATTCAAGGTCAGACATTTAACACCATTGGCGTAGACTTGACATCAGACTGCTTCAGTCACGGTATGTTCTACGTCTCCATCAGCCGGACAGGAAGTTCAGAAAAACTCTACATTCTGGCTCCAAATCAAAGCAGCAGAAATGTAGTTTACCCTGAGGCTCTTCAGTGAAAAGTTCGAGAAATGGATATGAGGAAAAACTGACATGATCTGATTGTGGTAAGTGTTTAGTATTGAATGTGCAAGATAAAATTTAAGCAAGAGTGTAAAATTACTTCAATAAAAAATTTACTATGTAACATCAAGTAACCTTCCTTTTTGATGAAAATGTTTTGTGAAGTTCCTGATTGAATTTCAGTCACTACAAGAGGTAGTTAAAATGTTAATCACCTTATGCAATCGTTGCTCTTACAACATCAACTTACTGGAAAGGTGCCCACAGATTTTGGTACCCGAGTGCGCAACAAAGCTCCGTGCAAAGCACGGGTATCTTTGCTGGTATATATATATATATATATATATATATATATATATATATATATATATATATATATATACAACGAAATATCTCTGAAATGTAAATCCTATCTAGAATATGAGCACTAATTACTCGTTTTAATACCTAATAAAATATGCATAATACAATCGGAAATATTTTGAACTTATATCCACATGCACACTAGGTTCCAGCCATGTTCCAAATTTGAACTAAAGAGCCACAAATGCAACAATTCGCATAATTTATTTATTATCAATTTTGACTATCACACACTAATTATATGTAATTCGTGCAGCAATTTATTCTATGAATGATTATCATAAACCATACTGTTGACGTTTCCACTAATAAGTTGAAAATCGCCTATTTAGAATGCTTATTTTGTTTAAATATACGCTCATTGTGTTAAGGGAAAGAACTGAAGTCACTATTCTCGAAATAACCATATTACTGTTACATTAGCGACATGGCTTACATTTCTGTATTGCTCAGAAAGTAAGGAGACTTCTTATAGATGAAGAATTGTTGTGTTCACATTAACATTTATATTTTAAAATGAATAAAAAAAAATCGATCAATTATTAACAATTTACGTTCCTGATGGTTTGTGATATTTGGATTTGTGGACCTACTATTCACATTTTGAACGACATTTTCACATCGTCTCGGTTGATGTCACGTCCGACCTTCTTTAGGTGTATTTTGTCGAACTCGGGAATATAGACGAAATTTCGAACAGAACACTTTATTTAGTTTACATGAGTAGCATGCTCTCGTTCCGTCAGTCATGGCAGGAAAAAGATTTTAATTAATTCGCAATTGTATTCTTGGCTGCACACACTGAAAATTGAATGCTCACAAGGATCTGTGTCACAGTGCTTAAAGAACTCGAAAACATCAATTTTAAAATTGATTTTTTTTCTGAAAGTCAACGGTTCCAGGTCAGAAGTTACATCGACCATTACATTTTGAAAATGGCACTCACGATGAAAGCAATAGTCCAACGAATCCTAGTAATACGAATACTTAGTTTCTTGCATTATTTTTCAATGAAGTTTCACGGGAGGTAATTTAATTGAATTAACTGAAGCTGACTAGAAGAAAATGATAATAATAAGAAGCACCTTGACTGTTTCTTTGTACTCCTTGTCTATAACACTCACACACATCATCGCTCTGGCGAATTGATTTCTTTTTATTCTCTTCATTCCTTTACATTGTTGTTTATTAAATTAATACATGTGTGTTGATTTAACGACTGTTTGATATTTATTGAGATTTTGGAATACTTGTTAAAGTTTTTATATTTATATAAATAAATATATACTTTTTATTTTTTGTGTTTACAATAAATAATAGAAAACATGGTTACTATTTAAAAAATTGTTTACGGTTATTTCAAGTACTGAATTTCGTTGAGGCTTTAGCGACTTCCTCAAGGCAACTAGAAGCAGACTCAAACAGCACTGCGATTACATCAGCATTTAAGGGTCAATGTTATACTTACTCCGAGGTAATGGATAGGTCAAAAACCGCCTGGTAACGGCATTGATAGTAATTTAAATAAATGACCATAAAATAAAATTATGAAAAAATGTTATAGAAAATTGCCAACACCTTCTATTACTTATATTAGAGGTAATTGAGAACGATAACTGATGAGGCCATGTTTAAGAACTTGAAGTAAACTACACTACAAAATAGAATACAGCAGAAAATATTGAACTAATTGAAAAGTCTGGCAGCTATAACCAATAAAATCGCTGAAAAAACGCTAGTTAGGGAATTACATAAATAATACAATGAAAATAATGGAAAATCATTTATTAGTATTCAGGTAAAACCGACGTTTAGTATCTGTTCCGTTTCTTACTGGGGGGGTCTTCTCACGTAGAGAACACCTTTATTCATGTCTTATTCAGATCCTCATATGGGGTAGCTTGATGTCGTCTATAAAAACTGACCTTATGTCACAATTTGAATATTGATGCAGGCAAGTGAATAGAACAATTTTTCGTATACAAGAAACCACTTGCAACATTATTCATATTACGGACTATGTTGATCAGATAATGAAGAATATAGCTTGGCTAGAGAATGGCAATATTTATATATTCTAGAGTAAAAATTGTATTTTCAACAAAACGTATTAGCGAAATTGTCTAACAACTGAAGAGGCTTTAGAGTTAGTTTGCAGTTTTGTTTTACTTCAAACAAAAATAAGGCATTGATTTTAAAGTGTTCATATCATGTGGGGAAAATAATCTGTATGTGCCGTATATTGACAGATGTGGAGAAAATAATCAGATAAGGAGAGAAAGAGAGCGAGAGAAAGAGAGAGACCGAGAGAGAGACACACACCCACACACAAAGGATGGAGATGTTAAAAAGAGAACTTATTGTGCGGACGTGACGTCATGGCAGGTATAGACGTTAGTCAATAAGATTCCCTCTTTTAATTTTGAGGTACCCAGATATTAGAATACAAAAGTAATAGCTTCTTTTTTCCGGAAATGTTCATTTTCGAACTAGATTTAAATATTATATAAACGATCATCTCACTGAACAAGGCCCTAAATAACAGATCACTAATTCACAAGATGCACCTGCACTTCAACTGCTAGTCGGGTGCCCAGCAGATATACAGGCTTTCTTATCTTTGAACAGTATTGTTAATACACTTGTTACTTAACCGAACCCCGACTTGATTGCTCTTATTTTCACTCTTGATCCACGACACAACAGATTGGCGACAAAGAATCGAAACCACCGTCACTGCAGAGAATCACCAAAAGTAAAATCTTTAAGGATGAACGCCTTCATTTAAACATATATTTGGATGCGTTAACAACTATTTAATTACTACAATATTAATTTAGCGACGGGAAAAAAACTTGCTACCAAAATCTACAGCGAAAACGCGAATGTTGCCAATTATTTAATAATTGAACACACTTACCAAGTGTTTTAGAAAGGCAAAAAGGGATCATTCCTTCTTCACCAGAAACCATTTTCCCTACGGAAATAATTTTCTTCTGCAAAGTTAAATGTCCAACACCAACTAGCAAATACCATGTAAGCTTATCGTTATTTCGATAACATCTGGGATTTGGAAAAACACGCTTGACTTTATCAAGAGAAAAAGAGACATACCGTGAAAAATAATTGTTCGCGCACGCCATTTGTGCTTAGCAAACACGGAAAAAGTCAAGTAATTTTTTGCAAAAGGCAAAGAGGGTAAAAAAACAAAAAAAAACACCAAAAAAAAAAAACTTAGAAGTTTCCCAAGCGAATTCGTCGTATATTTAAAACGATGGATTTTATTTTTGCTACGTCAAATGCGTGCAAATAAAAAAAAGATTCTACAATTGTTATTTCGCTGGATTGTTTCTAGGAAGACTAGAAATATAGCGTTCCACAAATTAAGTAACAGAACGACTGATAAACTGTTGTTCTTCAAACACAAGAATTGGGAAAGAAAACTTGGTTGATTTTTTTTACTAAGGAATATTTCTTTAATACAATATACTTGTAAACTGAATTTGTATGATGGAGGCGAAATTCAAAGATTCACTGTTGGAATTGTTCTAATTCCAGACAGAGCAAAATTTCGCGTTGCAAAAGCAGAAAATTCAAACAAGTAGAAATAGAAGAGTGATTTAAGAAATCATTTGGAGAAAAAGTGCTTCAAGAACAGAAACGCTTCGAGGAAATATTGATGAAAACAAAAGAGGAACAAATAAAAATTCTGGAGGCGACACAGTTAACTAAAGCGGGCGATAATCATAAAGCATTTCTCAAACAGCTGTGTGGGCCGCTATTGAAAATTGCATGTATAATCCAGAAGACGATGTCACTTTTGTTCAGTACTATAGACGATATGAGGATATTTTTATATCGGATTGTAATATCTGGTCAGACGCGAAAAAGGTTAGGTTTTTCTTAAGGAAATTTGGAACATTCGAGCATACAAAGGTCGTGAATTTTATTCTCGTAAAAACGACCAGTGAGTTGAGATTCCAAGAAACAGTTACGCTACTTACAGAACTGTTTTCTGCAAACCCATCTCTTTTCCATGGGCGATATAAATGTATGAATGTAACTAGAAGAGAGGACAACGACTACACTACTTATGCAAGTATAGTGAACAAACATTTCGACGATTTGAAACTGGAGGAATTATCAGCAGATAATTTTAAATGTTTAATATTTGTGCAAGGGCTGGTCTTAAAAAATACGCTGAAATCAGGCGTCGTGTTTAAAATAAACTCGAAAACGAACCGAATTTAAAACAACAAAACTTAGTGGAAGACTGTGAACGGTTTATTGCGTTGAAACAAGACAGTCGTGATCTAGAGGAAACAGGGCATTACAAGATCACCGTTATCCTCTTCCGAGCCCTGAAGAGATATTTGCGAAACTGAGTGGAGGGAAATATTTTTCTAAAATCGACCTCAGTGACGCGTACTTACAAGTTCCAGTCGATGAGGAGTGTTCTGTATAAGGGATTGCATAAGGGATTGTACAAGTTTAACAGACTTCCTTTTCGGGTCAAAGTCGCCCTTGCGATTTTTCAGCAACTTATGGACATAATGTTAAATAGGTTGGATTTCGCAGTAGGGTACTTGGACGATTTTTTAATGAAAAGCGCTGGCAAAGAACAACACAAAGCTCATGTAAACCAAGTATTTAAAAGGATCCAGGATTATGGATTTCAAGTAAAACAGGAAAAATGTACATTTTTCATGGAGAAAATAAAATACTTGGGGCAAATCATCGTTAAACATGGAAGAAGGCCGAGTGCAATAAAGAATATGTCTGTTCCTGAAAATATTGCGTCTTTTTTTTTTACATAGGCATCACCACATTATCAAGGCCAAGAGGCCACTCAAGGATAAGGGTTAAAGAGTGTACAGTAGAAAGGGGACAATATAGTAATCATTAGTAATGAAAATTTGGTAAATTTGATAACTTATATGGAACGGCTCATCAAGAACTTATTTACGTTAGACTTGAAGATGACCATATTGTAGTCAGCCGGAAAGCAGGAAAACGGAAGACAATTCCACAGGCGTGCAGTTCTAAGAAAGAAGCTTTGTTCATGGAATCTACGTTTAGGTTTAGGCACAGATAAACAGTGGGGGGAATTATTGATAGTGTTTACAGCTAGACGAGTGTTTCTTGTGAAAGTTTGGCGAGGGGGGACCATAGATTGAAGCTCAGTCGAACACTTTCCATGAAAATAACGATACATCAGAGACAAACTCGCAACATCTCTTCTGTGAAATAGAGGTTGCAAGGAAGAGAAAAGGACATCTCCTACGAGGCTACGATGTCTATTTTGAACTCTATTAAGGCAGGCCAAGTCCTTTCTAGCAGCTCCTGTCCAGATGTGGCAACAGTATTCCATCCTTGGACGTACCTGGCTCTTATATAGATAGAGAATAGCATCAGCAGTGAGATATCTACCGGATCGATAGAAAGATCACACCATTTTTTCCAGCGGCCTTGGCAACAGATTTGATATACGTGTTCCATATAAGATCAGGAGTAATGGTCAAGCCCAGAAGCTTGTCCAAACTTTAGGCCTCCTGAAGACGAGAGCCATTCATTTCAATTGATGCCGATATGGATCAGAATGTTGATGATGTAAAGAGAGAAGCTTGGTTTTAGATGCATTAAAAGTAACCAGCCACTCCTTACCCCATTGTACTACGTGGTCAAGATCAGAGGAGAGAGAATTGCAGAGAACTTGGTCGTTTACTGTCTTAGATGTGCTACCATAAATGGTAGTGTCGTCAGCATAGATGTCTACAAATCATGTAAGGATGTGATTTGGAAGATCATTAATATAGATCAGGAAAAGAGTTGGGCCCAGGATTGATCCCTGAGGGACACCGGCATTAATACTGTGAGCTTCTGATTTTTGCCCCTCAACTACTACTCTTATGAACCTATCAGAAAGAAATGATTTAATAATTGAGAAGACATTTCCAACAATACCATAGCTAGAGATCTTATGAAGTAAACCTTTATGCCATACCCTATCAAAGGCCTTAGATATGTCAAGAGCAATTGCCCTAGAAAGTTTGCCTCCGTCGAGAGATTTGCTAATCCTATGAGATATAACTGTAAGCACATCTGCTGTAGATCTAGCAGAACGGAAACCATATTGAGTGTCACTAAGACGATTATTTTTGTTGAGATGGTTGATTACTTCTGTATTAAACACAGATTCTAGCAACTTACTCATGACGCAGAGGAGACTTATTGGCCTGTACTGAGAGGGGGATGAGCGGTCACCTGAATTCTTAAATACAGGGCATACTGATGAAATTTTCCAGGGAGAGTGGAAACTATTCTCTTTTATTCGTCTTTAGAAAGTTTCTTAGGTTTGGCAAATTACTACAATGTATTTGTGCCAAATATGCATAAACTAAGGTCACCTTGAAATGAACTGTTAAGGAAAGACCAAAAATGGGTCTGGACTCAAGAGTGCGAAGAAGCATTTCGGGAAACTAAATAACCTTTAACGTCTGACTTGTTTCTGACACATTCTAATCACAAGCGTGAAATTATAGTTGCAAGCGATGCCACCCCTTATGGCATAGGAGCATGCATTTTACACCAAATGGATGATGGAAAACTGAAACCAATAGCACATTCATCCCGATCACTTTTGCCAGCCGAAAAATACTACTCACAAATTTAAAAAGAGGGGCTTAAAATTATATTCTCGGTAAAGAAATTTCATCGTTTCCTGCACGGTATCAAATTTCTGTTACAAACAGACCACAAACCATTATTAACGATTTTCGGATCGAAAAAGGGGACTACCACAACATACGGCAAATAGACTCCAAAGATGGGGTACCATACTTCTGAATTACAATTTTCAAATGGAGTATGTACTATCGAAAAGATTCGGTCATGCAGAAGGGTTATCGAGGTTAATACCTAAGCAATCATAACCATTGGAGGATATGGTAATAACAACCATTCAAGCGGAAGTTGAAGCAAAACTACGTTCTGTGACACAATAAGAAAACTTCCAGTACCTCTTGATAAGAGTAAGGCAGAGGTCGACAAATTCATTATACGCACGACAGAAAGGATCAACAATAACGAACTGGATGAAGAAATGTATTCAATTTGTGATAACGTCCTGTTATATAGCGAGGGCATCGTAATTCCTGCAATATTACAGAGAAGAATGCTCAAGGAATCCCATGTAATACATCCAGGTATATCAAGAAGGAACAGCCTTGTGCGCTCTTTCGTTTATTGGCCAAACATGGATAAAGATATAGAAGGAAAAATCCGGGGGTGCAGAGGATGCGCATTAGCAATGTAATCTCCTCCGACTCAATGCGGATCGTGGGCAAAACAGGGCCGTCCTTGGTCTAGAATTCGTTTAGATTTTGAAGGGCCGCTAAATGGGTTCTACTATCACATTGTTGTAGACATCCTATCTAAATGGCCGGAAGTATTAAAGTGTAAAAATCCCACATCCGAGATAACTATCAACTTCCTGTATGAACTATTCGCAAGCTTTAAAGTAATAGACTGCATTGTTACAGACAATGAAACGCAATTTACGTCTACCCAATTTAAACAATTTTGCGAGGATCATCTAATCGAACATATAAGCATTCCACCATACAACCCAAGAAGTAATGGACAAGCAGAGGAATTTGTTGACACATTCAAGAGAGTTCTTAAAAAAATAGTGGGTCGCCGATGTATAAGTCAATCTAACAGTTTTTACAAGTCTACTTCGAATGCAATCATCGAAATGTCGAATACGCCTGCCGAGGTAATGTTCGGGCGCAAGGTTAGATCAATTTTTCACAAGTTGTTACCAAACGAGGATAGGCCAAACCTAAACAGATAACAAAAAAAGAAAAAGGTAAAAAGTTGGTGAAAAGTCTTCTACAAGATTCACAAAAATAATAAGACTTTCTGGGAGTCCGGCATTGTTGAGAAACAAATAGGCAACATGGTCTACATGATTAAGGGACCAGACTTCGTGCACAAACGTCAAACTAACCAAATTCGGAAAAGATACTCGAACAGTGAGGTGATCAGATCGCCCCAGGAAGAGATCATTAACACAGTGTTTGATACTTTCCAGATGGTACTGCCAGTGACAGCTCCACAGAACAGAAGATCAAACAAAAAACGGAAATCAACAGAATTGATTAGGGTGAACCCCAAAAAACACTTTATTAATCACAGACCGGATATTTCAAATATGGAGCTTGTTATACCGGCATCCCTTGAACAGAGGAATTTATACACATTAGCACTATAAAATAAAACGCTAGTAATTCCAAAACCGGTGAGAGAGATGCGACTGCATTTCAACTGCTAGCCGAGTGCCCAATAGATATACACGCTTTCATAACGTTGTACAGTATTGTTAATACACCTGTTCTTTAACCGAACATCGACTTGGTCGTTCTTATTTTCACAGCTGTTCCACGACACAACATCTACAGTCACCTTTTCCCCTCTCTTCTCTGGGAGTAAACCACAAAGCTATATATATATATATATATATATATATATATATATGGTCCTAGATATGAACTTAAACTAAATCCGATAGTGAGGCCGAAGCTTGCGGGTTTGGGGAGTGTGGAGCCACCGGTTTATTGACATTGCTCCCAAGTCATCTCTGACCCGGAGTGGTAGTACCTGTTAGGGTCCTAACTATGGGTTAAATAGAAACCGACTTGGAAACAACAAATATATTCTATTAAATTTTTTTCATACAAAACTTCGGATTCGGCAAAATAAAAACAACTAATCTACCTACTATATGTAATATATATATATATATATATATATATATATATATATATATATATATATATATATATATATATATATATATATATATATATATATATAGTAGGTTGATTGGTTGTTTTTGTTTTGCCGAATCCGAAGTATTTTTATGAAAAAAAATTTAATAGATTATATTTGTTGTTTTTATATATATATATATATATATATATATATATATATATATATATATATATATATATATATATATATATGTGTGTGTGTGTGTGTGTGTGTGTTTGTGTGTGTGTGAGGAGCAAATACAAATACTGTATACAGTGATTCTATTTTTATAAGTTCATCTTATATGCTTTCTTCTTTTATGCATATTCTTAATCTTACGAGG
>NC_136509.1:43265316-43290316 GCF_053919585.1 Euprymna scolopes
TACCTATATCAGTGTTTCTTTTTAAATCATAGTCATCGATAACTTAGTTTTGGATCAAATCATTTTCACATACCAACCATACACAAATATCCACACACTTAACTAATAGTATTTAATGAATGCTTAATACAGATTTCCGACACAGAAGTGAATTGAAAAACGTTGAAATATTCCCTTTTGCATATTAAAAGCAGGTGTAATGTACAACGGATTGTTTTTTTTGCTTTTTTACAAGGTGGTAACCACTTATAAAGGCCCGGAAGCCACTCAAGGATAAGGCTTATTGTAAGTGCATTACGTTAGTGTGGATATTCAAAGTGTCTACTTAAGGGGGTGTATGGAGTTTGTAATTTTTTATCACGTGATTTCTATTCTAAAATTTACAAATCCATAAGTTACGCATTATATATTTTTAATAAGTATGAAAAAAAAATCAAGACTAATCTGAAAAAAAATTACATGCTCAAACAATAGGTTATCGCAGTATTATGCCATTGAAATTAATATACGTCATGTATAAAAACTGGAATGTGATGAAATGTTTTCATTGCTGATTGATACCTATTGTAAAATTTCAGAAATCATGCGGTATTTGGAGTTGACCGAAGGTTAACGTATACACCTTTGTATTTATGTATACACTAAACTAAATATACTCTACATTGCTTACCCTTACACTTCGAGGCTCTCATTCAAAATTGCTAATTATGGGTTCATTTAGTAGGCCACTAATTGAAGGTCCTTTATATATATATATATATATATATATATATATATATATATATATATATATATATATATTATTTTAGACGTTTACCCTTGATGATTAATACAATATCGAGTGATTTGCCCTGGAAAATATCATAAAAGCCAATATTTTGTATATTTATTTTGAATAGTACATGAGAATTTTTATTATATTTTCCGTCAAATTAGTTATCCAACCAGTATTTGCTAGTGCTTTCTAACTGAGATGATAATGGGAATGCTCTTTTACAAGAGGTTCATATTATAAGGACGATGATAATCCTGAAGGTACTCTGTGTAACAACATCTAGAATTATATTTGTAGAACTGATTAATCATTTGGGGGTAATTATTCATGGTTTCGTCCAACTGCTGCGGGTCTGTGATTAATTAGAGCTTATTATATAAGTCGGACACTATTGTAAGCAATGTATTGTACACATACATGTCTGGTGTGGTCTTGAAGGCCATAAATAATCACGGCAACACACAATAGTATAATAACTAATAGTATGCTTACTAAAGCACTTTACAGACATACACGCTATGATTCTGCTCTATAACTGCCCTTTATTACTGCCACAACATATGTACCTTTATTTATTGTATCTGGATATGTAAATTATTCTCGACATGTACGGACCACTTTGCTCTATAATATCCAAATAAAGAAGCAAAGACTATTTCTATAATTCTATAGACGCAAGCACATATCGCTTAACGGTCAATGTTGTGCTCCGAGCTTACTGCAACGCTTCCATGGTCTAATTGTCCTTGATTTCCATCTCTCCTTTTCCGTTCGTGTTCGTTTTGGATTTCATTTTCTAATTTTCAAGCACTACCCACCTGCTTTTTTTTTCAGATACATACAAGTAAAAAAAAGAAGAAAAAAAGAAAATACGGTTATAATGGAAGTCTCAGCAAAAGCATCTCGCTCCAGATAATCTGTAATGGCTATACATTTACGTCGCTATTGTAACTGATTTAATGCTCAGAAATGAGCGTTGCATTTTTACTGGAAATGGTCGCGTGTTTTATTTGAGTCAGAAAACATCAAATAATCTTTATAATATTTATCAAAATGTGGATTGTTCTATCCCTGGTCAATCTTCCCATTCTCTACAATCACTTTTTTGTAATACAACCTGATGTAGGTACCCCTTTGGGTTTTATTTTTAGGAGTATTATTATTATTTACTTACTAGAAGTTCTCACAAAGACTATCGGCCCTGTCGGTGGGGCATTAGAATACACCGACTGCCCCCCTGCAGAGGGTAAAAGTCCCTCAATGGGGGTCCTGGATATGACCTTAAACTATATCCAGTGGTGAGACCCCAGCTTGTAGGCTTTGGGGAGTGTGGAGCCACCCTTTAATTACCATTGCTCCCAGGTCCACTCTGACCCAGAGTGGTAGTACCTGTTAGGGTTCCAACTATGGATTAAATAGAAACCGACTTGAAAACAACAAATACATTCTATTAAAATGTTTTTCTTCAAAATCTTTCGATTCGACATTAAATAACCCGGAAAGGGCTGATATGCCGTAAAAAAAACAACCAACCAACAAAGACTATCAGCAGCGATCGCTCACTGACAATAATCTGTCTTATCATCTTTCCAGTATCCTCTATCTATTTCGAGAACCTTTGCAAACAAAACCGTTTACCTTTATTAATCTTTTTTCGATCACCATTGGTGATCCATTCAGATAGGGTGGCAAAATAACTCCCCAATTTTCATGTGATCTCTGTATTCTTCAAATGGAGGTCTTGTTAATGCTGCCATCCTTCTAAAGTATTCATGATCTTTTTTTTTAATCTTTCAGCGGGGAAGATAAAATTAATTACTTTTTTTTAGCTTTACTTTCTCTTGGCTTCATGTGTCGTTTTATTGTTTTTGTATTGTTTTATTTTTATTGCAAATTGCAAGTGGCTTTTTCGTGTTAGGCCTGCTAATTATGCTTGGTTTCATTATTATTATTATTATTATTATTATTATTAATAATATTATTATTTTAGTTATTCACTAGTTAGGAGTAGTCACACAAGTTATAATCAACGATTTCTCTTTGTGTTTTACATTCGCTGCATTTTCTGTAATCAAGTTTATGCCTGTACCGCATGTGTTAGTGTTAGTCTTTGCATGCAAGGATTTCCCTTAATAATTCAGCCATTTTCATTATGTTATCCGTTGTATCTTCTCAACTATCTTACGGATTCTTATCTTTCCATTATTTTGCCAAGTCTTTCGGCATTGTTGCTTGCGTGCCTACTATTCGCTGTTATATTATTATTATTATTATTATTATTATTATTATTATTATTATTATTATTATTAATTTATTATCGTTTGTTGAAAAGTTATTTGTGTAATATATGTGTGTGTGTGTCAATTCCCACATTAAACTGCATTCTTTCGCTTTATTCCGAATATAAAGCAAATATTGTAAAAGTTTATGGGAAAATAGATTGCCCAGTATTTGCATGAAAGAATAACTTCAATGAATATATCTACGTAATGTAAATCTTATGTACGAAATGTATGGAGACTGGAAATTAGGAAGATTTTCATAATTCCATTAATCATAGTAACAGTAGATTACAAAGAATTTCAACAACAACCTTGCGAATATGCCTGTTACAACAGATGCAAATCAGAGACAAATTTGCATTTTCTCTCACCATAAGAAACTTAAAAAGATATTTCGTTCATATATATGAGACTACAAATGAAAATCTGCAAGCAGGTAGAATGTATCATTCCCGGCTAATTCAAAATATGTAAATTGATAAAAAAAGGATATATACGTCTAATTTATGATCTACTAATACATTTCTGTATAAGCGTTTTCGTTTACTTAGACTTATCATTTTGAAAAATATCAACGTGTTTCTGTTATGTAATAAATCCAATACGGGGAAGTGTCGATCTATCTATTTAGTTTTCTATTGCTGTATCTACCTATCTCGGTCTATTTATATATCTAACTGGAGAAATGGACGTGGGATGAATATAAAGAAGATCTGTCAAAATATGGTAAATCATATTGTAGACTATTTACCGGAGGGGCTGGCCAGCTGATCGGATCTGCGTGTGAGACACGTGAGTAGGTTAGCTTGAGATCAGGGTGTTGGAATTTGGACGTAAAGAAAAGCGGACGGTTTAACAAGTCGCCCGCCCCTTCACTGGGGTGAGAGCTGACGTATGTGAAAATGGAGACCTAGTAGTAACCACGTAAACAAATACATTCACTTTCCATTCTTCTGCGATCGACACCTGAAAAGTTGATAATAACTATATAAAACCAATCATCGTCTTGGAATCAATGTGTTTCGTCTAAACATGTTCTAGCCTCCCTTCCAAGAACAAGATGAATTCCAGGTGGACAAGATAAAGAACGCATGAAGTAAAGGCATGTCCAAAATACATGTATCACACACACATACCCACATATGAACAATTAGATATGCATGTATAATAAATAGGCAGCGACACCAATTCTAGAGTTCAAATAGTGAGGAAGCACCAACAGACATTTAGTGACACGTGTACACATCTGGATGAACCCCGTCGTCTCAAGTACGCATATCAACATTTAGACGATCTACAACATACACTGTTTTGCTGCCTTTTTAGAGACCCATAATGTAACATTTCTCTAATGATGTAATATTTACATATCTGCTTAATGTTATCCTCTTGGAAAACAGATAGTTCTGTTCGTGACAGTTATGTTTATGATATTTCTCGGTCAAATTGAAAAGAAAAATATCCATATTTTTATTTATTGAAATTATCTAAATATATTATATATTTGTAAAATATAAAGTGCCCACTTAACTTATTACTAGCAGGGGTGGCGCTCGGCTTTGCCCGGGTGTAAAATAGGCTTAAATATAACATTTTAATTTGTCCAGATTTCGTATATAATGTAGTGATTTCAAATTTAAAAAAAAAGTATTCAGGTACCATCAGCTAGAATCAAAACAGGCACATTCATAGCTGGTGATGTTACCTCTGTAACACCGTGACACACATATAACCGGCTAAAAATTTAAACGTAAAAATAAGTTTATATGAATGTACAAAGACCCATTATAGAACGGCTGGAAAATAAATCCAATCATGTAAGGCACCTAGTACTGCTCTGCGACTTTGAATTTTGGAGAAGATATATTTTAAATTATGGAAACAAACAGACAGACTGAAACACAGATATATAGCTGTTTATATAATATTCATTGTAGATTACAGTAAAATACGTATTTTAACATACGCAGTAGCTACATACAACAAAAAATCATTAAAAAACGAATGTTAATCATTCCAATCAATTTCTCTTGCTTTTATTATTAAAATTATTTTCTGCCGACTCAGCTGCATACCAGCGACGAGAACTCGCCTAAACAACTCGGGTTAACTCACGTTTGCTTACTTAAAGTCTCTCGTCTATTTTAAGAAATTAAAATAATTACATCACTGCTCTGTTGCCTTCGTAAATGTGCTGCTCTTAATTATCACGGAATGTCAAGCCGTTATTAAATTAACAAGTCTGGTCGCAGAAATCTCACTTTGGCTTAACGCATTCGTTTAGGAAACGTTTCCAACATGTGGAAATTCGTTTTCAAATGGCACTGACGGAAGCAGCCATGTCTTGTGAATTCGGTGAATGTAAATATTATATTTGTGTGCTTTCATCTAAAATCTAAAGCATACTCCAGAACGTACTTTTAATTTAAATAAACACACACACATATACATACAATATATTCATATAAATATGTATTGCTAGCAGTCTGCCAGCGTTGCCCGATCGTAAGTTTCGTAAAAATATTATATTATAATTAATAGAGAAACTCAGACATGTACACGCAATTATTATGTTTTTTTTTTCTAAACAGTTTACTTTTTTGTAATTAAAATATATTGGAGCTGAGATCCACACGAAAACTGTAGGACAATGAAGCAAGTACGATAAGCAGTAGAGTAGTTTTACCCGATTTTTACAAAGTGGTTTTAAACTTACTTAATCTTAATATAAAGGAGCTGCCATGCTTTACGACGTAAAACATGCGCATTCTTGAAAGTGATACAAATAGATAAAAGTCCGATGAAACCCACATACTAATGTTTTACTTTTGACTCCTCAGCAGCCAATTTTCTGGATAGAATAGCAATTTTAAAGTTGCCCACATGTCTAAAGACACGGTATATCTAATTTAACGTCTGTAGATAAAAAAAAATCGTTAAGTATATAGGTTACAAGTGTCCTTACACACATCCAAACTTTTATAGATATATAGATTAATAACCACCGATATATTAGACTTTGAAATTCCCGTCAATGTTTTTGCTTCCCCACCTATACTAACATGCAGAAGTCCAAGTGTAACATGAGCAGACCTTTGCTGTTCAACTCCCTACATAGTATCTATGTAACTTATGTTCCTAATAGTAGATCCCTACATCAAAATTGCACTACGCGTTGTTTAAGATGAAAATGTAATAAAAAAGAAATAACAATATTAATGCTAATTATTATTACCTACAGACACTAGTGTTTAATCCTTACGTAATCTTAAACGTATGTTATGATAATAGCTGATGAAGTAGAGCTAAGTTCCAAATTCATTTTTGACATTGCAGCTTTGCATTGAACAACCGTGGTTTCAGAATATATCACATTCACAAAGAATATTGATAACTTTTTCATGGTTCCTTTCGTAAGTAGATGATGTCTTTCTAGATAGAATCCTGGCATTACAATTATCGGAGAAGCAATAAACTCCACAGATCGATAGGATACGATTATGATTCCAACGTTAAAATTTTATAATGTTATTAAAAATGAGTTATACAAATTTATATCCTAGTATATATTACATTTTAGATTGTTTCTTTTTTTAACGTGAATACATAGCTGACAACATACGAGATGCCTTTACTACGTTTCCAGATATTGTGTACGTGCATTTATAATTTTCGTGGACATTTGAAAATTTAGTGCTATAGATCTGAGATAACTGACCTATTTTTATAATTTCAAATTAAAATAAACATCTACAGCAGGAATAGGGGCGCACCCTATTAAATACTGATTGTTACAGTCGGGAATTTCAAAAATACGATCTGGATATGCGGACAATTTAAAAAAAATGTATGTAATAAAGTATTGTTTACACTTCGGAAATATGTCATGACTGTCGTGAAGCGTAGTTAAAGTTCTTAAGAACATTAATTACGCTTAACGCCGGTCATGGCAGATTTTCTCTTCTCAAACTTTGAAAATGGTCTTGAACCTTTTAATTTTTTCTATTTTAACTTTTCTTGCCTGAATTCTCATTCAAATATTATGGAATCTGTCTGCATAGTGTAAGAAGATATGGCTCTATTTACATAACGAATAATATATATATATATATATATATATATATATATATATATATACATATATATATATATATATATATATATATATATATACAGTGGAAATGGTAATTAATAAACACTGAAGAAATTGATCAATTCTGTTGTAGAGCAAATATGCGTTTTATTTTTTCTATTTACCGTATCTTTCTGTTAAGGTACATTATTGTTTCAGTTACTCGGCCGTTTTTTGGCCGTCTGTAGCTTCTTCAGACTATTACAGAAATGGTCGCATCCATCCCTACGCACGCGTACCCAACTTTAGCACCTTACAGAAAATTTGACGTAAGCTAGAGCAACGCGGGTGTCGATGCAAGCAGACGCACATATGTGCATATATTTGACCGCCAGGGCGGGGATGTATGTGTACATGTGACTGTTTCTTTTAAGTATATATGTGTGTACGTGCGCATGTGTGTACCCGTACCCGCGACCGCTAGCTAACCCTCTCCAAACAATAACAACAATATAAAAACTAAAAATAAATAAACCGAATCATAGCCACCGCCACCTCCAAACATAAGCGAACACCCAACAGGTCAAAACATACTTACCAAAAAATCATCTCACCAAGAGACGCATAAAACCTTTAACATTAAGACTCGAAGTTTAATGTAACCGCCCTCCCCCCCACATATTCACCCTCCCCTCCATGTATCCCTTTGCCCTCAGCCACACCAGACCCTCCCACACAAGTTCCTTAAACCTCAAAACTAAAACATTACCCACATACCAAGTGCCCCCTCCCACATTGTTCCCTTCCTCTATTTCTTCCGCCCTCCTCGCAACCCCTGACCTCATTAATTCTTTCACTCATTCATCCCAAAATAGCAAACATTTCTGTAAAAGACTGAGGAAGCTAGAGACGGCCCAAAAAACGGCCGAGTAGTTAAAACAATAATGTTACTTTACAGAAGGTACGGTAAATAAAAAATAAAACGTATATATATATATATATATATATATATATATATATATATATATATATATATATATATACTGTATATACTGTATATATATATATATATATATATATATATATAAGGTATTGAACTGGCTGAAAAAATTCCAATATACCAACTAACAACCCCAAAAGAACACAACAAAGAACAAGTTCTAGCATACGTCTCTACACACAACACAAACAACAACACAAACAATCAAGAACTATTCACACAGATAACAACAACCTTATCCTCCTCAATCAGAACGACAAACTAAACAACATACTTAAAACAACAAAAATAATAAAAAGCAAACGCTAACCCCAAAACTTAAAACACATCCTAACTTCCTCAAAACTCGTCCCACGTACTACAAAAGGAGTTACAAAATGCAACAAACCGCGATGTGGAGTATGTGACATAATAATAGAAGGTAACACATACACATTCAAAAACCCAGCACAAACATTCAAAATAAAAAAGGATCTAAATCGCACCTCCAGAAATGTAGTATATGCACTAAGATGCACAACATGCAACAAATCCTACATAGGCGCCACCAAAAATTTCAGCACAAGAGTGGCCTTACATAAGAGCAACATTAAAATTGCAGATAACAGACACCTCTATTTTTCAAAACACGTACACACATGCAGTGGAAACAGCTTCAAAATAATGTCAATCTTCCAAACAAACAATTATTTTTATTTACTTACACAGGGAAAAAACTTCATCACCAGGATCACTCCTGAACTGTACAAAACCTAATACCATTACACAAAAACATGAAATGCAAGGTACACTTGCATGCACACCCATACACATACACATATACACATCCACACATAAATCAGAACCGACACATTAAAGCACACACACGTGCGCGCATACGACCACACACAGACATAACACCCCTATCTCTAATACAACACACTGAACAATACCAACCCCACTTAACCTCGAAGCCAACAACACTTGTAGACATCTAGAACCATGGTATAATATCTGTTCCAACACCTCGCTCCCTCCTCAGTCAGTGGAGGAGACCCCCCTCATGACTGAAACAACTATCATCCCTTCTATCATCCCGCTCCCCTACCTATACACCCTCCAATGCCCCCTCTCTGGGGAACAAAATCTTCCCCAAACTAGGAACCAACCCTGGGTCTAGCCATACCCAAATGGGGAGGCAAATAAATAGAAACATTTTAAAATCCCCTATTTCAAATACACCCCTCTTTCTAAACAAAAATAATATAAGGAATACCCGAACAGACTAAAACAAAAAATCACAATACTAAAATCCAAGAATCCAAAAAAAATAAATAAATAAAATAAATAAAATGAAGAAATAAATATTAAAATAGAATTAAAGCATTCCTACCCTTATTTTAGAAGAGCCAGTCCCCTTCCCTCCCCACAGATACACATTAGTAACGACCTCTGACCACAGCCGCCTTCCTGAGGAAGCAAATAACACCAAAATACTATAAAACAATATACACATTCCCAAACCAATAAAAGCAAACACACACACACGAACACACACGCGCACACACACACACACAAACACACACACACACACAAACAGTACCCCGCCCTAAAGGAAAATAAAAAAAACATTAGCAGAAAGAGATAGCGACTAGAGCCAGGTCAATGTCTTCCTGGACAAGCCCAATAAAAGAGCAATAACAATTCAGAATACCAATGAATAATAAACACTTACAAGCGTCCACCCCTTGGAAAAACTTCAAATTAACTACGAAAATCGCCATCTATACATCTTTAACACATTTGAAAATAATTTCTGACGAGGACGCATCACAGACCGTCTGAAACGCGCGTAAACGATTTCAATGACTTAAAAGCATTATAACAATGATCCAAACATAATTCTCAATGAAACACCAAGACACGGAGTAATAAAATAAGGTAAAAAAATACACATTGTTGGTGATTACTCCCTTATTTATGTATATATATATATATATATATATATATATATATATATATATATATATATATATATATATATTTATATCTATATATATAGCTATTTATATATATTTGTATATATATATATTTATATCTATATATATTTATATATATTTATATATATTTATATCTATATATATTTATATATATATTTATATATATATATTTGTATATATATATATCTATTTATATATATATATCTATATATATATATATTTATATAAATATATCTATTTATATATATATATAGTTATATATATATATATTTATATATATATTTATATATATATATATACATATTTATATAAATATATCTATTTATATATGTAGTTATATATATATTCATATATATATATTAATATATATTTATATATATATTTATATATATATGTATATATATTTATAGATATATGTATATATATTTATATATATATTTATATATATATTTATATATATCTATTTAGATATATATATATATTTATATATATTTATATATATAATTATGTATATATTCATATATATATATATGTATACATCTACTTATATATATCTACTCATATATATATATCTACTTATATATATATATATATACATATCTAATTATATATATATCTACTTATATATATATATATATATGTGTGTGTGTGTGTGTGTGTGTGTGTGTGTGTGTATATATATATATAATTTGGTCTCTTGCATTGAGTGATATCAACGGTCCTTGTTGAAATTACATTATTCTTTTTTCTGGATATCTTTTTACCTGGAATATATATATATATATATATATATATATATATATATATATATATATATATATATATTCTATTTTCTTCCGCCATCTTCCATATAATTTTCTTTTGCTTTTTTAAAAGAGGAGGTATTTTTCGCCCGAAATTAATCAAGGTCCCATACCACCAACTAACTTTATATGCACCGGACATAGCAAAAACATGTTTGCAAATAAACAATTATACAACGAGTTGAGGAATGATAGATGAACAAACAGTTAGACATTTCTCTCCTCAAAACATACCTGTCTACTCGTTTGTTTGTTTTTCCTTTCTTTTCTCCCGCGATTCCGGTCTTTTCCGCATTGCTCTTTGCTTTGAAAACTTCCATGTATATTACTTTACAACAAAGCTTAAAGCAAACAATAATCTGCTCATATATATATACACACACACACACACACACACACACACATATATATATATATAAGTATATATATATATATAAGTAGATATATATATATAAGTAGATATATACAAATATATATATATATAACACTCACCATATATATATATATATTTATATATATATATATATATATATATATATATACATATATATATGGTGAGCGTGTGTGTGTTGAGAGAGGGAGAGAAAGAGATATGACATGATTAAAAAACGTTGATACGTTGATTTATCAGCGTAGAATCCTTACTGTGTTTATATAATTGCATACGAATACAAATATTCCATCGTACAATAATCGTTGACAAATGTTTTTAGTCTCCCTGACAAAAGGAGAGTGGACCTGTAAATTCACCTTTGTCCGTTTGTCTGTCCGCTCTTTTCTTATTAACTGCGCTTTGGATTTCTTTTTTTTTTTTTAATTTGGCACAAACATCAAACATGATATGAGTAAAATGTACCAGAACGAATTTTCCGGGAAAACTCCGTTCGTTCCTCTATGTCTGCCTTTCGGGTTAAAATGCCTAAAATTGATACTTTTTTGCTTATTAAAAAAATTTATGCATTGAATGTTCATAAAACTTTCTGAAAAGTTGTAACAAACGGCTTTCGGTATAATATTGCTTGTCTATACTTCGCGATAACTCTTAGGTGGTCCACGGGGGCTTTTTTAGGGCAAATAACACCCCTCCATGTTGGGGACTATTTCCTTATATTCGTCTAAATTTTTCTGTGTATACCAGTTTAGCCGGTTTGCAGGTGCTGAACTCATATTTAAATATGTTACGGCCTTGGGGACTGTTAGGCTAAATAATAGGGGGAATGATGGACGTAGTTATTTATTTTTTTGCATGGTGCAGAATTCAAATTTATATAGGTACATGTCTAAAAACTTCACCGTTTGTTGATTTTCAACGGAATTTGACGCCTTCTAGCGACTTTTAAGGCTTAACTTATGACTTTTTTATGCCTCGTTCACTATGCACTCAACGGGGATCATGCATGCTTCACTTGTTTTACCTTAAAGCACTATTTTCTAGCATTTTACAACCAGTGGCTTCATGTTTCCGATGATTAAACATTTGGAAGTTGTATTCTAAGTAATACGACTGATAACGTGTTATTATTTAATTTAAAAAGTGTTACCATTTATATTAAGTTATGTGTATTTCTCTATCCCTTTTATTGTCTCTTTTCTTATATATATATATATATATATATATATATATATATATATATATATATATATATATATACTACACCAAAATATCAAGTGTTTAGACACAAAGTTGCCGGAGGTGTTTACTGGCGTTTCAAAGCGCCAGTCGTGGAACGTTGACTAGTTGACAGCAACATTTTCGCCGAAAACCGACTAAAAAGATTTTCTCAAATGTCATTTTGGAGTCTGTAGACTGAAAATTAAGAGAGTACTTTGCTAGGTAATTGTACACACATAATTTTACTTTTATAGATGTCATAAATATATTAATTCACTATTAATCTCAAACTCAAAATTATTTGCTATTAATGTACTATTGTTCTCAACTCCAAACTTTATTACGAATAATTCACTAATCATCTCAAACACAAAATTATTTTAAACCAATTTGCTATTGTTCTCAACTCTAAATTTATTATTCATTATCAATCTCAAACCCAAACATTTGCTACTAATTTTGCTATTAATTTAGCGTTCATCTCAACTCCATACGTATTTACTATTAATTCACTATTAATCTAAAACACAAAATTATTTGCTATTAATTTACTATTACTCTAAACTCCAAACTTATTTACCCTTTATTTACTATTTATCTCCAACCAAACACTATTTGCTATTCATTTACCATTAATCTCAGCGCCAAACTTATTAACGAATTGCATTTCTGTCCAGCTTCGCTCGGACCCTTTGTACTGTTCAAAACTTGCCCTTTGTGTGACTAGCCTTTATGTAAAATTGCAAATGTTTACACAAAATTGTCTGAGTAATTTCGTAGAGAACGCAGACGAGATTTTTTTTTAATTGGACCCCAAATCAAATAAAATATTAGGCGAATGCCCAAGTTACCTACATCTAAAATTTCATTTATTTAGACCCAAGATTGGCGGAGGAGTGTAGTATGATCTGCAAATGTCACCTCTCCGAATTTGACCATTTGGCAGCCAAACCCGAGGAAAATGCTTGCAGCATATCCGATTACTCGCTACGTTAAATATCAAATGTTTAGACCAAAAATTGGTTGAGTAGTTTTCTCGATACCGCAATGGTAAAGTCTTTCAAACTTTAACCCCTTTGGAAGCTCTAGTTTTTAAAATCTAAACCGATTAAAAACTTGCCCTGTTTCTGAATACCCTTCATATAAAATTTAAAATATGTAGACCTGAAATTTACTGAGTAATTCGGTAGAAACCACAGAGGTCAATTTTTTTAAAAGGTTTACCCCAATTATAAACCCTTACCATTTATTTTTTAAGGCTCACATCAAATTAAAAATTTTATCCATGTCCAAGGAACCTACATTAATAATTAAAGTGTTTAGACCAGATTAGAGTTTTCAGAGGTCAAGTCAATGAATTTTGACCTCTAAGCAGCCAATTTTCTGGCTAAAAACCGATCTAAAAGATTTTCCCAAAACTCAATATGCTTAGATTTTCTTTAAGGCGCTTGTTTTGTCTGATCACCATATCCTTTGAAATATTATAAATGTTTCCTTATATTTTGTTTGGTTTTGGCGCAAGTGAAAATATAGATTAAAATCTCATAAGTTTGTTCAAAATCTTGAAGCGCGAACATTGAGATGTTTATTTATAAAAACACAACTGTAATTTATATTTAAAATATCCAAAACATATGAGATTCTACATTTAAGACAATTATGTGTGAGCACACGGAAACGTTATTTTAGAATTTAGAATGGAGCTTCAGTTTTGCATATAATGTAAACTGATCCCATGTCGGTACATTATAAATTGTTAAGCAGGTAAGTAATTTTTACCACGAATTCTGAGGCCGATCAGCAAATTTATGACATCATATGTAATTGCTATGTTTTCCATATTGCCACCCGTACTTCGAATTAGTAGTAGAAAAAGAGCGTGTTTTTTTATGACGTTTAACAATAGTCTATAATAATAAGATAGCCTGTGTGCTATTAATTTTGTGTGTCAGGATTACATCCGAGTGACTATTGTTTAATTAGGGATTCCCATTTCTAATAATAAATAATTTTACCAAGAAGTTTTCATAAGTTTTGTTTTTTTGTTTCGATTATATCTTGTGACACCCAAAATCGTTTATTTTCTTATAAATAATTTTATCATGAATGTTTCATGAGTTTTTGTTTTGTTTTCGATTATAGCTTGTGCCATTCTAATCATTTATTTTCTTATAAATAATTTTACAAAGAATTATTTATAAGTTTCGATTATAGCTTGTGGAACTTTAGTGATCCATTTTTTTTTAAATAAAAAAAAATTATCAAGAATTCTTTATAAATTTTGGTTTCGGTTTCGATTATAGCTGAATGAACTCAAGCTGATGCACCAATCTATATGGATATTCATTTTTTTATTTTTATAATCGTAACTTTATTAAATACAAGCATTTCAGCCCGGCAGTGGCCGGGTGTTTGTATGTGTGCGTTGTGCAAAAAAATAAAATGTTGTAGAACGAATCCGTACCTCGAAGGGGTAAAAGAATGGCGGAAAAACCTGGCGTCTTTGCTGTTACGACTACCACCAACCCGGACGTGACGTAGTTTGCTTATATATATTTATATATATATATATATATATATATATATATATATATATATATATATATATATATATATATATATATATATATACACACACTTTGGCGATGAAGAGAATTACATTTTTAGCCATCTTTTTTATTTTAATTTAAAAATCATCGTATATATGTATATATATGTGTGGGTATATATATATATATATATATATATATATATATATATATATATATATATATATATATATATATATATATATATATATGCGTATGTGTTCGTATGTCTGTATTTGTATGCATTAAGTCTGCTTCAATATCTTTTTTGCATCGTTAATATTTCTTTTTAGACATCAGTACAATATTGTCCAGTGTTGTTTGCTTGAAAATCATTTTTATCTTTTAATTTTTTGTGGAGTTTTTATTCACAAATATATATACATATATATATATATACATATATATATATATATATATATATATATATATATATATATATATATATATATATCCTGCTTCTAGGTATATGCCCATTATAATCAGAATGTACAGGAAGAACCGTATACATTTCTAATTAAAAAGAATTTAAATGCACTTAATATGTTTATACAATGCTTACAAGTGTCATTAACTGTTTGCTATATAAAGGAAGTGAACAGACGCCATTAATGCTTATACGATGTTCAAAACGTATTTCCTTATTTGCAAATTCAAATGACTGAACTATATAAACAAAAAAAAACATAAGATAGTTATGAAGGATTTTTTTCGGTTTATCTTCAAGTGTACTTAAGATATGCTTGTTATTTTACAATAAAATGTTGTTCTTCGTATATAGAATAATTTGTTAGTTATATTTATCTATCCTCTATCCTCCATCAATTCCCATCCTAATCTCTTTTTCTATCTTCTCTTTTTATTCCTGTTTTCACTTTATGATCATAAATAGTATTCTATCGTAATTGTCCTAAAATAATTCATATGTATCGTAAACTTTATTTCATTAAATCCATTATTCATGTACATTTGATATAATTGTCTGTCGTAAGCTTTAATTATTAGAAATGTTTAATGTTAAATTCAAATGATTAAACTACTTTTAGTTTGCCCAGCATTGCCCGGTCGTAAAATACGCTTATTTCATACATATTTATTCTATATTAGTATAAAGCTAATTCTCTATTGATGAGTATGGTGTAGCCAATATATAGTTGTTCCCCCTGGAAGGGGTCGGTTAAAAAATTCGCTTATATATTCTATTTTAATTCGCGTATGTTGTTGTTTATTGTTGAGTAAGAAAGAATTAAATGATCCTAATTATTATATAATAAAAATATTAATTTTTATGTAAATTATTAATTTCATCTACTAACTAACTAACGAAGTAATTTTATTCAAACAATTTTCACTACATAAATATATGAAAATAATAGGGGGGAAATAAGTTTAATCCAGCGACTGACACCATTTCTAACTCACCAATAAACAACAAGATATGCAAATAATGAATAAAATATTTATCAATATTCAAATTTAATTTTTAGCTGCAATATTTTAAGTTTAAAAAAATCTTATTTTTTACTTTACTAGAATATCTTGTTCTTTGCTTTTCCGGGTTGAATTTCTTGTCCTTTACTTTTGCAGGTTTAATAAAATCTTAAGTATATTACTTTTCATGCTCGCATTTTTCCTTATAATAGATATATAGATAGATATAGATAGAAAAACTACTGGTTAATTTTCCATAATTTTCTGCTGTGCGAACATTTCCGTATGGCATAGGTGATAGCTTGTTTTTATAATAGGGTGCTATAATAAAGAAGCGCCATATTTCTTATATAAATGTCATACTACACGAACTTATTATATAATTTTCGGTTTGAATTGTTTTTATGTACGCCGCCGGTAAGATTTTCTTTGTTTTTCATATGGGCACTATACTGTACAAGTACCTTTATTCTAATGTCAAGATGAAAGAACTCGATACGTTTATAATTTTCTGTTGTGTTTCATTTTCTGTACGCCAGGGGTAAGACTTTGATTGTTTTGTTATCTGGGTGCTTTAGTGAAGAAGCACCGTATTTCTCATATGTAATCATACTACTCGAATATTAAACGGGATTTTTGGTTTTAATAACTTTTATGTACGTCACAGGTAAGATTTTCTTTGTGTTGTTCATGAGTACTATACTACACAAGTACCTTATTATTTGATAGAATTTCTTGTACACATAATACATTAAAAACTAATTGTTGTATGCGATTTTTGGAATATGACTATACAAATATACAAACATATAATACATTACATTTATAATCATCAGTTAATTAGTATAGGAGTGAATAAAATACATACAAATATATAAGTGTATACGTATACTAATCATTCATAATGATCGGTTAATTAGTTTAGGAGTGAATCCAATACAGACAAATATATACACATATACATATAATTAAAATTCATAATGATCGGTTTATTAGTTTAGGACTCATTCCAATATATAAAAATATATAAACATAAACAAAATAAAAATCCATAATGATTGGTTAATTAGTTTAGGAGTGGATCAAAAACATAAAATGTATAATCATATAAATATATTAAAAATTCAAAATGATCTGTTTAGGAGTGAATCCAATACAAATGCAATTACTTCATCTATTTACGTGAATTTTTGAATGTAACAAATAAGCCGATATATCATATATATATATATATATATATATATATATATATATATATATTTAATATGACATTTTCGTTATGTAAATCAAAAATATACTTCAGTATTTTTTAAAATAAAAGCGTTATTGGTTATTCATTACATAACATTA
This sequence comes from Euprymna scolopes, assembly GCF_053919585.1. Taxonomy (NCBI): domain Eukaryota; kingdom Metazoa; phylum Mollusca; class Cephalopoda; order Sepiida; family Sepiolidae; genus Euprymna; species Euprymna scolopes. The sequence continues at coordinate 43,283,209 of NC_136509.1, forward strand.
AAAAATCAAGAATATCGGAATGAAAAAAAAAAGAAATGGTGGGATTGAAACCCTCAATACTTTTGCTATTAATCAGTCACGTTATTCGTTGCACTAAAGAAACAGTCGCTTCCAAGACATTGTGAAATATCTTAATACATTTCTTTTTTACTCGATGTAACGCATGCGCACAATGACGCCATTGTGCTACGCCCGTCAAGGTGTTATTGCTTTCAAGTTTGAACCCTCTTTTGAAGCCCTTAGCAATTATTTTAATCGATTAAATGCCCCTAATAAAATTCTGCATAACAAATTCAATCTTTTGAGCTATTCCACATCGTCCGACGATTATCCGTATAGGTTGAGATAAAATTTGAAAAACAGAGACAGACACACACATACACAAATATAGTAAGATTTATATATTACATTATAAATTGGGATTTTATGCATTTATATTCATATTAAAAACACTTTTCTCTACTAATTTAAAAAGAAAATACAACTTCGTTCTATATGGGTTATATGTGTCGTGGAATTGCATTTATTTTCAAAAGGTCTAAATAATTTACATATTATTTAAAATATTCATTTTAATGAAATCTTTTAAGATTTTTTTTTTTTTTTATTGGATGGTAATCAATTACGTGTAATTATTTTTATGCGTATGTGGTACATGATTAGTACTAGCGTAATATTTTGGTATGACGACACAAACTTATTTCTCTATATATTCATGTATGCGTATATATATATATATTTGTTTAAACTGACTATTGGACTCTTTAGAAGTTTTTGGTCTACTGACATGAAACTTTATAAGGTATTCAAACGATGCAAAACTTTATATTTGGGGTTTAGCCGGGAAATATCGGTGCAAGCATGTGAAAAAAATGGTTAGTAACGGTCAAACGACGACATTACGAATATACATGCATATAATAATAACGGCCCCTGTTAAATTTTTAGTTTTTCAGCCAACATGGCTTCATATGTCAGGCATTGACGTCAAAGGAAAAAGTAATTCCTAAGCTAAATGTTTTGCTTACGATCCTAGGGTGTGGCGCACGAGTCATTTTTATTTAAACTTTTAAATCATTAATATATATTGGATCCATGCTTGATTAATGTAATATAATAATAAATACGAAATCTGCATTAATCAAAATATCATATTTAAGCGTATTTTCCGACCGAGCAACCTGCAATTTTATATATATATATATATATATATATATATATATATATATATGTGTGTGTGTGTTTGTGTGTGTGTGTGTTGATGTGCAACTGCAACTATGTGTTGCATTTTTGACACTACATGAAATAAACTAGAATCTAACGAGACTTATAATTTAAATGGGGTCTACATGGTATACAATTGTAAAATTGTCCTGGATATGACCTTAAACTATATCCAGTGGCGAGGCCCCCGCTTGCGGGCTTTGGGGAGTGTGGAGCCACCCTTTAATTACCATTGTTCCCAGGTCCACTCTGACCCGGAGTGGTTGTACCTGTTAAGGTCCCAACTATGGGTTAAATAGAAACCGACTTGAAAACAACAAATATATTCTATTAAAAAAATTTTCTTCAAAATCTTTGGATTCGGCATTAAATAACCCGAAAAAGGTTGATATGCCGTAAAACAAAAACAACCAAACTAACCAACAAATGTAAAAATCGAATGGCATATGAATACTCTACAAAACCCTCGATTTCTTTTTACGTTCCCATGAAATTCAATGAAACTAGGTTGAGCTACACTTTCTCTTTATAAAATAAATATTCGCTTAATTAGTTCAGATATAAACCCTATACAAACAGATATAAACAGGAAAATATACCTCATTACACACACAAATTTTGTCTTTTTTATTATAATGTGAATTAAGTTACCACATGCTTGGAATAATACAAAATTGTGGTGTATAAACAACAACACGTTTTCTGCATGAGGTGGTATTATTATTTTCGAAAACTACATGCGGGTTACTGTATACTTCCCTAATATTAACAAAGAAGCAGTCGTTGCTGCCGACCATTGAGGAATGCTTCACTCCGGTATACAGTGGAAAAGACGTAATCAATCCTAAACCTTTGACGCCACGTCCTATGAATCTGTATACGCGAAAAAAAATCAAGAACAAGATAGCAATCTAATTATAGAACAATACTCGCATTCACTAAGGATATAAAGTAAAAAAAGATAAGTTCCTCTAATAATGGCGTAATATCGCACGTATATTTTCCGTAGTCAAAGCAAAGTTCTCTAACAAAAGATGATTTTACTTTTAGGAAGTGTTATTATTAAATGCAAAAATGATCGTTTATTATTTTCTCTTCTAAAATCATTTTTCTAATTATAATTTCTGCTGTAGGCGGCAGATTTTTTTGAGTCTGCGAAAAGCGATGTTGGCTATTGTAAATTTACAATATATCGTTTAAAATAAGTTTTAGCATAGAAAGAAAATTTTAAACTACAGTGTGATACAATTAGTACCGACTAATATAACTCCATGATTATTTTTTTAATACTTGCAAACACTATTTTGTCCATTTTACTGATTATTGATTAAACAATTCTGTTTTGTCTATACCGCCATGTTTGTTTTTGTGTGTACGTCGCCGTTTTTGTTTTGTGTGTACAGCCTTTCTAATGAACTAATTATGCCGTTTTGTCCAGAAAACATTATCGGCAGAATCTATTAAAAGTCGTAAAAAAATAAGTAAATAACAAGAATAACCATCTCGAAATTTTTCTCTCTCTTTACCCACTCCCCAAGCTTCAATTCCATCGCGATTTCTGAAACCGTATTCTTCGAAATCTTTACTTTTGTTGGGCTTCAATTTGAAACAACTGTAAAGGCAGCCAAACAAACGAAAATAAAAAAAAAACTCGTAAACAAACAATTGAAGACAATCATTGCTAATGTAGGCGGAATAATTCATAGAAAAACGGGTGGGCCTGTGATGAAATATTCCAGAAAAAAAAAAAACATTTTTATCGCACAATTATTTATGATGGACCAAATGCAAGAATATTGCTTCGCAGTTTTAGAGCATAACATTAAAGATATTCTCATCAAAACGAACCAAAATAGTTTTTAACGTTTCTTAATCTCCTGGAAGCATATTAAGTATCCGACAACACTGTACACACAGAAACATTACCTTAAAAAAAAAGAAAATATGATTCAATTTCTTTTGTGTTATAGTTGAAATATGTCTGTTCCAAAGGACAGTTCCATTCGCTCACTCGGCATGCTTTACATTTTTAATAGGTCTCCAAGAGCCCCAACACTAACGCCGAAACCTTCAAGCGAACACACGCCAAAAATGCTTGTTGGAGCTTTGCTAACATTTCCCGTGCTATTTTGGCAAGCACGCGCTAAGAAAGCTCACTGGAGAGTTCCTTACACCTCGTTCTTTTCAGCAGCAACAACAACAGCGGCCCGCCCGGGACTTAAAAACGCAATGATTTCACTTGTAAGGCAAAAAGAAACGGTAATAAAATTATTTCACTCTCTGTTACGGTCGAGATATATCAGAAATATTTAAATAAAAAAAAAGAAAAATGTAACTGAATTATACATTTCTCCCTGGGTTTAATAAAATATTTTGCATTTTAACGCGTTCTTTAGAGTTATAATTGTTTATTCAACATTTTATTTAATTCTAATATTTAATCACAAAAATTAATACAAGAAGATGTAATTTTATGCGTAAATTTTCAGGTTTTGCTTCAGAAGTGCAAAATACACAGATTAAAGTAGGTAGTACGTTATGTAAATATATATATATATATGACAATTTAGCTACACAGAATATTCCACATTTCATTTACTTGCGTTATACGACTTTAAAATTTACGATTTTTTTTTCGTTTTTTTTTTTTTTCATGACGTTGTCTTTAGGTTCAACACCCGGACGTAAATGTCGTAATGTTTTGTTTTTCGTTAACTGGAAAAATGTTTATGTAAAATAATTCTATGAAAGAAATAGTAGGTACACTAAAGTTCAATGTAGAATAACATATATCTTGGACTAAGTTAATGCATGGAGGCATGTAATGTTTCCTCCCAGGGCGATTTCACGGATTTCAATGACAATAACAATATAGGAGTGTGAAATATTCGTCGATCATTATTCAATCCCTGCAAGGTCGGGTCTATCTCCTAGTGCAATAATAAATCGCTTTCTTGTCTAAACAAACTGCACGTCTCTTATCTGTTGTCAAAGCAAGTCTTACATATCAAACTCTCATAAATGTTTATAAGCTTAACAGTAAATCCTGTTTTCTGACGTGCACGTTTCATCATAATAATCTTATATAAACAAAGAAGCCCGCTTCTACAACTGAAGGAACATATATTTATCAGCAAAATAGCGGTCGCTGTTCTAATGAATGCATTTCTCTCGTGGATTGGGTATTTTAGATTTATTTACGCATCTTAAAAGAAAGAAAATTTGTGTTTAGAATCTGAATACTATTTTAGATATATACGATCAGATGTATTCATATTTGTGTATAAATTATCACTAGAGTTTATACATTCATTTACAAAAGCACTTTTCACAAAAGCACTCGTCCTACTATAACCACTACCAATAATTTCGTCCACTCACAATCTTCTTAAATCTTAACGTAGATTCCATTAACAAAACTTCTTTCCTGTTACTGGCCGCTCGGGGAGCTTAGATTATTTTAAAACGAAGCTGGTATCTGACACACGAATTCCATAATGATGAAAACTTGATAATATTTCCAATTTTTACGACAATAAAGAAAACCTTTGTCGCAAGTATAGTTATATGAGAATAAAAACGTATTACTGAGGTAATTTTTCTTACAGAAACTCTGGAAAAACGCGAATTTCATAACAGGAAAATGTTGAAACGGATAATAAGGATATTCGTTGTATTTTTTTTAGCCAGATTTGGAAATATTTGCAGATTTTCAGTTTTATTTTTTGATACAACCATATCTAACATCCAGATATCGTTATTATTGTCGGGGTTAGAAATGTTTCTATAATATTTAGCAATAATAAGAATAAAAATTCAAATAAATTTTGAAAAGGGTAATTTATTTTTATTTAACGTAATGCAACTTGCCAACAACCATAACATTTTTTGTACTTTTTCTGTAATAGCAAACTTTGATATTTATTGCGAAACAAGATATTTTCATTGATATGTATTATATATTTGGCAAAATATATCAGTTCTGTTTTCGCGAAATCGATTCTACAGTAGTAAACACTCTGCAACTTATATGATACAATATAAAAAAATAAAATTTCTGTTAACCCTTGCAAACTGAAGGGACAAGGATGATAATTCTGTAACTGAAAATATGTTTATACTTGGTTTAATGAACAGGAGGTATCCACTTGCGCAAAATTATAATTCTTTGAAAATATGGTGATGATAACAGTTTAATATTGTTCTCGGTCAATCGTAGAGAAGAAAAAAGATGATTCAAAATAGATTTCTCATTAGTAAATAATGGAAACTTTAAAAGTTTTATGTAAATACGTCTACGAGTATAACCGCAGTGAAATTGACAAAAGACTCTTTGAAGAAGCAAGAAAGTACGGCACATATAAAATCTGCACATGGTAAAATTATAGATAATTTGATATATGTGTTTGATAAAAATATATGTATGTTTTTATCTCACTACTATCTGTTACGTTCAATATAAAATAGAAAGATAAAATTGCCGCCCTAGAAAAAACGAATTGATTCCATTTCCGTGTAATGAAAACCGGTTTTCTGTTTGGGTTGCTGACCATCAACTAGCTAGCCAGTTGTGTAAAAATCCTTGAGCCGATAGAAGCCTTGTCATGTCTGTAAGTGACACAATGTTCACGAGCGAGATCGGAGATGCACCGCTGTAAAACTCATACTCATTACCGATCCAAGGCCATTGTTACCACCCTCAGAATGCAAATCTTCACGGTTTCCCGCTTGATAGCACTGCTCAAGGAAGGTTCCGTTAACGGCTCTGGTATTTGGTTTGATTTAACGTGAGAGCCACATCATGCCATCTTACATCTTTGAAGTTGCCGTGAAAATCAACATCAAAGTGTAACAAAATGTGCAGAAGAGTATGGTAATTCCTGGTGCAATCAGGTAGACACTGGCATATCCTAGTTGTGGCTGCAGATCTCAGTGCCAGCCTACAAGTCCAAAGAGTCCAAGGCTTGACTTCAGAACGTGTGTGATGACTTTTTGTCATGCTCTCACTAGTCTCACTCCTTCCTGACCTGCACCACCTGAACTACTTCATTTGCTCATACATTAAGAACATTTTCACTATGATTTATCACGACACGAAAGCCAACCTGATCACCGCCAACCACCGAATGCTCCCAGTTCTGGACTCGTATCGGAAGGGTTCTGATTGTGACCAAAATCGGCGACATTGAATTGATGTCTGTTATATTACATAATCAAGTGGTACAGATTGGTTTTTCAATAAAAGTGTTAAAATGAATATGTAGTGTTCTTTTTTTAGAGCGACAAATTTATCGTTCCACCTTGTATTAATCGATGGATAATTGGCTATATAATAATAGAAAATATTTTTAAGCGTAATATATATATATATATATATATATATATATATATATATATATATATATATATATATATATATATATATATATAAATTTTACTACGATGGGCTAAAATAAATCCCTAAAAATAATAATTCATCTTGTTATTCTATGAAAAACTATTAAATAAAAAATAATATATAAGAAATATAATGTTGTTAAACAATAAAATATCAAACAAAAATGATAGAAAAATACACATGGCTGTATTGCTAGCCAAGACTTATATTTTTTACATTATTTGGTTTCTATATCCCGGATAAACGCCCATTAATTGATAATAACAAAACAAAAAACAAAAAAAAAGATGCCGTGAACAGTTATACTGACGTGTATATACTAAATGATTAGATAAGCAAATATACTGACCCGAAGTAAAATAAGTATATACTTATTGCTGATAATACTACAGCAATAATTTTACAATGTAAAATATGGTATTTATTTGCTTCCCCACCAAAGCAAATAAGGCAGAAGGCCGTATTTAATGTGGGGTAAAAGCCAGC
>NC_136509.1:43295316-43372816 GCF_053919585.1 Euprymna scolopes
TTTCTGCAGTCGCTTAAAATGATTGAAACCCTCCATTTTTAGACGCCTTCTGATGGTTTTAAGACTAGATTCTGCTGCTGTTTGGCTTTTCAATCGACTTTAGCTCATACTGGAGTTTGTTTTTTTTTTCAAATTGCTTCTGATACGGCGATCCAGTGATGGGGTTATCTATCTGGACTCTTTTTCTGCCCATATTGATCTGGATTTCTTATAATTGTGATGACCGTTTTGTCTACGATTCCCTTCGTTAGCAAAGGATCTATGGGAAAGACCACCCCTATTAAGCTAAAAGGTCCTTCCTCTTTCAAACTCTGATAATGGTTTCCCTTTTGCAATTTATAGTTTAGTAAGATGTTTTTTATCCACTAAATTGTTGCTTTTAGTAACAGAGAAAGCTTTTCGTATTCATTTTTTCAAAACTAGCCGATTTTATTAAAGTGGTCTTATCATTTTGACCAGGTGAAAATGTTTTTTTTTTAAAAAGTATTATTAGATCAGGGTTAAGGTTTCGAATGAAGCAGATTTCATTTTTTGTCCATCATATGTTCCCATTTGACAATGGTATCAACCAATTTATTTGATTAAAAATTAGATAATATGCGTAAACCCTTACTTTCTTAAGTGGGCTTATTATTTTGATCAGGACTGTATATACGCATAAAATACGTATTGAATACGTTTTAAGCCAAATTATTAAATAAATAAGTATTTCTCTTTTAGATATATATTTCGGAGTATAACTCGACGCCCGTATTTTATTTCATAGGTATTTTTCCTTCCCATGATGTTAGGTTGACAAAAGTTAAATGAAGAGTTCACCTGATGTTAACTGCGTTGTTTTGTGTGTGTAATGCCGGGCAGGTTGCGTGGGGCGAGCGTTTTGAAAGCGTGCTCTATTCATTCAACATTCTTCAACATAATCTCATGTCGAGGAGAAAGGGAAAGTATATAAAAATCTGACGAGGGAGTTATATTTATATATAACAAAATAATCACTTGTTATTTTATTAAATTTGCGTTGAAATTTTCTTATCCTATTCAAACTAGGCCGAAAAAAGAGGCTGCTCTTGTTGTCAATGATGCGTTTGCCAAGGAACCACAAACGACTCTGTGGCACAACGGTGGTTCAAGAAGCTTAACAATAGTGACGAGACCCTTGAAAATGAAGACGGTCGCTGCCGGCCGACAGCGGTTGGTAACAAATATTTGAAAGCCTCAATTTAAGTCGATCAACACAAACCCACACTAGAAGTTGCTGTTGAATTCGAGGTCGACCACTCAACAGTCGTTCGTCGTTTAAAGCAAATAAGGAAGCCAAAAGAGTTCGATAAATGAGGGCCGCATGGATTAAGCGATAATTAAAACATCGTCGTTTTCCGGTGTTCTACGCTCTTTCTGCGCAACAAAAACGACCCATTTCTCGAGCGGATTGTGACGTATGATTAGAAGTTGATACTTTACGACAACTGGAGACGTTTGGCTCAAAAATTGGATGCCGAATAAGCTTCACAACACTTGTCGGAGCCAGAATTGCACCAAAAGGCGTTACTGTGACTGTTTGGTTGTCGGCGGCGAGTTTCATTCATCACAGCATCTTGAATCCTGGCGAAACGATGACGGCAGAGAATTACTGCTGACAAATTGATGAAATGCACCAGACTCTTCAATGCAGGTGCCCGGGCTTAGTCAATATCTCCTTCATGATAACGCACAGCCGCATATTTCTCAACTGTCCCTCTAGAAGCAGAACGAACTGGGCTACGAGACTCTGCCTAATCCGACAGATTTACTGGAACTCTTGCCCACGATTACCCTTTTTATCAAGCATCTCGACAACTAACTGCGAAAAAAATGCTTCAAAAATCGAGATGATCCCTAATCGGCTTCCAATGACTTAATCGCCTCCATAACTCCGGATGTCTATGCTAATGAGATACGCAAAATTGTTTCTCGTTGGCAAAAATGAATCGATTCAAATGGTTGTAATTTCGACGAATAAAGTTATTATGAAAGAGGCAATTATCTTCTGGAAGTTGAACCTCAAAAAACGACATTATTTTTGCAGCAACATAATACCTGCTTATACATATGCATATATGTACTTGCAGGAATGTGTTTGTCTATGCGTATATATCTTTGTGAGCAGCTATATAAGGTATACTATAAAAAATCAAGCGCAAGCCTTAGTCGTACACATTGTTTGGACTAGTTTAAGTAAACTTTATTCATCTCACTACAATTATGATATAAGATACGCAAGTAGATGAACAATTGCGTGTACAACTTAAATTACTGATCCCAAAAGAAGATATTATGCATTCATTTTTGGCTGGCAAAATAAAGAAGCACAGAAATATTTCATTTAAATATACGGAACTTCTTCTTATTTAATTGAATTAACAATTTTTGCTTATATATATATATATATATATATATATACATATATATATATATATATATATATACATACATGCATATTTCTATATATGTATGTGTGTATGCATATATGCGTGTTTAAATGTATGGGACTTCGTGAGAATTAATTAAATTCACTATTATTTGCTTCATATATATATATATATATATATATATATATATATATATATATATATATATATATATATATATATATATATATATATATAACAAATCTAAATGTCTAAGCGAAAAAATTAAACAGTAGAAGTCATCTAGGAGTTCGTAGCGGAAAAAGATGACGTGCCGGGGTCTGATACACATGGTCTGGAGTTCGATTCCTAGAAAATATCAAGCTAGGCTGATATGAACAATTAACCTTGAACCACACATGTATGTAGATTACTGTTTTAACAACAATAACATTAAATAAAATGTTTTACATACGTTCAAATAAATTTTGGCGTCATTCCAAGTAAATAAAAATGAGCTTCGAGGTGAAACCACCATTTAACTGTATTCATCGTTAACAGAAATATATATATGTATGTATATATATATATATATATATATGTGTGTGTGTATGTATGTGTGTGTGCGTGTGTGTGTATTGCCTTGGAACCCAATATTAAATCGCCTGCACTAATGCGATTCTACATTATTTCCTAAAATTATAATTTACCGTTTTTATGTTTCATATAGTCGAACTGAATTTCTATCATATGTTTGGACGTTTTAAATTCATATGGCATTCCGCAGAATTCACCTTGCTACCACCTGTTGTAAATTTCGATTGGATTGCCGTTTCAGTTCATTTTTCCCCCAATTGCCTCAGATCAGCTTACTTTTCGATTTTTATCTTATAACACCCTTCCTATTCTCCACATTAATATTTCTGCACTATATGACACTAGTTTGAACTTTTTTGGTAAATAATACCCCGACTGATACACCTGACATTTTAGCTATCATTCAGTTAACGGTAATACTTATTGGCATGTCTCTATATATGAATACTAGAAAGTGGCACACGGTTGCTGGATCGTATGGTGCACTTAAATATATTTTAATACATGAAAGCTCTGTCTTTATTTATATGGAAAAAAATTCCTACTGATTGCCATTTAGTTTTTTTACTCACTATATTAGGGAGTAAATGCAAACGTATATATATGTATATCTATATATATATATGTATTAAAATATATTTATATATATATTAATATACCTTCATATATATAAATATATACTTATATATAAAAATATATATTTATATATATATATATAATTATATATTTATATATATTAATGTATATTTATCTATATATATATATATATATTTATATATATTTATATATATATGAATAAATATTTTTATATATATATATATAGTAATATATATATATATATTTATATATATTTATATATATATATAAATAAATATATATATATTAATATATATATTTATACATATACATATATATTAATATATTTTATATATATATCAATATATATTCATATATATATATATTAATATATATTATATATAATAATATATATTTATATATATATATATATATATTAATTTATATTTACATATATAAACATATATTTATATATACACATATATTTATATATAAATTAATAGATATATATTGATATATATTTATATGTATATGAATATATATTGATATATATATATATTAATATATATTTATATATATATATTAATATATATTTATATATACACATATTAATATATATTTATATATTAATATATATTTATATATATATTATGATATTTATATACATATAATAATTTATATATATATAAATATATATTAATATAGATATAACTATATATTTTATAGATATATATATATATATATATATATACATATTATTTATTAATATATACATTCTAGAACTTTTTTCCATTTTAACTCGCATGTAATTTACGATCAATTTCTTCTAACTTTTTACCGCAAAAATCCGGATGATGTCCCCTGAAATAAAAACGAAACGTTTATTAACATTAATTTATATATTCTCGGTGTTTCTTTTTCTGATAATAATATTTTGTATACATATATATTTGCATATATATATATATATATATATATATATATATATATATATATCTACATATATATGTGTATATATATGTATATATCTATGTATAATTTTATGAATATATATATATATATGTATATACATAAATATATATATGTATAAATATGTATATATATGTATGTATATGTATATGTAAATATATATATGCATATATATGTATATATATTATGTATATATACACATATATATGTATATATATGTATATATGCATATATATACATGTATATATGTATATATATATTTATATATATATGTATATGTATCTATGTATATGTATATATATGTATATATGTATATATATATATGTATATATGTATATGTATTTATATATATATTTGTATATATGTATATATACATATATATATTTATATATATATAAATACATACACATATATATATGCATATACATATATATGTGTGTATATATATGTATATATGTTTATATATATATATATACATGTGTATATACGTATATATGTATGTATATAGGTATATATATATCTATATGTAGATACCTATATATATGTGTGTATATATATGTGTATATCTATGTATATACATACGTATATATGTATATATATGTTTGTGTATATATGTATATGGATGTATATATGCATACATGTGTATATATGTATATATATACGTATATATTTCTGTATATATATATATATGTCTATACATTTATGTACGTAAATAGGTGTATATATATTTATATGTATATATATATTTGTATATGTATATATATATGTGTATATACATGTATATATATTTGTGTATATATGTATATATATATGTGTATAAATATATATGTATGTATATGTATATATAGATTTATATATATGTGTATGTATATATATGTATATGTGTATATATATATGTATATGTATGTATATATTAGTATATATATATGTATGTATATGTATATGTATACATATGTATATTTATGTACATGTATGTATATGTATGTATATATGTATATATGTATATATATGTATGTATATGTATGTATATGTATAAATATATGTATATATATGTATATATATGTATATGTATGTATATGTTTTATATATATATGTATATGTGTATATATATACATATGTATATATACGTATGTATGTATATAAATACATATATATGTATATATGTATATGTATGTGTATATGTATATGTATATATGTACATGTATAATTATATGTATATATATGTATATATGTATATATATTTTTATATATATATGTATATATATGTGTTTATATACATATATATTTATATATGTTTATATCTATGTATACATATGTTTATATATATATATGTATATAGAGGTTCATATATATATGTATATATATATGGATACATATATTTATATATATATATGTATATATGTTTATATATATGTATATATTTTTATTTATATGTATATATATATGTTTTGTATATGTTTATATATATATATTTGTATATATATATATATATCTATATATATGTGTTTATATATTTATATATATGCATACATATGCAGATATATGTATATATGCGTATTTGTATATATGTGTCTATATTTATGTTTATATATATATGTGTGTTTATATATATGTATATATATATGTATATATATATGTATGTATATGTATATATATGCATATATTTATGTATATATGTATATATATATATATTTTATATGTCTATATATATGTGTATATGTATGTATATATATGTATATACACTTGTGCCCGATATTATTCATACCCCTCGGATCTTTGAGATTTCTATAAGAATATTGCTCAAACCAGAAGATAGACAGTATTAAAGGGATTTCAAACAATAAATCAAGTATAAGCATTTAATTTAAACTCAACAAATAAATAAATTATGCAAGTTTGAAGCATTATACTAAGAAAAACAATAATTGCACTAGTTCAAAATTATTCATACCTCTCTTACTTATAGTCAATAGCATGCCCTTTATTCTTAATAACTGCCTGTAACCGTTTTGGATATTTATCAATAAGGTATTACAAGCATCAACACTGCTTTTTGACCATTCTTCAATGCAGTAGTTCTCCAAATCCCTCAAATTTCTAGGTTTCCGCTTTTTAACCTCAGTTTTCAATATGTGCCAGAGGTTTTCGATAGGGTTCAGGTCAGGACTCTGGCTAGGCCATTCCAAAACATTAATGTGATTATCCTCAAACCATTTCTTGACTATTTTGGCAGTATGTTTTGGATCATTATCCTGTTGAAGGACCCAGTTTGGTCCTAAATGGAGCTTCTCCGCATCCTGTCTAATGTTTTTCTGGAGTATCTTCAAATATTGCTCCTTCTTCATGGTTCCATCTATCTTGACCAAACTACCTGGACCACTAGCCGAAAAGGAGCCCCATAACATTAGGCTACCACCACCATGTTTCACCGTGGGTATGGTGTTCTTTGGGTTGTAAGCTTCTCCTTTCTTCCTCCAACCGTAAGAACGCTCCATATGGCCAAACAATTCAATTTTTGTTTCGTCAGTCCACAAAATACTTGAGAAAACGGACTCTAGAGAATTTACATGGGTCCTAGCAAACTTTAGACGTGATGCAAGGCTTTTTCCGGTGTGCAATGGAGTCCTTCTTGGTCTTCTTCCTTTCAGACCATTTTCATGCAGAGTCCTTTGCAATGTTTGCCTTGATATTTTTATGCCAGAAGACTCCAGATTTTCTAAAATGTGCTTAGTAGTGGTGGTTGGATTTGCATTAACACTTGTTACAATATTCCTGGTGGCTCTAGCAGACAGATTCCTTTTCCTTCCTCTACCAATCAAGTTGTTTGTTGTGTGGTGGCTCTGGAATTTTTGGATGATGCTCTGTACTGTTGCTGTAGGGACCTCAAATTTCTTGGAAATTGACTTGTAACCTAAACCATCCTTATGTGAATTCACAATTTTAGTCCTAAGATCATTACTAAGCTCTTTTTTCTTCCCAATTCTAATAATTTTTATTCTTTTATTGGTTTTCAGTTGATATCATTTTAATTTCTGAAAAATGCAAAAAACAAAATGAAATTAATCAAAGGTTGTATAAAAGCATTCAAAATAAGAATCAAACAGGAAACACACAGTCAGAAACTCGATTAATACTGAAAAAATAAGGGGGTATGATTATTTTTGAACATTGCAGATTTTATAAATAGCTGTATATTTCTTTTATTACAAGTATCCCGAGATTTTAAAATGACGAAAATGATCGGAAGGGGTTTATTAAGAATATGTATCAATATGGACGTAAACAATAAATTCTTACAAAGTTACACCTAACAAACTCAATTTTCAAGAGGGGGTATGAATAATATCGGGCACAAGTGTATATATTTATGTATATATGTATATATATGTATATATATATATATATATATATATATATATATATATATATATATATATATATATATATATGTGTATATAACTGGAAAGAAATGTTTAAAAATCCTTTTCTATTTTTGATAGTTTTTCTCTTGCTGTACTAAAACTATCAAACAGAGAAAAGTATTTGTAACAATTTATTTCCACTTATCTAAAATAATATTTCACGAAAAAATCCAGGCACTGGTTTATAAATATATATTTGTTTTTTTTTTATATTTGTATAATAGTTCTATTATCAAAACCCCTCCCAGTATATATAAATATATACGGGGGAAACGTCGGGTCTCCGGCATCCGCTTCTATTTACACATCATAAATATATATATATATATATATATATATATATATATATATATATATATATATATATATATATATATATATATATTTATATATCTATGTATATATATATATTTATATATATGAATAAAACACAAAAAACTCATAACGAGATGCTAACATCTATTTTTCTGATTGCACACACTATAAATATAATATATTTATAAAATGGCGCGCCACTTCTCTACAAGCAAAAAAGAGAAGAAATAAAAATCAAGTGTACATATGTTTTAGAGTCCTGATACTTAATTAAAAAAAACATTAAGAGTTAGGAGAAAATAATAATTATTCTGCTTTGCTAGATAACTAGATTTAATGAAGTTGGTATTTCGTACTCTCGTAAATAATGAACACCTGCGTGTAGGTTGGTCTCCACTAACATATTTTCATGAATTATTAACTTTACCGACGTATTGGAGATGGGTAAGTAATTTAGCACAGCATGATAACAGGAATATGTTTTTATAATGTAAGTATGTTTACTTACGTTGCGAGCACTGTTTAACTAAATTCTGAGGATCGCCAAAACATATATCTTCTTTCTACATTTGTCGTTGATACATGAAATAATGCTTATAATAATAATACTTCTGATATCGTTTATCCACGTCTCTCTGGAAAGGGATGGGATTCCTTTCCAGAGCATTTCCCTTGCTCTCGGCTTAAAACAAAGAGCTTCAAAGATCAACGCTGTTCATAAGGATGTTGGTGGTACCTACAATTGCAGAGATCTTAAGGCTGCCTAAAACATCGGCGATTTGTATTTTTTCAATTGTCCTTCCAGATATGTGATACTACTCCTAGTGTACCAACTACGGCCTGGATTATTTGTGTTTTACCCCGTGTATACGCCTTATATCCAAGGCGAATAATAATAATAATAATAATAATAATAATAATAATAATAATAATAATAATAATAATAATAATAATAATAATAACTAGCAGGACCTGTGAAAATTCAACATATATATTATATGTAAAATATTGATGTTGGCATTTTTGGGGATGTTCAGCGTAAATGGAGACACGCTGATATTATTGTAGTTCTTTGGTTAAAACTGTAAAATATGTATCTTAGCTAGCATGGACTCTCGGCATAGCCTGGTCGTAAAATATGCTTAACTATTATATTTTAATTTATGCAGATTTCGTATATGTTACTATAATAGTTAATTGTCTATCCGTTCTTATATATGATAAACCTGTGATTTCAAAAATAAATAATATATCCATATGGCTTGGGCACATCTGCTTGAATCGAAACCGACACCAAAACTTATGAAGAAAAAAGAATGTATATTTAACTCGAGTTTTTTTAGCTATAATCGAAACCGAAACTGGTGAAGAATTCTTCATAAATGTATGTATTACAAGAAATGGAAATGCATAACAATTAAACGACAGACACTCGGAAGAAAAAATAAATGTGATACAGAAAATAACACACACGCTATCGTATTAATATATAGATTAAAATATTGTACTCATGCAGAGAGTGATCCAGACGTAACTCAGCGCACGCGCACGCGTGGCTTTCCTCGGAACATGACGTCAACAGCCGGAGTAAGCCGAGTGTAACCGAGGAAATTAAGCTGTCTGACGTAATATAAAGCTGAGCCAATGACAATGTAGCACGATCGTTTGAACACGACGTTCGCGCCAGTTGAAAATTCAAAGCAACAGACGACAATTTGGAAGAGGAAGAAAAGAAAACAAATTAGAAAAAAAAGCAAAAAAAAAGCTCACCATTTCGTACTTTCACGTCAGAAAAAAAAAACGAATTTTACAGCCTTAAGTGAGCAGTTGAAAACACCAGCTGGAGTCCTCGATTTTGTCAAGAAAAATTTACTGGTACGGACGAAAACTTGTGAACCATGTGGACAAAGGTGCAATCTTATTATAAGAGGAAAGGTGAGCGATGACTATGCCTGAAGGTATCAGGCTACCAAATGCCGAATCTTTACAGCATCCGGACTGGTAACTTTTTTGGCAAGTCTAGGCTGACAATTGACATCATAATAAAAATCATCCACTTGTGGGCGTTCGAGCGAGCAACACAGAAAGACCTCCAGCGCGAATGCGGAATACGATCCACGCACACACACGATTAATAAGACAACGGTGTGTGGAAACAACAACAATATCTATTTTAATATGAAAAAAAAAATCTATCTCACCCAGTTGTGTTTCCACTTTTTTAGTTCTCAGGTTTTTCCTTGAAAAAAAAATAATAACATTAAAAAAAAATAAAATAAAAAAATTGTCTTAATTTTTTTTTTCAAAAAAATTGCAAAAAAGCATCCCTTGAAAGTATTTATTTGACTTACCTCTTAGCCTTTTCTCGAATAAAAAACTCGTTATCATTATTTATTTAAAAGAATCTTAAACATTATGTAGTTTAATATACACATATATATATATATATATATATATATATATATATATATATATATATATATATATATATATATATATAAAGAAAGAAAAATACTGTTAGAACAATAAAATTTAAAATTGAAGGTAAGGTTTATTTTCTTGTTATGCTTTCATCGGCGACGCTCGGCTTAATTACCTCGGCGACGCTTGGCTTACTCCGCCTGTTCACATCATGTTCCGAAGAATGCCTGGCGGATTCTGAGTTACGTCTGGATGAGACTCTGCATGAGTACCTAAAATATTTTATGTACAAAAAAGTTTTTTCATGAATCTATTTTAATTAAAACAATGTTGTAATAAAAATGATTTATTTATAAAAAGAAACTGTCATTTAATATTTATATATAATAAAGTGGTGTTAACTTCGAGATTTTATAACATATGAATCTGGGTTTTCGTTT
The DNA here is from genome assembly GCF_053919585.1 of Euprymna scolopes. NCBI lineage: Eukaryota > Metazoa > Mollusca > Cephalopoda > Sepiida > Sepiolidae > Euprymna > Euprymna scolopes. The sequence goes on from NC_136509.1 coordinate 43,306,444, forward strand.
ACACGTTATAGTAATTAGTAGTTGCAATAATATTTTAATGAATGAAGACATCAGCGTCGCTCTCTCTCTCTCTCTCTCTCTCTCTCTCTCTCTCAGTAAACAAATGTAAAGAAAAATAAACAATGAAAAAGAAATAAATAACTGCTCAATTTTTTGTCCCCACAGGCCGAAAGATGTGGGTTATAGGTTTGTTTTTTTACTACGGAATAACTTAAAATCAATTATTTCTTAACAACTTTTGTAAAATGAACCACTACATTTTATAGAATTAAAAACAAATACCAGCAGGTTGCAATAAGTTATGCCTCTGACCGATTTCCCATAGAAGTAGAGTAACAAAACTTGGCACACTTGATAGTCTTTCTCTACATAGGAACCACCCAGAGTTATGCATTTCTTCCGTCGTTTGAGGCAGCTCTGGATACCGTTTTTGTAGAACACCCCAGGTTGGTCATCCAACAAAAACGTGATTTCAGAAATCAAGGCTGCATCATCTGGGAAACGCTTTCTTTTCAAAAACAATTTCATGGCTGGGAAGAGACTAAAGTCAGAGGGTGTAAGGTCAGGAGAGTACGGAGGATGGGGAAGTATTTCATAACCACACGCCCGTGCTTTTGATCTGGTGATATGCGAGTTGTGGACCGGAGCGTGTTCCTGCAGGGGGAGGTACATTTGTGATCTTGTCCCGCTTGGTAATTTTGATAGCTTCTCTTAAGTTCCTAAAAAGTGAAGCTTAATAGGCTCCTGTAATTGTGGTACCCTTTGTCAGCAAATCTTTAATCACTACGGCGTCCTAGTCCCAGAAGACTGTGAGCATGACCTTGCCAGCGGAGGGCTGCACCCTTGCCTCCTTTGGAGGGGGTGAGTCCAAGTGCTTCTACTGCATTGACTGGGCTTTGGTCTCTTGATCATAGCGATGGACTCAGGTTTCATCCTGTGTAATCAGTCTTTTGAAAAACTTTGACTCATCTTCTTGGCACATCTCCAACTCCATCATCGAACACTCGACGCGTTCTGGCTTCTGGAATGGTGTGAACAACCTGGGGATCAATATGGCAGACACCTTATGTTTACCCAAATGGTCATGAATGATAGTTTCCTCATACCCTGTACTAATCCTGACATCTTGGGCTATACGGTGAATAGTTATGCGCCCATCTTCCAAAATGGCAGCCTCAACTTGACGGGCAGAAGCCTCATCAATGACAGAAGGGGGCGACCATGTCTGGGAGCTGTTTCCACAGACTTCCGACCATGTTTGAATTCACGATGCCTGCGTTTTACAAGATCATATGATGGGGCATTTTCACCATAAGTTTATTTCATATCATCAAAAGTCTCCTGTGGTGTGAGTCCTTTCAAATACAAACACCGGATCACTCTTCGACATTCAACAGGTTCCATTCTACACTTGACACCTAAAAGATCACACACGCTATGGTATAAATATATAAATAATAATAATAATAATAATAATAATAATAATAATAATATTAATAATAATAATAATGTTAATAATAATAATTAGCAGAGCCCGTGGAAATTCCACGTTAGTTAAAATCTTTTAAAACACATCAGTAAGAAATTCCTTATTTTTATATTACAAAAATTAGCGTATGAAAGCAAGTCGAACGAACAAAGAATTTAAGTTTGAAGGTTAATGCGATCGGAACTGATTCTGTTGATATTGTCAGGAAGTGCTGGCGATGATTGATGCTGTGACAGGGACGCGATCAGCTGCTTGGAGTGAGAATAGTGGTCAGTCAGCAGGGTCTTGGTAGTCAGATTGAATTAAAAAAACAAATGCATGACATTGTTGAGGTCGATTTTGTGAAAGTTCTGATGACCGGAAGTTGTTTAATATTTCAGGACATTTTTGATTACATGTGTATGTAATGAATAGGCCACAGCAAACTGCCATTGCATCTTGATAAAGCTGTTGTAGATTCCTAGGACTTCCTGTAAATGTAGATGGTAGAATAACATGTACACCAGAATAGCCATCTTCATTCTTTGCTAAATGATCCATTACGCCAGAATATTGAGCAGTTCCTAGTTGACTTTGATGGCTTTTAATGAAGTTAAATAAGCAACCGTTAACTTTTACATAGGCAACAGACTTTTCTATTTATTTTGAATGTTATTCAATGAATATTTGGATTATTCATATAGAGTTCAATTAATGCATTACAACTTCCTTATAATATAAATAGAACATTTTGAATTTTCTGTACAAAGGGGTTTTCCATAAATACATTGTAATCTGTTATAATATTCAGATTCTTGTGTATTACATGAAAATGAAGTGTTTCGGTGAATCTTACGAAGTACAATTAATTTTTATTTTTTTAATAATCAAAATGATGTGAGGTAGGTTGTACCTATCAAATGTATGTCAATGTTATATAATTAAGTAAAGTTAAACAAACTGTACACTCCTTTTTCATGAAATTATGAATTTTAAATATAAGGAAAGCAATTTAAACAATTTTTTTTCCAAAATCATATTTACATCCAAGTTAATTTTTAGATTCCATAGCTGTTCCTGATTGTTTTCGTAACACTTCACAGTAAACAATATGTTTAGTATATGTTACCCCACGCTTTCTGCCCTGATTATCATCTCTATGTAGTTGCATTACCTTAAATTTCACACTGTGCTTAGATCAAGCTTTTTAACATGGCACATAGAGTTGACCATGAAAAAATACAGATTGTTGAAGATATAAACCGACCTTATAAAAAGTTAGCCTTGTGCTTTATTGATGGTCAGTGAATATGCTAATCTTATTGGAAACTGTATCCGATGAAATGCAAACGAAACATTTGTATCACTGTGCTTTAACTTAATACTGTGAATGATAACTGTGGAACCTCCATTAGATCCATTAATTAAAATAGCAATGATGTTGTTGTGATGACATTCTTTTATTTTCATTCGAGTTCAATTACAAAGTACTTGATTTATGGATAAATTTCGCAGTAGCATTACCAATGCCCCTATTTTCACATTAAGTCGGTGAAGTGGCATTCCAGATAAAGTTAATGAATTTATGAACTCGATAGGATAATTTTAAAGTTCAGCATCATCATCGGAGATGTAATCTGTGCTTGAATATGTATTTATGCCTCCGGGGAGATTATTTAGAATTTCTACATTTACTGTTAAACATTCTGTATTTTTGGAGTCATGATGATTGTATTTTTCATTTCTTGAGGGATGCAATCAAATATTTCTGAGATTAGAGAACCATTACATAGCAAATCATCAGGAACATCTATGGCATCTACAGGAACGTAATTAAGGCTGCTCATTAGTGCACTATTACCGAAATGTAGGAGCCATCTACAAATCTCCTGTTAATTTATGTTAGGTTTGACGTTTTGTGTTTGCTGTAATTGACTGAAATGATGCCACCATGTGCAGATTTTGATAGGTGTCTATAATAGATGTAGGTGATCCATGTGGCGCTACTAGCAAAATTTGCCTGAAGTAACCTCTAATTATGAGAAATTTTCCACCAAATATTTTATCGTTCCCATTTATATATAGTACACAGCTATCTCTAGCAAGCAGTGCATGATAAGGTATCATAGAAGCTTCGTCTATGATGAATACCTTTACCCTTCTCAAAAAGTAATCTTGGTCTTGTACAGGAGAAACGTTACAGAGAACGATTCTGTCAGAGGTACAGGTAGTTTGACTATAATGTGAAGTGTTTTCCCTTAAGTAAGTAGCTTTGCAGCAATGCCACTTCATGCCGCAGAAGCGATTACAGTAGTGCAGGAGGTGAAGTAATCATATAATATTTTAAATAAAAAAAATTTTCCTGATCCGCCTGGGGCATCTACATAGAAGGAATTGTTGTGTGGGGCTTCTTTTTCAGTTGGCATTACAGCCTTGATGATAGTTTTAAAGACCTCTAATTGCTCATTGTTTAGCAATTCAACATTAGGCCGGTTTGTATTTCGAGTCATTATCTATTGGAGGAGCACCTGTTGGTTCAGGTAAACTCATTGCCTGGCAGGAAGAACCATGCTACTTAAATATTTATTTTATCAAATGAAGTGCAATGTTTTCACATATGCTTTTATCATAAGCAGAAATGAGGTCTTCAATCATGCTCTGTTTATGGTTAATGAATAGTTGGCAGGCATCCACTGGATAATGATAAAGACACAGCAAAAAGACTACGTAGTTGTTGTGGCATTCTAAATGTAGCAGCTTCACTAAGATCATTTTCTAATTCAGTATCATCTTGCAATAATCTAAGTCTGATGCAAGCTTCTCTAAATGTAGGGAATGTATCACCTTCGACTGTTCTCAAATCTTCAAATGACTTTGCTCCAGAGACATGAAGAAGCAGAGTCCGTAAATAAAACTTTTCACCTTGGTTTGGTGAAACTGAGCATATTCCTGTGATCAAATAACTTGACCGCTCTCTTTTAGTCCATTTTGTAGTAGTTATGTTAAATACATAATGATGCGGAATATCACAGTAAAAAATATTGGTTAGCAGTAATATCATTCTGATTTAGTTCAAACCAAGCAGTAAAATTTGTGTGATATTGTTGTGCTGGTTGAATTGCTTGTTCAGCTTGCCCATGTTGATAATAAATATGTTGCTGTTCTGGCATGTGAACAGCTAAACGGTACACAACATGGGGCTATCCATGTATTTTATAGTCAGAAAGACTCCACATTGCTTCTGGAGGTGATACATATCGGCATGATAGATGTTGCTTGACTTCACCTCTTTGTTCTGATCGCATTGTATCTCCTTGATCGATATTAATAGATGAATGATGGTTATTAACATTCATCATACCACTATTATGTCCTTTATAAACATATTTAAATATTTATTTTATAGTCTTGACTGAAAAGCAGATTTTTTATAAGTTAATATGAACTTGATATTTTCTCAGAAGAAATTTGTTGAAAGGGACTATGTATCTATTATCAACAGTAAAATTCCCGACTTGAACGGAGTCACCATTATTTGCACGCTTGTAAGCTGGGTATCCCTCAATGTTTTCTACTGTTTCTTCTCTAAATGCCTTTGGATTTTTTTTGCATACTCCTTTACTCATACAAGGAGAATTAGGCTTAACTGCACCAACTGGACCATGTGCAATTAAAGATTTAACTAAATAGCGAAGATCGGGATCTTCAGGTCCAGGTATTTCTGCTGACACAATTTCATCAATTTGTTGAACTCTTCTGATCTTATCCTGATATTGCAGCATTATAATCATGTGGCAATGTGGTAGCCTTCTTTTTTGAAATGCAACAGAAGTTCCCAATACATGTCTGTCTTTAATATATTTCAGAAGTTTAGTTAGATGTGCATGATACACACGTGATATTAAGCCAAGTCGATTTAATGCAAGTTCTGATGACCCCAAGTTGTTTAGTATTTTAGGACATCTTAGATTACATGCATAGGTAAGGAATATGTCTGGCTTTCCGTATTTACAGAAAACTGCCATTGCATCTTGATACAGTTGTTGAAGATTCCTAGAACTTCCTGTGAATGAAGATGGTAGTATAACTGGTACACCAGGGTTACCATCTTCATCCCTTGCTAAAGAATCCAGTAAGCAAAAATATTGAGCACCTCTTGGTTGACTTTGATGGCTTTTAATGAAGTTCAATCCGCACCCTTCAACTTTCATGCATGCATCAACTACACATTGTTGGAATATTTTACCAGATCTATGGATAATACTGAATGAATCTCTAATTGCAAGGCGATACCTGTAATACTGTTTCATTGTCACTTTATTTCGAACTCTTCTTCGCCGTTCTGGCCTATGTTGCATGTTTATGTACCAGCCTTGTTCCCCATTTGGAAATAATATGGGATATATCATGAGGACCAATTGGCTAGACAAATAAGAAATGCCGTGTTTTGGTTGAGAATGTGGGTAAACAATATCTCTGTTAGCAGGATGAGCACGATCCTCACCAACAAATACTACACCTATTTCGTTGTTTATTGGATTGTGAAATCTTTTTTATATCTGGACCAGTGGTCAAATGCATCAAAACTCTCCTTGGCTTTACATTTTCCATTATAGCACGTGCTTTCTCTTCTAATTCAATGGCCCTTACATTTTTATGAGCTTGTGCATAAGGATTATTCTCCATAACTGTAGCTATGGTTTCAAATACACTTTGGATACATTTATTATTTTCTGGTAAATTACACCGGAGTTGATTTGCTTCGAATTAGTCGAAGATGTAAATCCGTCTATATTTTCTCTTTTCTTCATTATTTTGGTGCAGAGTAATGGGATAATGATAGGTTTGACCTTGTAAGCGAGAACAATAGGAACCTCTTCCAGGAGGGCGGGCAATATTTGCTCCAAATGATGCAAATGAAAATGATGAATTGTAATTGCGTATATTAGATCTGAAATTAAATGCTTCTTGGTCATTACCTTTCGAGTTGATGAGGATAATCTTGTAAGGGAGGAAGACAAACTTTTCCTTTTTGACAACAATTCAATGCTTCTCCTCGAAATCTAAGTGCTCTGCAAAATGAGCAAATCAAACTTATGTCACTTACAAAATAATACGGGATATTTTGTCTTTCTGCTTCATTTATATTGGTTTTTCGTTCCCGTTCCCGTTTCATGTTGCAAATAAAGTTGTCTGTCTTCATCAATCATATTTTTTTTATTAGCTGTCTCAATAAGTTTTCCTTTGCAATCTGATATTATCCCTTTTTTCAGTCCGTAGCTGCTGACGCCTTCGTCTTTATCGTTCTCTTGCTGCACATCTTGTATCTTCCAATGTAGTGGTAGTGATTTGGTTCATTCTGTGTGAAAATTTTATTGGTCATAATATAAAAAAAATATATAAATAAAGATTTGGATACGAAAAATAAATGTTTCTATAATGAAATAAAATTCAATATAAATGTTTAAAATGAGAATAAATATTTCTTAATTAATGAAACCGTTTTTTTTTTTATATTAAAGCTCATTAGTGTGTATTTTTCTAAGAGAGAATTTAAATCGATATTTTTATAATTTAGCTCTGTAAACATGATATCTAGATGATATCTAGGTGAATTATATAAATTATTTAATAATAAAGTATTTCCCCTCGTAAGATTTATTGGTGCTTTTACACTTTGTCACTGAAAAAAAGACGCCACGTTTTTCAGCGGACCTGTTGCCAGAATCCAAGAGAGACATCAGTATTTTAAAGTGTAGAAACTATTTTATTTATTCAATAAATATATTTAAGTAAAAGTGTAGAAGCACCTATTTTTGCTTTGATTAAAGAACTGTAAACACTTTCCAGTTATTTCATGATTCGGTCATAGTTTAAAGTACTGATATCTTCCTCGGATTCTGGCAGCAGATGTGCTAAAAAACATGGCGTTTTTTTTTCGGCTACAAAGTTTAGAAGCATACATTTATTTGTGAACATGTTATTTTCTTTTATTGAATAATTTAATAATTTCATTTCAATAAATTATATCTTCAATTTTGTAAAATATACAAAAACTGTAAAAATTGAGAATAAATATTTGTTTAAATCCTAAGTACTGAAATAAAGTGTTTATTTGATATTAAAATAGTTAAGTTGCATAATTTTTAAAAGGGTATTTAATAGTCAATATTTTTTCTAATTTATCTCTATAAATAAGGGATGGATAGATTCACATTTAATTATTCTAATGGATGTTTCTAAAATTGCCAGAAGTAATTTAATTATTTTAAACATTTACACCAAGAAGGATCAAAAATGTAAAAAACTTACGCCGGATTAAATATTTAGTTTCTGATCATCAAAATCAGCTGATAATCATTTAATGCTGGATGACTCATCCACAAGTCAGTAAATTTGTTGAAGCAAAACTCTGTTTTTGTTGTTGACGATAGTGTCGTGTGTTTACGGTTACATTAATAACGAAATTTCACCAAGAGTTGCACCGGTTTAGTAGATAATTTTGTGTCTTTACCGTAAAATTAGGCTAAAACACTTGCTGACGAATGAATTCCTTTGAATCGATATCGTCTGCTTGTGGCAATTGAAGACCGTCTGCTTGTGGCAATTGAAGCGAAATCCTTATTAGGTATTAAACGCTAAAACATTTAAATACAACTGGCTAATTGGCTATAATGTAAAAGTTATTCTGAACTTTTATCTAACATTTTAATTAAAAAAAAGCTTAACATTTTTGTATCTTTTTTTATATTAAGAAAGATGAAGCATTATGCTGAAATAATAGAAATGCCATTCTTAATAAGGGGAGACGAGTTGAATATTCTAAACGTTCACCTAAATAACGATTTAATAAAAAAATGTTTAAAATATTCTTGTATCTATTTTATACTTTTTTTTAAATAAGAAAAATCAATAAACTTTGATACCACTATTGTAAGAATCATGCTGAAAGCTATTCTTAATATGGGGAGAGGAGTTAACTATTCTGAAACTTCACCTAACAATGTAATAAAAATAATGGAAAAATATATGTATGAACAATCAATATTTCTTCAGTTAAATAAGATATACTGAAAATCTTTAAATAAGGAATACATATTTCTTTAAATCCTAATTAATGAAACAAAGTATTTTACTTCATATAAAATAAAACTTAAGAGAACCCATTGTTTTATCCTTATTAAAAGGGTATTTCATAGGCAATATTTTTATAATATAGCTCTGCAAATGAAGGGATATGTATATTAAAACGTACTTATTTTAAATATTGAAACTAAGGAAGTAATTAACTTATTAGTACTCGTGCAGTTTTGCCACCACAAGTGTAGAAACAATTCTGAAATAATAAATAATTATTATTTATAAACTTATAATTTAACATGGGGAGGGTGGGGAGTAATTATTCTTCCTTTAAGAGTTTAATGAAAAAACAGTTTTATATTTTTTTCTTTTTTAAGTTCGTATTTTCCGTGGTGGAAAACTGCCCAAGTACTCAATTATTTTAAATATTTAAAGTAAGAAGTAACTAATTAAATTATTTTTAATTAAATTATTTTAAATATTTAAAGTGAGAAGTAACTAATGAAATTATTTTAATTAAATTATTTTAAATATTAAAAGTAAGAAGTAGCTAATTAAATTATTTTAATTAAATTATTTTAAATATTTAAAGTGAGAAGTAACTAATTAAATTATTTTTCATTAAATTACTTTAAATATTTAAAGTGAGAAGTAACTAATTAAATTATTTTAATTAAATTACTTTAAATATTTAAAGTGAGAAAAACAAAAAATGTTAAAAACATGTGTAAGATTAAATATTTTGTTTCTGATCCTCAATATAGCTGATAATAATATGGAGAGAGGGCTTAACTATTCTGAACCTTCACCTAAATAACGATTTAATGGAAAAAAAAGTTTTAAATGGTCTTGTATTTTTTTTCATAATTATTTTTAGAAAAAGAAAAATTAATAAACTTTGATACCGCTATTATAAGAATCATGCTGAAATCCATTCTTAATATTGGGAGGGGGAAAATATTCTGAAACTTCACCTAACAATGTAATAAATAAAAATGGAAAAATATATGTATGAACAATAGATATTTCTTCAGTTAATAAAATAAAATATACTGAAAATCTTTAAATAAGTAATAAATAGTTATTTAAACCATAATTATTGAAACAAAATATTTTACTGCATATATAAAACACGGTTATGAGGAGAAGGGTTAACTATTCTGAACCTTCACCTAAATAGCGTTTTAATTAAAAAAAAATAATGATCTTGTATTGTTTTTTTTATAATTTGTTTTACAATAAGAAAAAAATATTGATACCGCTATTGTAAGTATCATGCTGAACGCCATTCTTAATATGGGGAGAGGGGTAACTATTCTGAAACTTCACCTAACAATGTAATAAAAATAATGGAAAAATATATGTATGAACAATAAATATTTCTTCAGGTAAATAAAATATACTGAATATCGTTAAATAGGGAATAAATATTTCTTTAAATAAATTAAATCCCAAATAATGAAAGAAAGTGTTTTATTTCATATAAAAAATGTGTCCATTTTATAGTATTTAAATATGTATGCCCTGTCTGTTGGCATTAGAAGATGATGACTGCTTGTAAAAGAAGCAAAATAAAACGAACAAAACATTAGTAATACCTATGTAAACAACCTGAAGCTGTATAAATGTTACAAAATTATTGGATTCGGCATTAAATAACACGAAGAAGGATTGATATGCCGTAAAACAAAACAAAACAGAACAAGATGTAAAATAGATTTTGACTCTGTGTTACTCAGTGTATTTGCGAATGGTAACTTTGTTGATTTATTTAATAAAGTCATTCTTGACTTTTGTAACATTTGTTTCTAAACATATTCTTTGTTATGTTAGGCTAACTCAAAAGTATATAAAATACAAAAAAGGAAAAAGTGGTACAGTAAAAAAAAAAGGACTCGTAACCTTAAATGTAAAAAATATATTTATTGCGGAATAAAATAGAATGAGCGTTCCGTATTGCACGTAATAAACATAGGACATCGTTAAAAATGTAAGTAAAATACTATTTATACATTGAAACGATACCTTTAATGCATACTTGTCTTTAAAATAATCCGGAACCATATCTAGACAGTTCATTTTTTTTTTGTTCGAGAAGTTTTGGGAGATAAGGGTTTAATGATTTTAACTAATAAAGATTGAGCAATAAAGGGAGATAATTCACATTAATTATGTTTGCGATGATGATGACGCGTTTCATTAATCACTGTTTGAATAACATAGAATGAGCGTTCGTATTACACGTAATAAACACAAAACATCGTTAAAAATGTAAGTAAAATACTATTTAAACATTGAAACGATACCTTCTTTGATTAATTGTCTTTAAAATAATCCGGAACCATAATTAGACAGTTCATTTTTTTCGAGAATTCTGGGAAATAAAAGGGGTTAATGATGTTTAACTAATAAAGATTGAACAATAAAGGGAAATAATTCATATTAATAAATGTTTGCGATGATGATGACGCGTTTCATTAATTAATGTTAATAATAATAATAATAATAATAATAATAATAATAATAATAATAATAATAATAACTCAATGAACTAACTTAATATACACACTTGTATCTCTCCATTTATCTCTCCTTGCCCTTTTCTCTCTATTATCTCTCTCTCTCTCTCTGTATGTACATATATATATATATATATATATATATATATATATATATATATATATATATATATATATATACACACACATTAGGGCAAGGTTATTTTTTTTGTTTTATAGAAGAGAATATTCATATTACATAATTAATGCGGTTTATTATTCCAATGACTGCTATGCATGCATTTTTAACAGTGTTTATCCAGCAGGTTTTGCTTTTCTTTTCTTTAGTTTTTATTTCATATATGATCACATCGACACAAAATGGAGAAGCAATATTTCCGAGCGGGAAATGTAATTTGGAGTAGAACTACCTCCTGCAATCAGAGAGCTCGCAGGTCTCAAAGCAAATTCCACCCTTAACTCCCCTGCACACCGAACACTTTGTTTTCAGAAGCATGAAAAATTATTTTTAAAAAGCGAGAACACAATTTTTTCATCAATAATTGTATCGAGATCCGTCAGATATAATTATCATTTATTCCGGTATGCACACTATGTCTGTTTCCTATAGAGAGCAATTTTAATAAAGGTTATGATACAAATCCATGGCATAAACTCTAGGTGTGTTGAGGCGACGTCTATGCACGAAGAAAGTTTAATGGATATGGCAAGTTCGAAAACAAGACCAGGTTGAATTATTTACTCCTATTTAAGAAATTGGGTAATCGTTTTTAGGTATAAATGATGATTTTCAGGAGGAGTATATGTATAATCTGTTCTGTTATCATGAGATCATTATTCGAGGGAGTGCCGATTCCAAGAGTTTTATTATCTACTTTAACAGATAGTGTTGTATTTTGGGATTTTACATGATAGGGAGGGGAATATAAAAAGAATTGTTTTTTCATAACAAGGAAAGAGCTGTAATCAGGTTAAGATTCAACATGCATAAAAAAACTAGGCAGATAATGCAATAAATTACAGTACTTGATCTAATATGCATATTTTGTTCTCGTCTTAAATCACGTATATACCAATAAATATTTTAAATAAAAGATATACATCAAGAATATATTATACGTATATAGTGTTCATTTAAAACAGCAAAGATATTTAATGTTAAATGGGGGTTGGCTCTCGCAAATGTATGTACAATGAAATAAAACCCCGTAGAAATGTTTGAAATTAGAAGACTCACCTGGAATAATATGCGAGTTAATTTCGTATATTTTGTTACTTTTAGTGATTAAAAAAAAACCCACGACATACAGAAATCATGTTGCGCATTTTCGCGAGGACTTATAAAGCATAACTTTTTCTACTTGATGAAACAAGATAAAAGATACGCCGAAGACAATATTCTTTACACATAAAACACACATTTGCAAAACGATGCCGCTTATATGCACTATGTATATCATTAGTGTTAGCATTTATTAAATTTACATGAGGTTCGATAAAGCTGACACTCAAAAATAATTTTAAAAAGTGTCATTGGCTTACACATACTCAAATACATACATATACACACATACATTTATATAATATTGAATTCATAATGCTTCTCTTAATAAGCCGACATGTTTGTATTTTTTTTCTGTGCATGCTGACATAAAATTTATTTCTTCAAATGCGTTAATAATTAGACTCTAATATATTTATCTCTATAACAGTATCGGTAAAGAACGCGCCTGGTATATTGAATGTTTCGGTTTCGATTTTAGCTGATGGCACCAACACATTTTATTTATATATATTTAGCATCTCTTTATATTAGTAAACACTGATATCTGCATGCTTCTTATTACATTGAAACGTATTTTATGGCAAGCGGATTCAAAAGATTTATTTACAATCTTAGAAAGTAAAACTATTCTTTTAATTTCTTACAGTTTCTTAAGACGATAAATATGTTTGACAATTATTATTTTGCTGGAAATTCCTTACAAACAAAGACAAAATTCAACGAAAAAAATAATAGTTGTATTCAATAAATCTTACACCACAGGGGACAAATTCTAAGTAGATTTTTGATATAAAAGTTTGCTTGGGCTTAATACCAGGTTCCTGCGTTTCCTATCTTTTTTCTTCATTTTTCCCAAATAATACGTAAATATTGCTAAAGATTCTGAAATTGGAAATATTTATAATCTATCCAAACTCGTATAATGTTATTTTCTTAAATTACATTATTACTCCTGCTCACTTCACATAAGTTTTCTCTACTTTCAATAGCTTTTTCCTTTACATTAAATAATTCTCGTTTTTTATAACTAATTTGCCTTTTCTTTTTTATAACGAAATAATACGGACGTATCTCTATATAGCTTTTTTCTATTCATTAATCGATTAGATAAACAAATATTAATGCCAAGCAAAACTCCTAAAGTTTTTGAATGCGTGTATTGTTTTTTAGTAAGATGTCCTGAAATGGTTACAATAGTAAAATATTCTAAAGAAAATTATGAAAACACAAACTAGAATTTTTTTAAAAATACAAAGTAGAAATGGTAATAATTAATAAAATATAAACCATAATAAAATTTTAGGTAACAAATATTAATTGCAATGACTCTTTTAAAATAACAAGCACCCACGTTTGCCTAGCTGAGAATACTTGAGTCCTTGTACCGGAAAAATATCCAGAAAATAAAACGTTGTCGTTATTTTTTAATTTATTTTTTAATTTTTTAATTTTTTTATTTATTTTCTTTTTGTATTCCCATACAGCAAACATGGATATAAATATCACTAAAGCATCCGCCGGGTCATACGCTTCATTTCGAACCGACTGCCTGCTTGTCTGTCTCTGTCTCTCTCTGTCTCTCTCTGTCTCTCTCTCTCTCTATCTGTCTCTCTCTGTCTCTTTCTCTCTCTCACGCACTCACTCACTCACACAGTCACTCACGTACACACACACACACACACACACACAGTAAATCGAACTTATGGAGATAATAACTTCCGGTGAATAACGGAAAATTATCCAGTAATAAAACGTTGTTTAGTAAATCGTTATTTTATTTCATTTATTTATTTTTTTTGAATTTCCATACACCAAGCATGGATATAAATATCACTAAAACATCAGCTGGGTCATAAGCTTCATTTCGGTACCTAGCTTGCCTGGGTGGATTGCCTGTAGGCTAAGACTAACCGCGTCACACACACACACACACATACACAAACACAGTAAATCGAATTAACTAAGGGAGATAATAACTTCCGGTGATTACCGGAAAAGTATCCAGTAAATAAAACGTTGTTTAGTAAATCGTTTTTTTTTTTTTTTTGCATTTCTTGCATGTTTTGGCATTTCCATGCACAAAATATGGACATAAATATCAGTAAAGTATCTGCTTCATTTTGGTACCTAACATGTTTGAGTGGATTGGCTGTAGACTGAGAAAAACCGCGTCACACACACAGACAGACAGTACGGAAATTTATAATAGGATACCACATTTCAATGATTATGATCTTCTGTTTGGGTGTAAGTAATGTAGTTTTTTTGTTTTTTTTTGGTCCACCGACAAAAGGAGGATGAGCTGTAAATTAATGCTTGTCAGAACTTTTCTCAATAACTACACCTTAGAAATTTTTGAAGTTTTGCACAAATATTTAACATGATATGAGTAACAAATGTAACAGCACGGATTTTACGGAAACCTCCAGTTGTCCCCCTAGGGATGCCTTTCGTGTTAAAATGGCTTAAATTTACATTTTTGTGCTTATTAAATAAAATGATGCTTGGGTTTTTATAAAACTTTCTGAGATGTTGTAACGAAAGGATTTCTGTATAATTCTGATAGTCCATACTTTGCGATAACGCCTGGGTGTGCCTCAAGGGTTCTTTTACGGCTAACAAAAATGCTCCATTTTCGGGACTATTTTACCATATTTATTCAAAGTTTTCTGGACATAGCTATTAGGCAGTCTTGCTTTGTGCTGAACTCAAATTTAAATATGGTACAGCCTTGCGGACTTTTGAAGCTCAAGGGGGGAATTACGGACTTAGTCATACATATATATATATATATATATATACATATATATACATATATATATACATATATATGTATATATATACATATATACATGCATATATTATACATATATGTATACATATATGTGTATATATGCATATATGTATATATATGTATATATACATATATATACATGTATGCATATATGTACATATATGTATATATACATATAT
The DNA here is from genome assembly GCF_053919585.1 of Euprymna scolopes. Classification (NCBI taxonomy): domain Eukaryota; kingdom Metazoa; phylum Mollusca; class Cephalopoda; order Sepiida; family Sepiolidae; genus Euprymna; species Euprymna scolopes. Next base: position 43,321,769 of record NC_136509.1, read on the forward strand.
GTATATATATACATATATATTCATATATACACACCCACACACACACATATATATATATATATATATATATATATATATATATATATATATATATATACTGAAACCTAAAGATTTGACGTGGCAATATATAAACGTATCTCATTTGAATTCTTATATAAATGACCTCCTGGTTGTAACAGTGCGTAAATGTTAGACGTCCTTATTCGTTAGGGAGCTTACGTGCAACTATCCTCGCCTACAGCCAATTATCTGGACTCACTCGTTTGTTAAATAGTGTGACTAAACTAAACTAAAAAAAAACAAAAAAAAACAGTATAGACTTGCTTTACTCGATTGCCGAAAACAAACACATTTTGGCATATATATATATATATATATATATATATATATATATATATATATATATATATATATATATATATATTAATAGTAAGTTCATGGTTCCTTTTTCGTTTTATTTTTTATAGTTTTTATTTGTAATAATGCCGAGTATAATATTCATCCCACACGCATTGCATCAATTTAATACCGGAACCTATATATATATACATATATATATATATATATATATATATATATATATATATATCAACCCAATTTAATACGGAGACATTTTTGACTACAATAAATAGATAAACGCCTATGTTTGCTGATATATCCGTTGCCTCACTGTTTCTTACCTCTGTCAGCATGTTATTCCCAAAACAGCCACCTAATAAAATATAATCTATGTCACCAACGCTTAACGTGGGTGATCCGATGGATACTTGTGTATTAACATTATTTACCATGAGAATTCAGGAGTAAAAAATTCCACGCATAATCACATGTACGCAGCGGTTACCGTTGGATCACCGAATTAAAGCAATATTAAACCTGGTCAGTAATAAATGGGTGACCGTTTGGAACTTCTAGGCCAGGGGTCGGCAACCTTTTGTTTAGCGTGTGCCGACTTAGGGTTTCAAATTATTCAGCGTGCCAACATTTATTATTTATAACGATCAAGGTCAATATACCTGTTCTCTATATTTATTTCATAAAATATATAATAATGTCAAAGTTTATAAATAATGTGAAAAAACTGTTTCTGAAAAGTTTTTATTATTAATGGGACCCTTGTCCTTGCATGGTCTTTGCCAATTCCTCAATGTCGGGAACATACTTTGTAACTTTGAGCTTAACACAGTTTTCTGAATGTTCAGGTGTTAGACGACTTCGACGTGGAGACAACACTGCTTTCATGTGAGAGAAAATTTGCTCACAAGAATAAGTTGAACCAAAAGCTGAGAGAAGAGCAAAAGCAATTTTCTTCAAACAGATGAATGAGCTTGGGAGGGAGATCCAACAGTTCAGAATAGCACCAGACTTTTCAAAATTTTCATCTTCCAGAGACTTTCTTAGTTCAGCAAATTTTAATGTCCATATTTCTGAAGACCTAAATTCAATCTGTTGCATTTCAAAATCATCAATGTCCATCCAGCTAAAAAGTTCCAGTTGGGCATTTGTCAAATCAAGCATGTCGGGCTTAATCAGATATGAAAATAAGGATCCATGAATGTAGAAGTCCTGGCTTCGTTTTTCGAATTCTGCTTTGAGTGCTTTCACGTACTCCTGAAGCTCATCTGTGTTCACTTCGAATTGATTTGCATGATTTTTCACATTTGGAAAGTACTTAAATGCTTTGATGTTGATGTCACGGGTAAAAATGTCAAGTTTCATTGTAAACGCTTTCCAATAGCTGAAAAGATCAAGGACTGTTTGTCCCTGTCCTTGTAATTTCAAATTAAGCTCATTCAAATGTGTGTTTATGTCGGTCATAAACATCAACTTCAACAACCAGCTTTCATCATTCAGCTGAGGGAATCGTTTCTGTTTTTCATCAAGAAACATCTTAATAGCCTCAAGACAACAAACAAATCTAGCTAAAACTTTGCCTCGACTAAGCCAGCGAACATTGTTGTATAACAGAAGATCTCCATATTCACACTCAACTTCTTGTAGAAGCGATTTGAATTGCCTGTGAACCAATGAAGAGCGAGAACTAAGAAAGTTGATTATCTCAACAACAGTTTTCATCACAGAGACCAAATCCAAAGACGAGGTCTTTGCACATAAGCCCTCCTGATGTATAATACAATGAAAACTTAACAGTTTGCGTCCAACATGATTTTCCAGAAGTTTTACAAATCCTTTCTTCTTGCCAACCATTGCAGCAGCACCATCGGTTGTTACGCAGAATAATTTGTTCAAGTTAATGTCTTGTTTAGAAAAATAACCAGTAAATGCACACAAAATATCTTCTGCTTTGGTTGTATCATGAAGGGGTAATAAACAACACAACTCCTCATAAATGTGATTATTCTCGAGATATCTTGCAACCACTGCTAGGCGAGACGCATCGTTTACATCGGTGCTTTCATCAAGAGCGACACTAAATACAAGGGATTGCTTTAATCCAGTTGTTTGCTTAGTTGTCACATTTTCAGCCAAGTCAGATATGCGCCTTTCAACTGATCTTGCAGAGACTGGTATTTCTCTAATTCGAGAGAGTATAATGTCCTTATTTTTTAAATCACGAAACAAAACTTCAGCACCACTCAAAAAAGCTTCTTTGATGTATTCACCATCTGTAAAAGGTTTACCATTTAAAGCCACACACTGGGCTATTTTGTAACTACATTCAGTAGCTTTACTCTTCATTCCAACAGCTTGGCTCAAAATAACAGTTTGTTTTTTGAAACCAGAAATAGCTTTTTTGATGGCTTCACCTTTTTCTTCTGAAGTTTTAAACTTAGATTGATGTTTGGTTTGAAAGTGCCTTTGTACACTAGATGTGCGACACACAACACTTTCGCAACAGAAAGCACAAACAGCACGATCCTTTTGTTCCACAAATCCATATTCTATTGTCCAATTGTCTTGAAATGGGCGATGATCAAGTTTTCTTTTCTTTTCAGTCATATCTAACAGCAGGGGTATTCTGAAAATATAAATAGGCCTAATTACGTAAACATCAATTATGATATATATAAAATACCAAACAAATTATTCTTGCCTTTGCTGTGGGAGAACCAGGATACATTTTAATAAAAATTGTGGAGAAAAATTATGTACAGGGTGTCCCAGAAAAAGTCTAAAGGTTTTGATTAGCTCGAGCTAGGATCCTATTCGTGCGTGGCATTCACAATTTAAAAAAAATATTTCATCCACGTATTCCTCCAATCATACCATTTTGTTTAGTATGAAGATGATCGAAATTGCTCATCTCTTCTAATCCCAGTTACGAGCTTGAAAATTAAAAGTACAATTTCAAGAATTTGAAAGGCAATTATACCTTATCTTGTATTCATATTCTGACCACTGAACAATTCTGTAACTCTAGCACCCTTCCTAAATTTAACACCCCTCAATTTCAAACAGCAAATAAAATGTTTAAAACTAATAATTTTCAAAATTTTTTTAGCTCATTGTGTTTAGGAAAGATTTTTCTTAAAGAAAAGTAAAACTTTTTAAAATAAAATCTCATATAATTAATTTTATCGTAAAAAATATCACAAAAAAGTCAAAGCTTCCTTACTGCGCGTGAGCGTTTTCACGTAATAGTTTCAATTTCAATTTGTAAATTTGTAAATTCTTGAAAATTTTCTATGATTTTAAAAATCGATAATTTTTTTTCTATTCATCAAATCCTTTTCATTTTTTCAGATTTTATGTAAAATTCTACGCTCTTTCGAATGGAAATAAAATTATTTTCTGAAAAATTCATTTTCATACTTCTTTTATTTATTTTTACCCCCCCTCTGTCTAAAAGTATGAAAGTATGAATTTCTATTAAAAATTCGTCTCGGAACACTCTAATTTATATCTTTATTTAAAGATCATAAAAAAATGAATAAAATAATGTGTTGTTTTTTTTAAAACCTTTATCCCTTCATTTTGAAAATAAACGCTAAAGTTTAAAATATGTACATTCTTTTATTTTTTAAAAAAGATTTATGAGCTGTGTAATTTTTTTATTTTTATCATGCTAAAAAAATTAAAGTTTCTTTAGTCTTTCCCTTAAAATTAAATTTGCTCTTTCGAAGATCTGCTAAAATAGCTATTTTATCTGTATCGGAACACTTAGTAAATGTTACGAAAAAAAAAAACCATGTAAAAATATTTAAAAACAAAAAAAAAAAATATAAACTGAAAGTTATCCCTTCTATTTATAATCATTATTTAAAGCTTAAAGTACTCACAACAAACATTCTCCTTTTTTCAAATAGAGTCCACGTGTTTTTAATCTCTCTTAGAGCTGATGACAGATTTATGACAAGCTTAGTGAAAGAAAGGGTAAGTGGTAAGTTAGAGAGTTACAGTATAGGGAGATAACAAAAATGGAAGTTTGTTTTGTTTTGGTAAGCTTTAACCCCAAAATGACCCATTGCCAGTCATCGTCTCTTCACAAGGGATGGTAAATAGTGTCATTTAGTGTGAAAAAAGGAGGGGTTTTACATATTGTTCCAGAACATTATAATCATTTCTCACTCTTTCTCTCTCTTTCTGCTAAACGAACGACAGACAGACAGCCAGACAGATATTGAAAAAAAAATGACTACCAAAAAATAATTTGTTTCCTAATAAGGTTTATCATATTTTGAATATGGTAGCATATACTTAGTTTCATTACAAAACTTAAATAATAATAAAAAGCTAAAAACAAAAGTTTTATAATTACAAATAAAAATTTATATACTTTTCTTAACTTTTTTTCCGGCATTGTTTTTTTATTTGTATAAATATTAAAATAAATTTAAACAAAAACAAATAAACTCCATGTTACACGTGTTGTTATTATCACTGGTAAGTGTTTTATTTTAATTAAGATAATCATAGTCAAAAGATTTTTTGGTTTACATATACACTTTTTATAATTTCAAGTTAAATTTTATATACACTTCAAGGCATCCGTAGATTTCAAATGTCAGCGCTGCTGCTGATGTAAACAAAACTTCCGGCGATTCGTTGAAATTTTGGGCGGATTTTATCAACCTATCTCTGAAAATATTGCTTTAATTTCCAAATTTATGAATTCTTGATTATTTTTATTGTTGATTTTTGTAGAGGAATCATTCATTTACTTAATGGTCATTTATTTTCGTCTGATAAGTTACTTTTTATATATTTATTAGATTTTTTTATTATGATTTTTGACTAAATTTTACATTTGCAACTCTCTCACGCTACGTTGTATTTCATCTGGGTCGGTGAGACTGAGTCACCAGACTCAATTCAAAACGCATTTCAAAATTATAGTATCTGACAGAACATACTTTGAACGAGCATGGAGCATCTAACGCCTACGGTTCGCACGGACAAAAATAAAACGCGTTTTCTTGTTGTGGGCATGCACTTAGGTGGCAAGAGTACGCAAGAGATCGCAGATATCCTCATAATTCCAAGGAGAACTGTTTCCTTTTGGCTGTATGAAGTTTAAAAGATTTGGAGGCTCGGCGTGCCATTAGAATTGCTTGGCGTGCCACCTGTAGCACGCGTGCCGTAGGTTGCCGACCCCTGTAGGCGCTTTATGTGCTCTCTGCTTATTTCGCCAATGTTTCCAGTCGTCCCGGGCTTTTCTTTGCAACTGCGCAACCATTGTTTCACAATTACACGCTCAGTGTTCCCTACATGGAGTATGCTTTGTCTTTCGAGACTGAACAGAGGCATCGAAAAATAGCAGAAATGGAACGAATTTCATATTAATATTGAGCGTGTTACGTTGTTGCTCTATAATAAAGGGTTGTGTGTTTGATTATCATAGAGGGAATCGTGTGTGAGTGACATGTATTTTCGGAACCTACCTCTGCTTCTTCGATGTTGGACCATCTGGAAATTTCTCATCCTGGAGGGAGACTTGATACCTGTTTTTGGATGAAGATTCAATCACTCCAAGACAAGGACTTAGTTCTATAGTTTTTATTTTACTTTCTCCAGATGTCCTGCAGAAGGTGGAAGTGAAATCGGCCTGTGTGGGTTCTTCTTCTACACACGTCAGCGTTCGCCCCCTCCCCAGTGAAGAGGGGGAGACAACGGGAAACCGTCCGTTGTCTTCTGTGTCCAAATCAAATCTTCACGATTCAGCTAACCTGATCACATGACACACACGCAATCAAATCAGCTGATCTTTTACTTCCGGCCAACGTGTCTACACTATAACTCACCTCTTCCTCTCTCTCTCCCTCTCTCTATTCCTTAACATTCTCTCTCTATCTCTCTCTATCCATTCTCTAACATATTCACGTTGCCAGTCAACTTAAATTCTTACAATATATGGACACATATTGTTAGATGTGTTACTAATTTCAGAAAATAAATATCTAATATGAATTTTGTCTCAGTGTATGGATATTTTAGTCCTTTTTTCTAACCACTATTTATCACCTCGATACAGGTTAGAAATGGCTGCCATTTATGTTTATATGCAGCTTTATCTTACATCATGCAATATATAACTTCTCATATTGCCCTTTGATTATATGTTTACATCCGCCATAGTACTGCATTGAACAAGTTGCCTTACTTAATTAAAATATGCGGCCGGTGTTGTTTCATAGATATGTAAGTAGTCAATTCAATCGTTCTTAACGTCTAGTGTTGTAATATTACACTTTGTAAAGTGTTAAGTTTGATCAAATCTTCTTTTTCTTCTTTCTTCGAAGTATTTCGATTATCGATTATGGATACTTACCTAACATATTCCAATACGAATCTATCTCAGAGCATGGCTAGGTACATTAAGTTCCGTCATTGTGAAATTTCATAATACTCGGCCAGCCATTTTAGTATCCATAAGGGTAAAACATTCTTATACACACAAAAGCAGAAACAGACACTGTTTATATATATATATATATATATATATATATATATATATATATATATATATATATATATATATATATATATAATAGAAGAGATATATTGCTCTCTATGTTTGCTGTCCGTGACCGGGAACGTTTTATACATGATCATTAGAACTTGTTTATTAAACTATATTTTGCTTTTTGCTTACATTTGTAATTTCGATGTTTACTAATAAGAGAGTACCTATTTACAATGCCTCCCCACGGGGCAGAGTTAGACACCAGGGTCGTTTTTTTTAATGTGGAGAAAAGGTACAAAAATAAAAATTGTCTCAGTCGTGAACGCTGTGTCCTTCACTGACAGAGAACAAGAAATTGAAGTGCAGCATCTGAAGAACAGATGGTATTTATTTGCTCCCCCACTGAGCAAATTAGGCACAAGGCCGTTTTTAATGTGAGGTAAAAACCAGCTCCCCTAAAAGTAGGCAAAAGGGGGGCACTCTGGTTACCAAAAATAATAATTGTCCCAGTATAGAGGGTTTCCCCTCCATTGACTGGTACAAATCATCTTAAGTGCAGTATTCCCTCCATTGACTGGTACAAATTATCTTAAGTGAAGCATCTGCCGGAACAGATGGTATTTATTTGCTCCTCCACCGAGCAAATTAGGCACAAGGCCAATTTTTAATGTGAGGAGTTAAGGGAGGGGGAAGGGAAAAAGGGGACCAGCTCCCGAGAGGTGGGAAATGGGAGCTGGTTAAAGGTCAGGCATGTGGGGTTGCCCCCACATCTGGTCTTTGCTAGTCATAGCTTGCAGTATCTGCCGGAACAGATGGTATTTATTTGCTCCCCCTACTGAGCAAATTAGGCACAAGGCCGTTTTTAATGTGAGGTAAAAACCAGCTCCCCTAAAAGGGGTCACTCTGGTTACCAAAAATAATAATTGTCCCAGTATAGAGGGTTTCCCCTCCATTGACTGGTACAAATTATCTTAAGTGCAGTATCTGCCGGAACAGATGGTATTTATTTGCTCCCCCACCGAGCAAATTAGGCACAAGGCCGATTTTTAATGTGAGGAGTGAAGGGAGGGGGAAGGGAAAAAGGGGACCAGCTCCCGAGAGGTGGGAAATGGGAGCTGGTTAAAGGTCAGGCATGTGGGGTTGCCCCCACATCTAGTCTTTGCTAGTCATAGCTAGTCCTAGCTAGTCATAGCTTGCAGTATCTGCCGGAACAGATGGTGTTTATTTGCTCCCCCACAGAGCAAATTAGGCACAAGGCCGTTTTTAATGTGAGGTAAAAACCAGCTCCCCTAAAAGGGGTCACTCTGGTTACCAAAAATAATAATTGTCCCAGTATAGAGGGTTTCCCCTCCATTGACTGGTACAAATTATCTTAAGTGCAGCACCTGCCGGAACAGATGGTATTTATTTGCTCCCCCACCGAGCAAATTAGGCACAAGGCCGATTTTTAATGTGAGGAGTGAAGGGAGGGGGAAGGGAAAAAGGGGACCAGCTCCCGAGAGGTGGGAAATGGGAGCTGGTTAATGGTCAGGCATGTGGGGTTGCCCCCACATCTGGTCTTTGCTAGTCATAGCTTGCAGCATCTGCCGGAACAGATACTACACTTTGATCTTGTCCCGAAGGCCAAGTGATATTTATACTAATAAGAGAGTAAGGCAGATATAGACAAGAAGAGAGGAAAATAGATAAACATATTAGGATCAAATTTAGCAAAGTATGACTATTAAACAGACGTTTCTGATTTTTTAAGTTGAGGATTGGTTATTCGTATTATTTGGATTCATCGGACTTCTGTCATCTCTTCAGTGTGATTTTCACAACGTTTCGGTCGATGTAACCTTTGACCGTATTCAGGTGTATCTTGTCGAACTCAGAAATGTTTCTGTCGAACTCGGGAATTTGGACGGAATTTCGAGCGCAGCACTTTATTTACTTCACGAGGATAGCCTGCCCTTGTTTCGTCAGCCCTGATTGAGTAGGGGTCCTAAGTAATTTGCAATTGTATTTTTCGGTCGCCCACACTGAGGAATGCACCTTCAAAAGAATATCGCTTTTACAATTTGTTTTTTCAAGTACTCTAACAAGTGCGCCATGGGCGCTTGTGAAAATCGCACTCAAGATGAGACAGTTATACGATGAATTCATAGAATACAAATATACAGGTTGATTTCGAAAAAAAAAACAGAAATTATTTCACTTCTGTTAGAAACATCGCTCAGAGAATGTTAAAATCTAAGATAAAATTAATATAAAAATGAGAAATAGGACGATGTCGAAAGTAAATCCAATATAAACATACTATTGTTTTTTTTTTTTACAATAACATGTGTCCTCTATTAGTTTACGAACGCCGTATTCATTTATTATCGTAAACGATTTAATTTAAACTGAATACCATTGAGGTATTAGGATCATAGGAAAAATATGAATGACCACATAATTGACCGTCTCTAGGTGTAACAGTTATTTTCCAATTAAGAGTATAAACACGTTTGTGCAAGATCAGCGAAAAAGAAACGCTAATAAGCAGCAAACCGATATTGATTTATTTTGTCACGTCTCGATTGGAGAGTGAATGTATATGTGTCTGAAGAATTGAGAAAAATATTGAATTGATTGCAGAACTATTTGTAACACACAATGGAATTGATATAAGTAAAGGTAATTATTTTCTTCATAACAATAACTTGGCAATATAGCAATTTGAAAAATGCGACAATATACGTATATATATATATATATATATATATATATATATGTATATATATATATATATATGGGTGTGTGTGTAGATGTATAGATGTGTAGATGTATGTGTGCGTGCGTTTGTGTGTGTATGTGTATGTGTACAAGAAGTATACACCTGGCGTTGTCCAGTCAAAACATATTGCCGGCGATGGGTTTAGTCACATGCTATTTAAGATGAACCTACTATTTTAAGTTGTTACGAATATTTAACCGTATGTTTGATTTACGATCTCATAAAACACATCCATATTGGTTTAGAGAATGTCTCTAATAGCTTAAATATATCAGCTTACACTCGGTTTATATCGCAACTGCTGTCAGCAATTGAAAGCTGAAACGTAAATTATATATATATATATATATATATATGTATATATATATATATATATATATATATATATATATATATATATATATATATATATATATAAATAAAATGAAAATTACAAATGAATTTACCAAAATGATCCAAGATGGTAAAATTAAAGTAAATTATAAATATTAAAGAATTAATATTTATAAAATTATCTCAGCCAGATATAAAAACTCGATAATCCCGCATTTTGCTAATTCCTACCCCCTGATGAGAAGGAGAGTATTTCTTCGAAACTCCGCAGACTAAGGACTATACATTCATCTAGTGTTTCCTTTTCAGATGTAATATGTTTTTAACTCATTTCAAAGTGTGTTTAACATATTTCATTAACTGTTTGCTCATATATATATATATATATACATATAAATATATATCTATATATATCTATATATATATATATATATATATATATATATATATATATATACTTAGTTTATTATTTAACCTTTCCAAATTTTTATATAAGTTTGAACGCTCATAGTGAATTTTGGGTTGTTTTGACGCCTAACTCCTATATTCAGGGGAAAAGAAACGTTTGAAGAAGACACTCCGAATATAAATGTCTTTCTCAAGAATTAGAAATTGTTATTGAATTGAAGCTTAGAAATTGTTTTTGAATTGAGGTTTCTTCCAAATCAAGTGTGACCCACCGACCGTTTAGTTAGGTTGGGGTTAGTTTAAGTAGTTTTAGTTTCGGGAGAAATTAGGATTGTGGGCGCGTCGGTAATTATTTATTTGTTTTATTTTGTATCAGTGCTTGTGTGGGGAAAGTAAGTTTGTGAGGTGCAAATGTGTACATGTATGTTTTCTGTGGGTACATTGTGTTATAAACTTGTCTGTTCGCCTGCGTGTGTCATAGCGGACGTGTCTGTATGAGTATGGTTGCTGTGAGCGCGTATGTGTTACTGTGCATGTCCATGAATTGTTTAATGTGACTTCTTGATTTGTATTTACTAGTGTATATACGCTTGCAGTAATACATTTGAATACACATCATACATAGAGAGAAAAACACATAAACACACATCCAACTATATATATATATATATACATATATATACATACTACTAATTATTAGTAACTCATTTTAGCTATTAGTTTACCCATATTTGTTCATGTCATTCGAATGAATAAATCTACGTGATTGCATAATGATTAAATTATATCTTGTTATTGTATTGTGAAATACAGTTAAAGTTTTATTTTCTAACGGAAATAAATTTTAGTGCATTTATTAATGTGCATACATGTTTTTTTAAGGTTTTTTAATATGCTATCTATTGATTTTCATTATAAAATCATCAGTGCTGAATATGCAAGTGCAGCTTAGTATTGACACATGAAAATATTTTTGTAGCTACGAAGCTATAAAGAAGCCATACTGTTTAATCCACGAGAGAGTTTTCAAGATATGTTGCCATTTTAGATTGACAATCCATACGGAAATAAAAATCTGAAGCCTCGTGCAGCTTTATAACTATGACTATATTTGTATAAGTTACAACTAGCATCGGCGAATTTGCAATGTTTAATAAATAATCGATGGATAAATATTATATCTCCTTATACGAGAGCCGTGCAATAAGTAATGCCCCTGACCCACTTCCAGATGTCTGATCTTGCTGAAAATGTGCATGTGCACTGATTTCTATCTCTACGGGTTATGTAGCAAATTACATCTCTGAAAGAATTGTGGTTTCTGTTTTACAGGTATTTGAACTGAGTCATGTGTGAAATGGAGCGTGTTGAATATCGAGCAGTGATCCGGTGTTTGTATTTGAAAGGACGCACACCACAGGAGACTTTTGATGAAATGAAAGAAACGTATGGGGATAATTCCCCATGATATGACGTTGTAAAACGCTGGCATCGTGAATTCAAACATGGCCGGAAGTCTGTGGAAACAGCTCCCAGACCTGGTCGCCCCGCTTCTGCCATTGATTAGACATCTGTTCGTCAAGTGGAAGCTGCAATTTTGGAAGATCGGCGCATTACTATTCGCTAAATAGCTCCAGATGTAAAGATTAGTAAAGGGTCTGTGGAAATTCATGATCTTTTGCATAAGCATAAGGTGTCTGACAGATTGATTCCCAGGTGGTTCACCCCATTCCAGAAGCCAGAACGCGTCGAGTGCTCGATGATGTATTTAAAGATGTGCCAAGAAGATTAGCCAAAGTTTTTCAAAAGACTAATTACACAGAATGAAACCTGGGTCCATCACTATGATGTAGAGACCAAAGCCCAGTCAATGCAGTGAGAAGCACTTGGACTCACCACCCCCAAAGTAGGCAAGGGTGCAGCCCTCCGATGGCAAGGCCATGCTCACAGTCTTCTGGCACCAGGACGGAGTAGTGATTACAGATTTCCTGGCGAAGTGTACCAGAATTACAGGAGCGTATTATGCTTCACTTTTGAGGAAATTAAGGGAAGCTATCAAAATCAAGAGGCGTAGCAAGATCAGCAAAGGTACCCTCCTCCTGCAGGACAACACTCCGGTCCACATCTCGCATGTCGCCAGATCAGAAGCATCGGCGTGTGGTTGTGAAATCCTCTCCCATCCTCCCTACTTTCCTTACCTTGCACCCTCTGACTTTCCCCACTTCCCAGCCATGAAGTTGTTTTTTTTAAAAGAAAGTGTTTCCCAAATGATGCATCCTTCATTTCTGAAGTCACGTCGTGGTTGGAGGGCCAACCTGGAGTGTTCTACAAAAACGGTCACCAGAGCTGCATCAAACGAATGGAGAAATGTATAACTCTGGGTGGTTCCTATGTAGAGAAAGACTAATAACTGTGCTAAGTTTCGTTGCTTTATGGGAAGTAGGTCAGGGGCATTACTTATTGCACGCCCCTCGTAATTCTATGTATACACACAGGCACACACACACACACACATATATATAATATATATATGTATATATAATACATAAAATATATATATAATATATCTCTATATTATATATATACATTATATATATATTATATATATTATATATATTACATATATATAATATATATATCTATATTATATATGTGTATTATATCTCTATATTATATCTCTCTATCTATCTAGCTATACATATATATATATATATATATATATATATATATATATATATATATATATATATATATATATATATATATAATATACAGCTGAACACCTCTGTGTGTGTCTGGTCACGAATAGACTGCTATATGGTTGACTGCTATAGAAAACTGAGTACATATAATTATAGTCGTATCGAGACATATCTATCTGCGTAAGTATACTTTGATAAATATGTTCCAGTTTGAAGGAATATGGTATAATCAAATTATGGGGTGTTCGTTCGCGCCTGACCTCCATAGAATGGAAATATGTCATAAAGTTTAACGAGGTTTTTTAATATAGAGCCACAGAATATTGTGATAAGTATTTCAGTGTGAGCAGGTATTGTATAATGAATTATGGTGTTTATCTATTTTATTTTTACTTTCATAATATTTTTCTTTGGTTTGGATACCCCCAAATTCGAAGCTATCTCTTTCCCACTCTTCCTTTTTCATAAATCACAGTCGATTTTCTGTAGGTTTTTATTGAACCCAGTCAACGACGGGTACTTTTGCTAGTATATATATATATATATATATATATATATATATATATATATATGTGTGTGTGTTTCTGTGTGTGTGTGTGTGTAAGTTTCTATGTATTTATGTGGATGTTTGTTTGATGATTTTTTTTAGTGCAATTCCTCTAGTGATGATGGATAAGGCAAACAAAAACGTGTATGCTAGAGAAATTGATTGCAATCTATTTCGGATTTCTTATTTTCCAGTCTCGTCTCGATTGCTTAGTTAGATACTAGACCGTTTTCAAAATGGCGATAATCCAGCTCACAAACTGAAGGGCTTTGCACTGCAACAAAAATAGAAAAATGGTATATTCTAGACAGCTTCCTTTTCCGCCGGCTAAAGACATGACAGATCTTTCTCTCATAAGTAGTTATTTTCCAAACAATATGAAAATACATATTAACAAATTAGGAATAAGTTGTTTTTTTTGTGTTGGGCCTTTGAAGGTGATTTGTTAATCATCCCTAAATCTATCCATCACTTCCATTCAAACATTGTTCATTTTATTAATTATCAATCATTTTTACTTCCACTTTTAACCTATGAAAAAGACTACTTAAAATACTTACGGCAGTTTTCATCTGTTTGATCCTAGTTCGACAGCAGAGAATAAAGTGCGTTTAATCAAGTTCAGTCCATGATTGGATTTCATTGAGATTAGTAAGTGTTAAATTTATTTATCAATTAAGTAAATTATTAATTAAATTATAAACATACAGATTACTAACCTCCGACGATTCCAATGATAAATAATATACTATTCGGTACCGACCCGAAGATGGAACGCCAGAAAAGAAGGAAAAACTTTTATATATAAGATTTTAAAAAAATCCAACCTTGATCACACTTCCGGGCCCGTGGAGCAGTTTCTAGTGAGCATGGTCTGAAGATAGCGGTTTCAATCCTACCCAAAGCCGGAGGATTAGTTGGCGAAAATATGGTGAGATGTACATAAATATTGAAAGCAGTAATTACTAAAGATAAAATTAAGAGTCTCAACAGTCCTATCCCGTCGCATTTAACTACCTGACGAAGGCCATATGAATAGTTGGTCGAAACGTCGTGGAATAACAACTATGAAGATAGGGGATAATAGTCCGCAAATAAATAAATAAATAAATAAATAATAGTAATTCAATTTGATTATTTGCAGTGTGATGTTACCAAATTATATTGTAAAAAGTTTTAAAAACAGTTCTAAAAGGTAATTTTAACAAGCCATTTTGTCGTGAAATTGTATTGTTTTACATCATGCTAAATATTTATCTATAGCCTCCCATTTAATATCAATATTACCCTCTGGTTTAATATTAAAGCCAGCCATATTTTAATGTAGCTACACTGTTAGAGACTGGATAGAGTGAGAGGGAGAGTGGGAATTATAGTGTAGGCACGTTGACCGGAAGTCAAGATCAGCTGATTGGATTGCGTGCGAGTCATGTGATCAGATTAGCTGAATCGAGGAGATGTGGTTGGGACTTGGAAGAGAGCGGACGGCTTCGTCGTTGTCTCCTCCCTTTCGCTTGGGGGGGCGAACGCTGACGTGGTAGAAATAAGACATAGAAGAAGAAACCACAGGCCAAATTCACTTTCCTTTCTTCTGTGAACGATCTGGAAGGTGAATAAAAAATTAGAGAACCAATTACTTGTTTTGGAGTGAAATAAATCCTCGTCCCCAAAACACAGGTACCAGTCTCCCTACAGACGAGATGTTCCAGATTGACCAACAAAATAGCAGAAGGTATGAAAATACATGACATGTCACACACATATTCACACTTAACAGCATATGAGCATATGTAAGAGAAAGCCCATAAGACGATCACATACACAACGACATTAACTCTGATAAGATAATCAAACACTCAATCCTTTATAAATAGACACGTTTTTATATATTATCCCCATTCCAATTTCAACCAATACGTAACAATACCATGGTTGGGCCACGTTTTCAATAGAGAGTCAATGGTGAAGCAAGTGTTGCGTATAACTAACGACACTGAATAATAGTTGCATATATATTATGATTTACGATCTTTATAATTTAAAATCATAAATATATATGTTTTGTGCATATTAATTAGTTTCTCATGCGTTTATGAGCGATTAATTGATATGAGGGTCGTTTCAAATATGGTAACTCTAATATTTTTACCTGAAAAAGTTAAATACTTACAAAGTCATTACTGCTACTATTAAAACCGTAGAACTTTTGTGCTCCAAATTTTCTTTTACATAATCATTACCATTCTAAATGCACTTACGCCAGCGAGAAACGTTTACTGTATATGGCCATCAATAGCGCGCCTAGTAGGACCAGAGTATATCCAAGAGTAAAACCTCTTATTCTTTTACTAAAAATGTTGATCAGCTATGAAGAATTAAGTGGTACCATTAACACGAACGACCTTTTATGATCCATGTTTTAGTTTTCCATAGAGTCACCCTAAGTCTTAATAGATATTTGCTAGAAATGCAATAAGGCATCCCAGCCTTTGACGCACGTCTATATTAAAGTTTTCTTTTTAGAATCTCGCGCGGTCAATATTTGCAATAGAAAGGTGAAACTTTCAGATCACAACTGCATACGTTCAGTAATCATAACACTGTGAATGATATTTGCATTCCCGTCTGATAAATTTGGGTGCAAGACAAATAACAACCATTACTTTTTGAACGCCCCGCGTAAATTCTATTTCACTTATAAACAAGTTCTTTAATTTGGAGATAAATTGTACTTTGAAGTAATAACAAATAATTGTGAGCGCATACTACCTAGCACTACGAATTTAGGATCTCATCACTTATGCCACTTTCTGTTTTACATAACATAAGCAACAGCTGGTGTAGTTGAGACGTGAACAAAGAAAAAAAGGCGGACTTAGAATATAGGGAGAGCAGAAACATTAAATATGCTGACAAACATAGATTGTAGAATTGTGTTGTGGAATACGGAACAACAACTTACTAATAATATTTCTAGCATTTTTTGTCATGCCAAAAACCAATTATGTTAAAGAGATGAGACACTGGCAGATACAACCCCCCTATATATATATATATATATATATATATATATATATATATATATATATATATATATATATATACATACATGTATATATAATCAAGAAATTACAAAACAAAATAAAAGAAAGAGGCTATGCGATTTTGTGGTTCAGAGGCTGATGACTTTAGTTAGAAAATTAATTTTATTTTCTTAAAATTATATTCGAAAATTTTCCGTAATTTTTAGTACACGGATACTTTCAAATGGCAAGTATGTTACGCATGTTTTATTAATCTGACATATTTCATATTCAGGGTAATATATAAAAAAACACCTATTGTTAAATAAATAATAATAATTTGTTTTAATAAAATAATGAATATTAAAACAGCAATTGCAATTCTCTTCCTAGGAGAAAAAAGGTACATCTGGTGATAATTTTATATTTTACATCTGTATATTATTTAAAACTAAATATGATTAAGTATGACTGATAGAGTTATATGTAAATAATAAACACAGTTATTATTTGATATATGCAAGGAAAATCGTCTGATTTTTTAATTGTGAGTGATGTCAAGAATTACTGTCATACGATATGTATCAATTCATTTACAAATGATTTTATAGCTTTTGTACAGGACAGGAAAATCAACTAAACAGAGTATATGGTATTGTTTATAAATAGCTGTATTTGTTTGGAGATCATTTTGGAGGCATACGATTTCTCGCGTGACATGTCCAAACTAAACGAGAGGAACAATGCCGACATTTATGGTCCTGAACTTTAGAAAATTAAGAACAATAATAATCAGATATGTCCGTGTTGCCGGGCATTAAGTTCGATATAAAAATATCTGAATAGTTTTGACAAACAAGAACAGATGACCTCTCTAAATTAAAATATAAAACAAACATTATCTCTCCCTCTGTGTCTCTGTCTGTCTCTCTTTCCTTCTCTCTCTCTCTCTCTCTCTCTCTCTCTCTCTCTCTATATATATATATATATATATATATATATATATATATATATATATATATATATATATAAAGTACAGGAGGATATACGATGCGATAAGGATGAGGGACTAACCCGCAAATATGGGGAACCGGGGACAATTCAGGGTATACCATATATATATATATATATATATATATATATATATATATATATATACATATATATATACATACATATATATATATATATATATATATATACGCTTAATTTGTGGGGGTGGTCTTGTCACGAATAGGCTCCTATATAGTTGATTATTTTTTTAAAAACTGATAGCATATAATGATAGACGATGTATCGAGACACAGAAATAGGTATGTTTGATCTGGCAGAAAAGTGGTTACTTGTGGGTTCTGCGTTCGCGCCTGGTCCACAAAGTATGGAAATAAAAAAAACTAAAAAAAAAACATTTACAAGTGTTTTTGATATAGATGTACATGAGAATACTTTGATAAGTACGCTGTAACTTAAATAGGGATGGTATAATAAAATTGTGGGGTCGGCGTTCGCGCCTGGCCTCCTAACAATGGAAATGGACACAAACTTTAATAAAGATTTTTCATATCTATGTGCGTAAGTATACTTTGATAATTATGCTTCGGTTTGAAGAAATATTGTATAATAAAATTATGGGGTGTGCGTTCGCACCTGACCTCCATAGAATGGAAATATGTCACACAGTTTAACAAGGTTTTTTAATATAGATCCACAGAATATTGTGATAAGTGTTTCAGTGTGAACAGGTATGGTATAATAAATTATGGGGTTCATCATATTTTGCTTTGGTTTTGATACCCCCAAATTCGTAGATATCTCTTTACAACTGTCCCTTTTCATAACCAATCATACTATCATACATCAGAGTCCATTTGCTGTAGGCTGTTTGTGACCCCAGTCAAGGACGCGTACATTTGCTAGCATATATATATATATATATATATATATATATATATATATATATATATATATATATATATATATATATGCTCTCAACTGCCTGTGTTTCCCCGAATCCTCCCCACATATTCCTTGGGTAAACACTTAACCTTATTGTGACCTATGTCTTCCTGCGATTACATTGCTTTTTGATTCAAATATTGTAGTAATGCAAGATTAAGATTGACTTTCATTATTATTACTACGTTAGTGAAATACAGAAATCGTGCAATATTACTATATTATTAGTGTTTTCATAAGTAATATTGTTTTAGGAAAACGGTACTTTTTTAAACTGCATCCAATAGTTACGGTGTTAAGCTACTTGCTGATCTTCGAAAACGTAACCTGCGAAAATAGGAAATATATATATATATATATTTATATATATATATATATATATATATATATATATACATATATATATATATATATATTAAGCCCCATTGACATAAATGCATTTCACCCGCTGCTTAATTAGCGTAGCGTTAATGCATAAATATTGTAAGTAAACAAGCAGTTCGAGCACTGTAAAACGGTGGACGAGTGTCTATTTAAATTGGCATTTGATCGCATCGTTTACGAGCAGCGATGCCATGCGCCGGGGGTTAGAATAGTCGACTATCAACTCGATGGTTGTAGGTTTAATGCTTGACTAGGGAAAGGTGCTGCTCTAGCAGCATTGGTGAGCTGGGAAAGAGTAAACCAGTACTGTACATGAATTACAGTATAGTGTAGTAAGCTTGGAAAATGTATATGGCAGTTAAGCTACACAGAAATTTCGTATTTTATCCTCATGGGGATTCGTCATGCTATTTTTTTCTTTTGTGCATACACCGAGATTACAACTATGGAAATACGAAATATTATGCATACATTTCAGCAGTGCACGGTGCGTGTGCGGCGTTTTTAGTGACGTGTGGAAATATATTTATGGTAATTAAGCTGTGTTCGATCACGTACCTTAGATCCTCGTAGTGAATTGTTAAAAGCATGTCATTCGTATTACTATTTTTTATACATCCATGTTGTGTTTATTCTTGCTAGCTAACAGATCTAATTCGTTGTTCTTTCTCTAACGGTTTCACGTTTTATTAGCTCATTTCCAGGATCATTATGAAAAAATTTGAAAACGTATTATTTTGTTTGTTCCTTTTTTTACATAGGCATCGCCACTCATCAAGGTCAAGATTCCACTCGAGGATAAGGGTTAACGAGTGTACAGTAGATAATTGGGCAATATAGTAATCGTTAGTAATGGAAATTCGGTAAATTTGTTAACTTATATGGAACGGCTCATCAAAAACTTGTTAACGTCAGACTTGAAGACAACCATATTGTAGTCAGCTGGACAACAGGACAACGAAAGACAATTCCGTAGGTGTGGACTTCTTTGACAGAAGCTTTGTTCATGGAATCTACGATTAGGTTTAGGCCGGATAAAGAGTGGGGGAAATTATTGATAGTATTTTCTGCTAGACGGGTGTTTCTTGTGAAAGTCTGGCGATGGGGGGAACCATAGATTGAAGCTCAGTCGAGCACTTGCCATGAAAATAGCAATAAAGCAGAGACAAACTCGCAACATCTCTTCTGCGAGAAAGGGAAGAGAAAAAGGCATTGCCTACGAGACTACAGAGTCTATTTTGAACTCTATCAAGGCAAAATAAGCCCTTTCTATCAGCTCTTGTCCAGATGTGGCAACAATACTCCATCCTTAGACGCACCTGGCTCTTATATAGATAGAGAATTGCATCAGGATGAGATATCTACTGGATCGATAGAAGGATCTCACCATTGTTCCAGCGGCCTTGGCAATGGATTTAATGTACGTGTTCCATTTCAGATCAGGAGTATAGGTCAAGCCCAGAAGCTTTTCAAAACACGAGGCTTCCTCAAGACGAGGGCCATTCACTTCAATTGATGCAAGATGGGGATCAGAGCGTTGATAATGTAAAGATAAAATCTTGCTTTTAGATGCAATTAAGTAACCAGCCACCTCTTTCCCCACTGTACCACGCGCTCAATATCAGAGGAGAGAGAGAATCGTAGAGACCTTGGTCGATTACGATCTTAGATGTGATACGATAGATAGTAGTGTCATCAGCGTAAATATTTACCAATGATGTAAGGATGTGTTTTGGAAGATCATTAATGTAGATCAGGAAGAGAGTTGGACCCAGGATGGACCCCTGAGGGACTCCAGCTTAAATACTGTGAGCTTCTGATTTTTGCCCATCAACCACTACTCTTATAGATCTATCAGAGAGAAATGATTTAATAATTGAGAAAAAAATATCCAGCTATACTCTAGCTGGAGATCTTGTGAAGTAAACCTGTATGTCATACTCTATGAAAGGCCTTTGAGATGGCAAGAGCAATTGCCCTAGAAATGTTGCCTAAGTCGAGAGATTCGCTAATCCTATGAGATATAACTGTAAGAACATCTGCTGTAGATCTAGCAGAACGGAAACCATATTGCGTGACACTAAGAAGGTTATTTTTTGCTGGGATGGTTGATTACTTTTCTGTTTAACACAGATTCCAGCAACCTACTCATAGCGCACATGAGACTTATTGGCCTGTAATGAGAGGGAGCTGAGCGATCATCTGAATTCTTAAATACAGGGCATAATAGTGAGGTTTTCCCGTTGAATCGTTAAGAGAACACAATAGCAAGTAGGGTTGAAAAATACCAAATAGTACGACTTCACCAGGTATGACCATGTCATTTTTTTGTATAAATATGTAAATAGCAAATTAAATAGACTAGCGCAAAGGAATTACGTGCTGATTGAGAAATTAATGAATGATATTAATAAAAAAAATCGCAGAATTGTATTCAAATAGTAAAAGGATGGACGATACGGCTCTATCACAGAAGGTACAATGCATACTTGTAAAACGTCACCAAATCTAATTAACAAAAATACATCACTAAGCACATATTACATATTGACAAAGAGCCGATTGGTGCCATTTTTAAGGCATCCTATCGCAATCAACCAGAAGCAGAACAACAGTCTAGAGAAAAGACCACTAACCGAATGCTGAGTATCAACCCAATGCAGGAAACATATTGACGATCTTTTTTCCGGCGCTACAAAGCTTAGGGGAGGCGTACTTCTGGGGGCTCACCAATGCACTAAAGAGAAACTCCTCCAAACTTTACAGATAAAACTAGACATGCGCCTATGTGGGTAGCCTGTGCACTTTTTCGAAAACCATATCGGCAAAATGTATTGTTTTCCTTGGTATATTCTGTTTTTTTTTCTTTCTATATATTTTACCTTTCTATATATTTTACCTTTCTAATCTGTGCCCCAATTTTCCCATAGTGACCTTTTCGCGTGACATCACATAGTATAATCCGTTTGCCTGTACGATTTATGCGAGAAATGCGCTTAACTTTTGCGTTTACCGATTTAGATATGATATAGGAGTGCCGCTTTATAAGTAAAGACTGTTCTTTTATTTAACTATAAAAGTTAAATATTTACAGAGACTGGAATAGTACCATGAAAACGAGCTCCATTTATTGATCTAATTTTTTTTATCATCGTCACTACCATACTCTAATGCACTTCTGCTAGTAATGAACGGAAGCTGTGAGTTGGCGTCTGAAGTGCGCATTGTTGTACAAAGCTCGTTCTAAAAGTACAACACTCACATGAACCTCTACAAAAATGGAAGTGTTAACATTAAAACAAATGACGTTTTGTGATCTAGTAATAAGTTGTCTGCATGATGACCACTTTTGTCCATACACTCTTATATTTATGTCCATATTGCCCATGCACTTATATGTATATATATATATATATATATACATATATATACACATATATACACATATACATATATATATACACATATATATACATATACATATACATATATATACACATATATATATACATATATATACATACATATACACACATATATATACATATATATACATATATATGCATATGTATACAAATATACATATATATACATATATATACATATATATATGCATATATATACATATATATACATATATATATACATATATATATATACATATATATACATATATATACATATACATATATATACATATATATACATATATATACATATATATATGCATATATATATACATATACGTATATATACACGTATATATATACACACATATATATATGGGTTTTTATACTTTTCAAATGTTTTCAAACACGTAAAGCTACACTATTTATCATTCATAACACTGAATATTGCATAAGCAGGAAATACTAAGACATGTTATTATAATTAATGCATATACAATAGAAAACATTCGGCTATTACCTTCTCGAAAATGATTTGAATTTTATGATAATTTATGATAAACCGTCTATCGATGTGCAATGAGATGTTTCGTATGCTGTTTTTAGACGTTTGGACAGCTCACTGTATATGTCGACCGCTTAGACATAATATAGAATTTTCATTTATTTATTTTATATTCAATGGTGACCGTGATGTTGAATACCAAGCTGCAGTGTTAAGTGAACTTTGGAATTCGGTTTGAATAATTAGACCAGCATTAATAATCATTTCGTACACTGCAGATTGTCTTAGCATGGGACACGGGTGGTTATATATATATATATATATATATATATATATATATATATATATATATATATTGTTCTAACAGTTCAGCCCGGCTCTCCCCGTGTCCTATGTTCTGTTCATAATTTTATGTGCATATGTTTGACTGATGTCCAGGTAACCTACATCTAAAACTTTAAGTGTTTAGACCCAAAATTTGCGGGTGAGTTCGGTAGTCTTTACTGTAACCACTTGGAAACCAAATTTTTGCCTCAAAACCGATTAAAAAGCGTGATGTATCTGAGTACACTTTATGTAAAATTTAAATTATTTTGGCCCAAAATTTACTTGATACCGTAAATGTCCAATTTTTGGAATTTATATATTTTGGCAGCCAAATTTTCAGTCAAAAACCGATTAAAAAGCTTTCCATTTGTCAAAATATACATTATGTTAAATTTCAAATGTTTAGACCAAAAAGCTGCTTAGTAATTTAAGACCGCGAATATCAACTTCATTTAAACTTTAACCCCAATTTTATCTCCCTTCAAACTTATTGTTTTGGAGTTAAACCCAATAAAAAGTTGGAGCCATGTCCAATAACCTGCAGCTAAAATTTCACGTTTCTAAGCAAAAAACTTGTTGGCGAGTTTGTTAGAGTTTTCAAAGCGAAAATCTTGGCACCTTGACTGTTTGACAGCCAACATCTCTTGCTGAAAATGGATCAAAACGATTATCCCAAATCTCAATACCCGTTATGTCAAATCTCGAATCTGTAGACTAAAAAAATGACAAAGCAGTTTCGTAGGGAAATATACACATACACGGGCAATTATATATATATATATATATATATATATATATATATATATATATATATATATATATATATATATATGCATACGACCAGTTGTCTTCCCAGGGCAGTTGATAGATACAAAAAATAAAGAAGGAAAAATTAATTTAAGGCCTGAGAACAAACAGAAGCAGCCCATCATGTGGTTTTCCATAGTCGGGCTGTTTTCAGAAAGATACTTTTTTTATGTCCGTTTTGTAGCAGTTCCAGTTATGATAAAAAATCAAAAACGTTCACAGTTGGTGTTGCTAGACGAAGTTTTGTTGTGAACATTTTACATAGAGATGGACAATAAATTGAATCTTAGCCGCACATCTTCGAATAAAATAACGAGAGTGATGAGACAGGATAGAAACATTCGTTCTCGTCATTCGGGTATTATGCACCCAAAATGAAACGGATTAATTCTTTTCGCAAATATTGTTGACTACTACCGTGGATGCCTCATCAGCGACATTTCTTTTTTGTTAACCTACATACTACCAATATAATACAAAAGCTACTATTTTCCTAGTCTGTTCAACGATTAATATTCTATTCGGACAAAACATATTTTTCTTTTCTTTTTTTTTTCGCTTTCTATACACATCCATTTCTCTTGAAGGTATTTAATCTTTAATATTTTCTTTGTATGTGCTATTTACAAAAATAATTCATACCAATATTAATATTTTGCTAGTGATACCAATATTAATATTTTGCTAGTGATTTTTCTTTGAGATATACTTAAATTAAAAATCCATACATTAAGGAAATTATTTTAAAAATGTTATTTTTTGTTTCAAACAATAATTTTCTTTATTAATTTATTTATTGAGGATTATAATTCTCATCTTTCTTATTTGTTGTCTTCACGGCGTTTCGGAGAACTATTCCTCTAGCCTTCGTCAGGTGGTAACCGCGACGGGATAGGAACTCCGAATCTCCTAACTGCATTCTCAGCAATGACTGCCCCCCCCCATAGTTGTTGTTGTCAAACCACAATTTGGCTAAGTAAAACTCTGGCTGGATTTGGGTAGAATTGATCCCGCTATCTTCAGATAATTCTCACGTGGAACCGTGGAGATCAAACGTCTCTATCTGCTGCGCCACTGCATAAAATTTGTTTCGAAAAGTAATTCTTCTAAATGAAATTTAAATATATAAACTCTATTTCTTTGCTCTATCTAGTATACTGCACAATTTTACGTGGCTGGGATTTTCTTATATAAATATTACCATATTACCTTCCAGTAATATTTTGTAAGACAGGAAATCACTAGATTCACTAATCTGTAATCTAATTCATTTTGATATATTGAAGTCTATACACACATATATATGTGTGTGTACATATATATATAT
This sequence comes from Euprymna scolopes, assembly GCF_053919585.1. Taxonomy (NCBI): domain Eukaryota; kingdom Metazoa; phylum Mollusca; class Cephalopoda; order Sepiida; family Sepiolidae; genus Euprymna; species Euprymna scolopes. Next base: position 43,347,121 of record NC_136509.1, read on the forward strand.
ATATATATATATATATATATATATATGTGTGTGGGTGTGGGTGTGCGTGTGTGTGAGTGTGTGCGCGTGTGTGTTTATATGTTTATAGATACAATGATATAGGCATAGCATTGTTATCTAATAAGTCATGTAAATGTATTTGACATTTAATCTATCTAAATTAAGCCTTAAATGTATTTCATAAGTTATTATTATGCTCGACCCACGCATGGAGTTGAAATAAATGCAAAACCCTAATACATAAGATATGGCTCCTTATTAAATAACTATGTCTATAAAGTTACATTTTTTGTGTCGCTTCCGACAGAAAATCTAAGTGACAATAACGATGCCAGCTTTTCACACTCACCATTTGTAAGAAAACAAGCATGATCATGTTTCGTCACTGATGAATAAATATTACAATTTATGCTTTACGAATAACTCTTGAAACTGCATATTCTATCGTAAATAGTTTCAAATAATTAATCATTTGACAAAACGCTAATCAGCTGGTATTTTTATTCATAGCCATACATAACCACATGTTATTGAAAAATGATTCGTATTCTTAAAAGCAATAATTATATACATATTACGTTACACTAAACACTTGAAGAATAAATAAGAAACGCATTAATGTGGTAAGTTTTACAGCATTATAAACTAGATCCCAATCAGCAGATAGCCATACACATTAACACTGGAAACAGTCGGTTTTCGGAAATGTGCGTATTTTTTCGAATGAACAGCGCATTCGCATTTGCGATTTTGGATACGTTTAACCAACCAAAATATACTCATCACATATCGTATTTTTCTATTTTTAATTTCTTTTCAAATATAAAACTCTTATTCTTTACCTTACTCCTCGCTAGCGAAGACGTACACTTGTTTACGCAATATATTTACACTGCGCAGTTGTGTTTTTTTTTCTGACGCTTTCTGCCATTTATACATATTGAGGCTCTAAGAAGAAAATAGTTTTTAATTGTAACTTTGCTTGATTACCTACAACAAAAATGCTTTTGTATCGGTTCTTAGCATTCGTAAACTGATTCTGCTTCGCTTACTACTAATATAATTATTAATATTGTTATAACAAATATTAATATTGATGTTATTATTTGACCTCTACTACTATAATTATAGTAACCATTTTAACATTAATTAAAGATATATCTTTTCATTTTTCTATGAAATTTATTCGATGACAATTTTTTCGTTAAGTGAAGAATTATTATTTTATTTATTTATTTTTCTTTTTTAGCCAAAACGACATATTTTTCTTTAAATTGTTATTTAAAGATATAAAGCAAGCTTTCGGGTAAAACGAGGTCTTTTAAAACAATTTCGTTTACATGAGTTCATCATTTTTTTTTCTCTTGCTTTATATAATTTTGTCATGAGTAAAACCTTCGGTAATGGTGCAATTGTAAATGTTGATTAAATATGAACTACCGGTAAAACCAAAATCAAATATAATCCAAAACAAATGTATTTTTTATCTTTGAAAAATATTTGCACATTTAACGTGTGTTCTTACTGTAATCGTGACAAAAATAACAACTTAGTTAATCATCGAAAGATTACAAAGGAATCAGAATCAAAATATGTACATCTATCGGAATCGGAAATTTAGTACGAAGTCGGGAATTTAGTAGAAATCGGATATAATATTGTAATCGCCCACTCCCTCTCACTTTCTCTCTCTTGCTCTCTCTCCCTTTCTCTCTCTCCCCCTCTCTCTCTTTCTATATATATATATATATATATATATATATATATATATATATATATATATATATATATATATATATATATATATATATATGAGCGATTACATGAATTCAAAGCAATTGAACGTATCGTTTGCGAGCGATGGCCCCATTAGCCGAATGATAACACTGCCTGCTGTGAACTAGATTGTTCTAGGTTTGATCCCTGTATCGCGGTGTGTGCTAGAATGACCACACTGAAGCACTGTGATGCAGAAAAATAGTCTTCCTGCAGTTTATTTTATATAATCCCCCTTAAAGTAGAGCACTAGCCTAAATGATCGCACGTTATTCTAAGCTATTTGGGTGTTAATAAATAAAAAAAAACGAGCACCGTTAAAGTAGCAGACAAATGATCATAAACTATTGGAAGATAAAGCGTGCGAGCGCCAATAACATGAACTATAGTTTACTTCTGCCGATCATCGCATATAATCTTAGGTTGATTTCTGGCTTGGAATGGATGCTAGTATAGCAGCATTGAAGTACGGTGATAGGATGAACAGTTGGTTGATGATATATATATATATATATATATATATATATATATACATATATATAAGCATGTATAAGGCATTATATATACATATATATAATCATGTATAAGGCATTATATATATATATGTATATACATATATATAATCATGTACTAGAAATGATCGCATCATTATTCTTATATATTTCGTTTCAATTTCTTCTACGTTTCTTCGAAAAGGGCTTCGAATTTGTTACAATATTGTCAGGAAATTAGATGCGCATCCGCTCTTCTATGCTCGAGAGGTACGTTCGAATGACATAGTCGCTTGCATTTGATTGATATTTATAGCTTCTTTTAAGTATCGCTGTGTCTGTTTCAGAAGAGGATATGTGAAGTATCGTTCTTTTGAAACGATACAAAGATACTGTAAGCTGAAAAGTAAATTGATTCTCAATACATTAGGCGAAGTGCCTTTCGTAAGAAAAGTCACACAAACGTGAACAATTCATCCAATGATTTCTCAAAATATTCGATAAAACATGAGTTTTGACATATGAAACTGACATTCGCGGAGAATATTTATTCTTAAATAGATGGGATAGTTACAAGAAATGTATATTGTTGAAAATTTATATACATGAACCTATTATGAAATAAACATTGCCACTTTTATTGCTAAACAAAGGCATGTGGAATGATTTTTTTTACCTGCCCTTTACATGAAACGATTAAAAGACACACCATTTATACCTGTTGTGGGAAAATAATATATATATATATATATATATATATATATATTTATATAAATGACAAATCTGGTAAACAAATAAACATAAACATTGCTTCAGTATAGAAGGGTTCTTTCTTCACTCTTAGATGAGAGGAATGGTTAGAACAGATACTCCTTTGTTGCTAGCCTAAACTAATGCCATTCACGCATGCCGGATCATTTGTGCAAAATTGGATTACTTTACATTATGAGGGAACTGATTCAGTGATTAAAACAAACGGCAATCTTTTCTAAAATCCAACAAAGCAAACATGGAAGTTACAAGAAATTACAATGATTTCAATGAGAGGCACTATCGCATATGCCAGATATTTAAAAATCAATGGTTGCTCATAAATACGAAAACTGCACAACTCGCAGCAACAGCAAAAACTCGAGACCGTTTTACCAATGGATCCAAGAGCCCTATGTGCCACAGTTATATATCTTTTCCCAATTAAAATCAAAATCTGGTTTCGCTTCGATAGCAAGTAACGATTGTTTGAACATTATAGTGAACTGTTTAACTGTCAGCTAGTCATTGGTGAATCTGTATTGGATCTCATTCACCAACATGAACCACTCAATTCTCATGATGAAGTGCTTTTCTATGTATAAGAAAACATATGCTGTAAATCAAGTAATCCTTTTTTCTCTAATACAGAGATCTTAAGACAATTATGGCTACAAAGCATTTTGTTGATCGTAATGAACATTGCTCTCCAGTGAGAGGTCGCATTGTGCGTATGTTATGGATTGACGCTGTCACCCAAAGCTATTATTCTATGACAAGTTCTGTTACTTCACAAAAGCATATAATCTTTTAATAGCCATATGTGGCGCAGGGCTTATAAAACGTTTTATTCGCAAAGGCTAACAAAATCCAGTGCAACATAACAACGCTAACAGTGACATGTGAAAATTGTGCTGAACTCTTGCTGGCTAAAAACTTATTTGAGTAAATGTGCAAAACTTATTCTACACCCGAACGATGTCAGGTCGAACAAAACTTATAAGGTGCGACCATTCAGTAGCAAAATGTGTCGCAGTTTGGTTGATATGAAGAATCAGGGATAAACATATATAATTTGAGTGTGGGGGGTAAGTGAAGAAAGGGCAATAAAATAATGGGGCTGGTTGCGCTCGAAACTGAGAGGACAGAAACAATATATATATATATATATATATATATATATGAACAAATGATTAATAAAATATGTTAAAAGACATCTTGAAAAAGAGTTAAAGACATATTTAATTTAAAAAAAGGAAGCACAAGATAAGTGGATAGTCCTTAATCCGCGGAGTTTAGAAGACATACTCTAGTTCTCATCAGAGGGAAGCAATTCGCAAAATGCAGGATCAGATTTTGTATATAAAAGTATTTAATGAAACTACAAGTAAGTCAAAGATCTAACTTGGTTAAAAAAAGGTTTTACCATTTTTGGATTTTACCCTTCACCGGACTATCCATTCATGTGAAATCTTTTTATAATTTTTTCTCTTGCCTCCTGTTCCCCTTACCTCACCCTTTTTTAACCAAGTAAGATCTTTGACTTACTTGCAGTTTCATTAAATACTTTTATATGCAAAATCCGATCCTGCATTTTGCTAATTCCTGCCCTCTGATGAGAAGGAGAGTATTTCTTCGAAACTCCGCGGATTAAGGACTATCCACTTATCTTGTGCTCCCTTTTTTAAAATTAAATATGTCTTTAACTCTTTTTAAAGATGTCTTTTAACATATTCTATTAATCATTTGTTCATATTATAAGCTCTATTACCTTTTCGGTTTTATTGAGCTTTTTATATCTGGCTGAGTTTATTTTACTTGTAAATATTAACTCTTTTTAAGTTTACCATTTTTATTACCTTAGTAAACTTATTGTAACTTGTATTATATATATATATATATATATATATATATATATATATATATATCAATAGGACAGAAACAATACATATATGTATATGTATACATATATATATATATATATATATACATACATACATACATACATATAAAATGTATATAAAGGTGATTTATGAGTACCTATGAGTATGTGCGCCAGTTACAGTGTGTGTGAGTCCGTTTCCGTTGAACTACGAAACGGCTCGGCAAATGTTTTTTTTTATTATTTAACAGATTATATTTGATGTGTTTCGGAGTATTCTTAAATGAAAATTGTATCGGCTACTTTCGATAAGCATCTAAAATTGATATTTGAAACATTTCGATCAAAGAAGATACAACCCGATTTATCGAAAGTAATGACCTATTTATAGTCTTACATCACAAGTCTATTACCTAAGTTGTATCACTGATAAAGCAGAAGACCCCTATATATACAATAACCACGTGCTTTATAAAACAGAAACACAGTAAACATAAATTCTCTCGTTTAGAACATGATTGAATAATTATATTTGACTTTTGCATATTAGATTTGAATTAATTCCAATATAAAAATATAAAGTTTGATCGTTCAATATAGAATACAATCAATTGCAACTTAACTCCCTGCAGGAAGGCATATTAATCTTTCCCACGATGCACGCTAGTGGGTCCTTGATTCGAGAAGGAAGTATATCAGCTTTATTTTAAAAGAGATGTTTTTTACCCGTATTTTGATAACAAGAACACATTATTAGTGTATAATATTGGTTGATTCCTATTCGTGACACATCGGATTTGCCTGCTAGAATGAATATATATATATATATATATATATATATATATATATATATATATATATATATGTGTGTGTGTGTGTGTGGGTGTCTGTATATGCATATAGATGTATATATATATACATATATATATGTATATATATATATATATATAATAAACCTTACATTTAGAATCAGTTTTGTAACTTATTAAAACCCATTAACTGATGTTTTCCCCGCCCTTACATTATTTCTCTCTCTCTCCCTCTCTCTCTTTGACGATCCGTCTGTATGTCTCTGTCTGTCTGTCTGTCTGTCTGTCTCTCTCTCTCTCTCTCTCTCTCTCTCTATATATATATATATATATATATATATATATATATATATATATATATATACAGTGTACGACGTAAGCAATACGTTCTTTTGAATGGAACGAAATAATTTTGAGTGAAACAAAATAATAATTGTTTTAATATATTTTATTTTCTTATATGAAATTATTTAAACGGTAAATAAAAATGAAAGTTAAATAGAAGCTACTTTAATATCTTAACACACTTTTAAAAAAATGTTTTTATTTTTGTCTTAAAATTGGTCAATAAAAATAAAATTAAACCAAATGTAAGGAAAAAAATGGTACCAAACTATAAATATTAAAATCTAATTTCGATGTTCAGAATGGTCTCCTTCATGTTGCATACAATTTTGGACTCTTCCAGCAACATTTTTACAAACTTTTTGACATACTTCAATGGTAGGCTATGAAAATTATTTGAAATTGCAGGTTTTAATTTATAAATTGCTTTTGGCTTAAAATGTAAACTTTATCTTTCAATAAACCCCACAAAAACGTCTGGTTGTGTTAGGTCTGGGGATTATGATACCTATTTCATTGCCCCTCTTCGTCCTATCAACTTACCTTCAAAATTCTTATTAACCATTCTCAAACTCTTCACTATTAATTGGATGGAGCTGCATCCTTTGGAAAAAAATATCGTTCTGATTTTAAACTCTTGGCCAACATTCCGTTTGTAGCATATGTAAATAATTATATTGATTCACTGTACTTTCAGGAAATATTGACCCAATTAATCCCATCATTTTATAATTTTAAAATTTATGAATTATTTAGAGAATTGTAATAATTACTTATGTCATTTAAATCATTTACATACTTTTAAAAACATTTACAAATAGTCCCACCTCTGTCCATATACCTTGTTGGGAATGTAGTTTAGTAAAAAATAAAGTTGAAATTTTCATAATTCAATTCCTGGGGCTAATACCTGGTCTAAATATGCGACACATATATATTTGAACGCTCCATTAATGTTCTCTTTTGCGTCTATTCTTTATTTTGTATTTGGATGTGTATTTGTGTGTATATATACAGTAGCGTCCAAAAGTTAAGGGCTAGTAAAACCTTAGCAAGTTTAACCATATACTTGAAACAAATACACACGAACAACAAAAAATTACTTCACAATTATATAGATAACATGTATATCTTCAATGTGTCATAATTTCGTTAGCCTACACTACGTATTTTTTTAATAACTACCATTTAAAATAAAATTGTTCAAAATTTGTGTGTCCAAAAGTTAAGGGCTAACACGATTGCGGCTTTTGCCCTTGCTGTGAATGGCTGAAATTACCAACTAACTAGTATTTGGTAAACAAACCCTTGCTATTTATGACTTATTGACACCTCTTGGCACAGGAATCCACCAGCTTCTTGCAAAACGCTGGCGTTATCGCACTCCATTCAGCATGTAAGCACTGCCAGAGTTCTTCTTGATTTTTTGGGCACTGATATTGAGCACGTTCACCAACTATTTTCCAGATATTCTCAATAGGTTTAAGATCTGGACTCTGAGGGGGCCAACGCATAGTTTCAACTTCTTCCTCGTTTAAAAATTGTTTTTACTTTCTTAGCAGTGTGACAAGGAGCGTTATCCTGCATGAAAATTATCAGGTTGATAGAGCGACGACCGAAGACTAGGAACTGCATGCTGCCGTGGAATCTGCTTATAAACTTCTGCATTTATTCCACCTTGCGGACGAATCAGTAGTCCACAGCCTGCAGCTGACATAACGCCCCAAACCATTACACTTCCTCCTCCAAATTTCACAGTTTTTTTCACGCACTTAACCTCCAATCTCTCACCAGTTCTTCGCCGGACATACGTGTTGCCATCAGATCCGATAACGTTAAACTTCGATTCATCACTAAAGTGCACACGGGACCAGTTTTCGGTTGTCCACACATCGTGTTCTTGGGCAAAAGCGAGGCGGAGTTTCTGATTCTTTTTGGAGATAAGAGGCTTCCTTGCTGGCACTCGAGATTGCAATCCAGAAGCGTGCAACCGGCGTGTAACAGTTTGCCGAGACGCTTGAACAATAGACCTTTGCTTTAGTTCTCGAGATATTTTAGCAGCAGTGTTAAATCTGTCTTTAAGTGACATTTTGACAATAAGACGATCCTGTTGAGCAGTTGTAATTCGAGGTCTACCAGATATTGGGGCAGCTGCCACTGATCCTGACTACTTGCAATATGCCACAATACGCTTTACTACACTAGGCGACCTTCCTACGGTGTCAACAATCTCAGAAGTGTTCTTGCCATTACTATGAAGATGAATAATTAGCTGTTTTTCTTCGACAGAAACGGGACGACGTTGTTTTGCTGCCATGTTGTACTAGTGCGATACAAACACTCATTTCTTTTACTCAATTACAATAATTTTAATGTTCTTTAGTAAAAATGTGAAGTAGGATTATTCATAGTACCTGTCTGACACCTATACATTACCTTACTGTTATAAAAATTAAAGATTATACCGCCTAGCCCTTAACGTTTGGACCACGAGAATTTGGACAAACTTTTGTGTTATTGGTCATAACTTTAAAAGTATCCAACGGATGCTTATTAAATTTAGGCGAGACATGAGTGATGAGTATATCTATAAGTATATATGCATATTAAGTATTTTAAATGAACGGTTTTTCATAAAAAGTACTTAAACTTGTCTTGAAACTACTAGCCCTTAACTTTTGGACGCTACTGTATATATACATATATATATATATATATATATATATATATATATATATGCGTGTGTGTGTGCGTGTGTGTGTGTGTGTGTCTGTGTAAGCGTTATATTTTCACTTTTTGAATATATTTTTCATCTTATATAATTTTCCGGTAGAAATATAACCCAACCGCGTAGATAAAACGTCTACAATTATTTGTAAGTCTTGTCAATCGTCCACAAGTATCATTCTGACATCGTGTGATTATCTTATAACTTAAGTGGATCGGCAATTTTTTATTTACTAAAACGAACGCCTCTTCATTCAGACCAGTTTCTTTCACTTTTTTCTCATTCTTCGTTTTCAATTTCCTTTTCTCTGTCTGTATATCTTACGCATTTACTTTCTCACAGATTGCATGCGTTGAACATCTTGAATGGGCAAAATAAATGAATCTGAGAATAAACCAAAGAGAAATATACAGAAAAGAAGGAAAACGAAGCTGAGTAAATAACAAGAGTCGCGGGATTACATATACCACAAATGATTCAATCTTTGAACGTATCTGGCACGAGAGTAAACAGTCTTCTTCGGAAGGCTAATAAGTCATGGAATATCGTATCGATTAATACTTATTCTAATCAAACAGTAATATAAAACGACACGGTGTTAAGCTACTAAAGTCACGTGGATGGCCTTATTGATAAATTAGGGGATTTGGTAAATCAGTCATAAATGGTTCAAATCCGAACCAAAATTCTATCCTGTCCAAAGGAATAAAATATATAGAGCATGAAAAAATTCCGGCACGTAAAAAACCTCTACATTGACGGGATGAAATGTTGCTGTTTGGTGAGTTTGGCGGGTGCATCTTCGTGGAGGGGGTGCAAGTGCTAAAAGTTAATCAGAGCACGTTCCATTAAACTATTTTTTTTAAAATTCACAGGGATCCAACATTGCAGTAATGTGTCAGATGTAAACCTGACCGATACTATGAGACGTGTTAGATTAAAGACTCTCTTTTTGAATCTACCTAAGAATGAAAGACTAACGGTAGATACCCCAGCATATATATATGGGGCGTCGATGTATGTATGTATCTGTGTACGAGCGCATCCATGCCTACGCGCTCGTACCTAATTTTAGCACCTTAAAGAGAATTTGACGTAAGCGCGAGCAACGCGGGTGTCTGTGCATGCAGGCGTACGTATATGCATATATTTGCACGCCAGGGCGGGGATGTATGTGTACATGTGACAGTTTCTTTTAAGTATATATGTGTGTAAGTGCGCATAGATGTACCCGTGCACGCGACTGCTAGCTAACCCTCTCCAAACAACTAACAACAAAATAAAAACTAAAAATAAATACACCGAATCATAACCCCTCCACCTCTAAACATAAGCAAACACCCAATAAGTCCACACATACTTACCAAGAAATAAACTCACCAACGAGACGCATAAAAACCTTGACATTAAGACTCGAATTTTAAAGTAACCCCCTCCTCTTACACCCACATATGCCCCTACCCCTCCTTGTATCCCTATGCACTCAGCTACACCAGAAATAAACTTCCCATACCCTCAGCCACAAGTTCCTTTAACCCCCAAACTAAATCATTATCGACATACCAAGCGCCCCCCACCTTCCCCCTTGTTCCTTCCTCTCTTTCTTCCGCCTTCCTCGTACCCCCCGACCTCATTCACTCTTTCATACCAAAATAGAAAACCTTTCTGTAAAAGTCTGAGTAAGTTACAGAGGGCCAAATAAAAACGGCCAAGTGGCTGAAAAAATAATGTAACTTAACAGAAAGATACGGCAATAAAAAATAAAACGCAAACGTATATATATATATATATATATATATATATATATATATATATATATATATATATATATATATATATATATATATCAATAATATCCATGTATGGGTGAATTGTGGCTTTGTAAATTATTGGATAATCTGGTTTGAGTAATCCTTTTACACCGTAAAGTGCAGCCATTTTCTGTTCAGTAGCCGTAGCAATATTCTTAATGTATTTGTCTAAATTCGTTTTGATTGTATATGATAAATGTTGTTAATTGAAGTAGAGAGTAATTTTGGCAATCACTGGTTCAAGTATCAACTATAATATAGTCCCGCAACGCAAATCTGGTTCATAAAATAGATGATAAAAACAAAGGGAGTGGGAGATGTAGGTGAGAAAGAGATAAAGGGAGAGAGGGAGAGATAAAGAGAGAGAGAGTGGAAAGAAGATATTTCATTTTTTTTAATTCAAATTTTTAAGAGCGATTTTAACGTTTATCTACGCAAGGATAAGGGTTATAAAGATCAAATTAATTGTTAAATGAAAGTAAGATACACTATAGGACGATTAATATAGATCATAACTATCAACTACGTGAGATTGCTTACCGGAGCTATCTACGACATAAACTTGGTAACATCAAACATGAAGACAACCAATTTTTAATCAATAAAAAACTCCCATGGCAAGATGTTTAAACATAGAAGGCCCCGTGTAAGTAAGTTTCTTCATTAAAATTCTACATGTTACTAGACACATAGATGATATCACAGAAGAACATAAGAATATACCATTGTCTTGAAACTTCCTTAGGAATAACATTAAACAAGAGAACGGCTAGCAGCGTCTGTCAACTCCTGCATATTCGAACTACTATTCCGGCTAATAATATCTCAGACTTTCTTTAATTGCAGAGAATCTGAAAAACTATCTTGATTTCGAACTAAGAAGTCATAAAGGCATTTCAAACATGATAGGTTAATTAATTTAAGGTAAATGGTCGTCTCGTGTAAACTAGGTTCTAAAACAAAGGTAAGCTCCTGAGAAGTAATCAGTTTAAAGTTACAATATTCTGTGTTCGAGAGTCTAATCGCAAACCGAGCAGCAGTAAAAATGCAATATAAGAATACTTCAGGTTTCTCTCTAGTAAACGCTGTCAGAAAAAAGAAAAAAAATATCTACCAGAGTGGATTTAAGAGAGCACGTGTGGAATACAATAACGTGCACCTACTCCTAGCTGAAAACATGCAATTTAAAGGTTCATTTTGAACAAAATGTTGGAGGTCGCACAATTAACTCACCAACATCTAAACATATTATCAACTCGATTACACATCCCTTTAAAGGTCGTTTTTCATCGACAACTATTAATCTCACCTGCTCTTTTTCCTTTAATGACCCTTAGTGAACGGTGACAAACAAGTATGCCATCTGATATTGACCAGGCTCAACGTTGCTTAATTGTGTTAAGTAACGATAACTGACATTATGCACGACGGTTATTAAGACTAATGAAACTATATTTTATAAGTTAGTATATAAAACACACACATAAACACGCAAACACCAATATATATATATATATATATATATATATATATATATATATATATATATATATATATATATATATATGCTCTTTTTGTTAACAAATTGAGCTTAGGTATTTGGATAATGTCAAAAATTGTAAATTCACTGCCCGCATAGCAGCGACTATCGTTTGGGTAATCGAGTTTCGATCTTGGCGTGAGATAGTTGGTTGTCTTACCGCACTGATGAGCTGTGAAACAGCGAAACAGTACTGTATGTTGATGACTATATATATACACATATACATATATATATATATATATATATATATCAAAATAAGAAAATAAATAAATAAAAATAAAAAATTTAAAAAAATTAAAAAATAAATAAATAAATAAAAATAAAAAAGGAAAAAAATAATTAAAAATATGTATATACAAAAGTGAAAGCCTCAAACCACATTATCTCCTCCTAACAAGCCTCCTTCAATCATAGTTGCTTACACTTCATAGGCTCTACTCAACACCTTTATCCAGTAACAATGAAATAGCAATATCCCTAATCCACTTTGAGGAGTGTAACTATTTAGCAGATATAACCTCTACAATCTAACCCAATAACATTAACTAATCACGCGGGGTCGCAGAAATACCTGGATTAGAACCCAGGCGCGGAGCAAACCCTCTCAGTGGTGACGGACCCAGTAGATCTTTCCAGATCATCCGTCTAGGAGAAGGAAAACTCTGAAACTAAACCAAAGAGGAGGGAGGCCTCTTCAGTCTTGGATGACAACCTTCCTAGAGCTGGTGACTCAAACAAATTACCGGTTTGCAATACCTAAATTGCTTAAGGAGTAGATAGGTCCTGCCTATCGACCGACTTCCATACTCCTTCTTTGCCTATTTGTCATGCGCAGAGATACTCTCACAATGATTCGACAGAAACACCCATTGGTAGATCTTGTTTCTTGTCTAGGGCAACGAACGCCGTTTCCCCACTCCCGACACACCCCACCCCTAAAGCTGGGCACTTGAGAAGGCTTGAGTACCACATATGGCTGAGCAATTAGATTAGGTTGACCTTCCTCTGATGGGTTGAGGGTACCGGATTGACAGTTACTGGCTGCTGTTTCCGACTAGTAGTACAGGAGCCTAACTCTTTGGTAGCGCTTAGAGCGGCTGCTCCATCAACAGTTGAATAATATCGGGATGTTTGCAGTGCCATGGCGCGCATGGAAAGGGACCCTGCACTCATCCCCGGTGGGCTTTCCTGAGGCCACAGTCCTAGTTGATGGAGGGTCAGCTGATGGTCTACTTGTGATGCATGTGTGATATTCTGCATAACCTCCTGTTCGGCTTCCCCTAACCCAACTGAAACTCGTTAAAAAACATGATAACAGTACAATCTAAAAATAAGCTTAAACCAGGCTTAGGGTCAAACAAATCCAACTTGCCTCCTCCCTTGAGGCTTGCATTCACAAACATCCGTGGGCTTAGAACTAACTTAGCTGATGTTGAAGCATTTCTCCTAACAAATACCCCGGATATCTTAGCACTAAGTGAGACTAACCTACACTCCTCCATACCCTCTAACTACTTTAACATGCCTGGATATCTCCCACTCTGCCGTAAGGACTCTGACAGACATATGCACGGACTTGGAGTTTACATTCGTAATAACCTTCCCTTGACTAGAGAAACAAACCTAGAAACGGATAGGCAAGCCTGTATGTGCTTTAGACTAATCATGCAACACAGCATTATCTACTTTTACTTTCTCTACCGCTCTCCCTCGACCCAAGACTGCACCATAATAAACAAACTATCTGACAGCATAGACACAGCACTCTCCTTCGACACTAGCACCCAAGTACATGTATTTGGTGACTTTAATGTCCATCACAAAAACTGGCTTGGATTCTCTACTTACACAAATGCAGCAGGCAACGCAACTCATAGCTTCTCTGTATCTCACTCCCTATCGCAAATTGTTACTTTTCCAACCCGCTTCCCTGGTCAGGAAGAACAACACGCATCACTATTAGATCTGTTTTTGACCACAGTTCCTGATGATTGTGTAACGAAAGCCGACAGCCCACTTGGGAACGCTGATCATGCGGTAATAATGGTTGAAATCGCCCTAAACTCTAGACCCAAAACTGAAGAGCCAGTGCTCAAAACAACGAGATATTATAAAAAGGCTGACTGGGAAGCTATCAGAGATCTTATCAGAGATGCCCCATGGGGAAATATTTTTTTTCTCTTCATGCTGAACAGTGTGCAACTGAGACCACTGAATGGTTCAAAACTGCAATCGAAGCGCATGTTCCCATGCGGAAATTCTATAGCAAGCCCCACTCTCCCCAATGGTTTACTTCGACTTGCGCAACTGCCATTGCCCAAAGGCAGCATGCATTCCGAAGGTTTAACCGCCATAAGTCCAGTTCAAACAGACAAAAGTACATAGAAGCTAGAAGTAACGTTAAGAAAGAAATAGCGACAGCTAAGAGGGAATTTACGGAAACCACTAAAAAACGCATCGAAGCACAAAAACTAGGAACTCGAGACTTCTGGAAAATCTACAACAGTGTAGTAAATAATGGGCAAGCAACAATTCCCCCACTAACCAACAATCACGAGGTTCTTTGCTCAGCAACCGAGAAGGCTAACATGCTTGCCAGTCGGTTTGCCTCCAACTCTACACTGGACCCTCTAAACAACCCCCTATCTCAATTTCCTATGCGGACAGACGCCACGCTAGAAGATCTGGAAATCACCCCTGCCCAGGTGCATGCAATCATAAAAAACCTTGACACTTCCAAAGCATGTGGACCCGACCTCATCCCAGCTGTGCTATTAAAAAAGTGCTCAGCCGAAGTAGCTCCAGTTCTCTCCAAACTCTACAACAAATGCCTTAATGAATCTTGCTTTCCGAGCTGTTGGAAAACTGCTTCTGTGGTACCAGTATTCAAGAATTCTGGCGAAAGAATTGACCCATTAAATTATCACCCTATTAGCCTCCTCCCACTTTTTGCCAAAATATTTGAGACCTTAATTAACCATGCTCTAGTCCAGCACCTTACAGATTCTAAACTTCTGACCGACCATCAATATGGATTTAGACAAGCCCGTTCCACGGCAGACATCCTCACTGTAATCTCTGACCGCATATACCATTCACTGGACAAAGCGGGAGAGGGCAGAGCGGTAGCTCTAGATATATCTAAGACTTTTGACAGGGTATGGCATGAGGGTCTCCTCAGTAAAATCAGATCATACGGTATCACTGGTAGAATACTTAACATAATTAAATCCTTCTTAGATAAGAGAAAAATCCAGGTTGTCCTCGACGGTCGTACGTCTAAACAATATAATATAAATGCGGGAGTGCCCCAGGGGTCTATCCTTGGTCCTCTGCTGTTCCTGATATTCATAAATGACCTCCCCGACAAAATTGCCTCTGAGATGGGTATATATGCTGATGACACCACACACTATAGCAGGCACGACAGGAAAACAAATTAACATATATCTAAAGTAATGGCAGAAACACTAGAGGATGACCTCCTATCAGTAGTGGAATGGGGACAAAAATTGATGGTGACGTTCAATGCCACCAAGAAAAAACTGGTTTCACTCAATAATTACAAGAAGCCTTCTCTACCACCTATAGCAATGGCCAACGACTCTTTAGCTGAGAGTACGTCTTTCAAGCTCCTTGGCCTAACATTCACAGGAAACATGAGTTAGAACAATAACATCGAGGGCATTGCCAGGGCCGCTGCGAGGAAGGTGGGTTCTCTCTACCGTGCTAGAAAACTTCTAACACCCGAAAGTATCCTGTAACTCTATAAGGCTAACATTCGCCCATGTATGGAGTATTGCTGTCATATTTGGGCCGGTGCATACGCTACTATTCTCTCGCTCCTTGACAGGGTTCAAAAGAGAGTCGCAAATCTTATAGGCCCTAAACTGGCATCAAACTTCAGCCTCTGTCCCATCGTCGAAACGTTGCATCCCTCTGCCTGTTCTACAAGTATTATAATGGTGAACGCTCTGAAGAACTGCAAGCACGTGTGCCCCCACGACGTAAACACCCTCGACAGACCCGACAGACTGCAAAATCCCACCCCACACTGTAGAGATCCCTAGATGTAAAAGATCTTCCTACTCCAGTAGTTTCTTCCCCAGAACTGCTAGACTTTGGAATTAAATTCCAGGTCACTGCTTCCCCAACTGTACTGACATGCATGGGTTCAAGTGCAACGTGAACCAACATCTCGCTGCCCTAATCCCTACATAGTCCCCCAGTAGATGTTTCCCCTGATAGTAGCCCCCTACATTAAAGTGGCAATGTGCCTTGTTTGGGGTGAAAATGTAATTAAAATATATATATATATATATATATATATATATATACTAATATATATATATATATATATATATATATACTAATATATATATATATATATACTAATATATATATATATATATATATATATATATATATATATTGACCGATTTCGTTATATTTAAAAGGCTATTACGATAACATCGTTTGACATTTTGGGGTCTGACATTATGTAAGTAACATTCAAATTCCGTGCTACGTTAGGGCCTTAAGGGTTTTCAGATTAATAAGAATATATACATATCAGAATAATAAAATCTTATTTTTCAAACATATATTCCAAAATGATTTCTATCAAAAGTCTTGTTACACTAAAGTACGTTTTCCTGTAACCATTATTTAGTAATATTATCAAGATGCCGTCTCCAGTCCTATATCTTGGTTTTAAATATATGTGAGGTGTTCGAAAATAATATCTTCTATTTTTGTTCTGTCTGAATAGATTAATGGTGCTTTCAAATTGCATTCTCATGATGACCTATTTTTGTATCATTGACAAGAAAGGATCATCTCTCTCTCTTGCTGAAAGTGGCAGCGTGAGACATGCTTCAGAAACAGAGAATTGCTATCGAATTATTGGCATATTCCATTGAGAATCGTGGTGACTACGTACAAGTACATTCTGAAGGACATAATGCTGCTCTTTATTATGGTACCACTTTAGTAATAGTAGCTTCTCAATGTTTTGAGTAAAAACGATGTTTTCCTTTATCAACGACACTTCTATGACAAATCGCGCTCCTAACGCCTACGCAGACCAATCATTCATCGTACAAAAGTGCATAAATAATGGTAATGACTATGTTGCATAAAAAAATCTTGATTACATATGGTAACTCCTTTTAATGACACCAATACTGTAATCAAAGCTCTTAACATTTTTCAGTTTACAAAATTAAGAGGCGTAAAACGACTCTGGTATTTCTAATTCACTATAGCTGAAAGTAACAAGGTTTTTGGAAAATCGATGAATTAGCTTCACATACACATGGGCCAACTTTCAGTCATATCTGTATATATATATATATATATATATATATATATATATATATATATATATATAAAATATATATATATGTATATATATATATAAATACACAAACATATACATACCACACACACACACACACACACACGCATATTATCATCATTAGCATGCAGTCCGTCAGTTTTGACGATGACTAGTTGGGGCGTCAGTGATTTATCCCTCGATGCTGGGGTAGTCTCACTCCATCGCCACTGGACTTTACACCTTAACTCTAAACTTGCTTGCGCAGTTTAGGTGCAGTATCTTTTGCGAATCATATAGATACCCTCTGAACCTCAAATGCTCATGGCCAGTGGAGCGAACCTGTGATGACTGGCAGTAGAGGAAGCCTCAGCTTATGGCAAAAAGTAATCTCAGTGAGTGAGACGGTCGTCCTATAACGTCCGCTACTACGCCTTTTCTTTCTGAATAAGGTTTCATAGCCTTTTAAGGAAAACTGCAAGGGAGCAGTAGGATCTGTAGTCAGTTCCCATCTCTTAGCCTTTTGCTGTAATAAGGCCCACAAGGCAGAGGTATTTAATTTGAGGGTTGATTCCCCTAATCCTCTCCCTACCAAGGGCACCCACAAGACAGTGGAATAGGGGCTGGGAGTGTGCTAGGGCATGAGCACACATCGGTGAGCCATAACGCACTACATCTGAGGTCCCCTACTACTCTGAGATCTCCTATAAGTTTATCCTGCGGCCGGAAGACACCCAGTTACCGTGTATGGCAAACGTAAACGCACTGTAGGCGTCTTGATTATTGAGAGGCTATGTACTGGTTGGGAAGACTTATGCATAGCTACTCGCTTTTCACCACGAGGTTAGGAAGCGGTGTTAGCTGGAAGCGAGAAGGCATGCAACGATGAACTTAACACACACTTATACCTAATACACTAGATGCATCATATCTCTCTGGCAGATTAGGAATTAAAACGCACACACACATACACATAAACACACACACATATACATACATATATATATGGATATATATATATATATATATATATATATATATATATATATATATATATCAACTCACCTTTAAGAATAAAAAGGCATGGATGCTATATGCGGAATAAAAACTAAAGAATAGTCAACTAGTATTTATGTATGTTCCCGGCTTCAACTCGACTTAGATTCTCTTATGTATTCGCCCAGATTCGGCATTTTATAGTTCTTATTTCCCTTAAATGAAGCAAGAATTTATGGAACGCTGTGTTATAATATCTTGAATGGCATATATTGCGTAAACATAAAACCCTACAGTCTGTTATTAAATGAATAAGTATTGTATATATATATATATATATATAGATGTATATATATATATATGTGTGTGTGTGTGTGTGTGTGTATTATCTCAGCCCATTTAAGAACCTCGTTTCTCATGGTTGAGCACTTTCAGTTTAATCAAGTCGGTCAATTTACCATTTATGCATGGATCATCATATAATTACTAGATCAATCTGACTGACGTAAAACAAAAAGCATTTAGAAAAAAAAATGTTTAATTTCAACGTTATCACACTGGTTTAACGGTAGCTGAATTGATACGGTCCTTGCTAATCAAGCAAAATATGGCATCTGTCCTCGGGTGCGAATCCATCGATTGGTGTTAATCGTGACACGCTGCACTGAAGATCTCCAAATGTATGAAACACTAGTGCCACTAGGTATATAATTATTATATATATATATATATATATATATATATATATATATATATATATATATATACATATAGATGAAACACTAGTGTCTGTAGGTATTTTATAATTATAGTTAATAAATAATTATGACAGCCCCTTTAAGAAATTCGTTTCTTATCGTTGAGCACTTTCAGTTGAATTAAAGTCGGTCAATTTAGCTCTTATGCATAGATCATCGTATAAGGATTAGATCACTGTCTGACTAACGTAAATGAAAATTTATAATTAAGATGTTTAAATCCAACGTTATTTCACGCGGTTAATGGTAGCCGAATCGATTAGATCTCCCCTAATCGAGCCAAAGATGTCTCGTGTTGCGGGGTTCAAATCGTTCGATTGGTATGAATCAAGACACCCTGCACTGAAGATTCCCGAAAGGATGAAACACTAGTGTCTGTAGGTTTTTAATTATTTCAGTAAAAAAAATAATTATATATATATATATATATATATATATATATATATATATATATATATATATATATATATATATATATATATTCAATCCTTTAGCGGGTTATCTCCCCATGAAAATGGTTGATATAAGGCATATAAATATATTGATCATAGATAGTAATGTAAAAACTGCGGACCCCTTTGTTTCATCTTTTGTGGAGAATTTTATGAATATAATCTAAATTCCAGAAAAAAACGGACATATTCGACGTTTTAAAACGGGCCGATCTAATACCGCCCTAAGTTTACAGGATAATTTAAAGATTTGAAGCACTTTCTCTTGTTCACCTTAGAAAAGATCTATAACATGAGTAAACGACGGAAAATAGGACATATTTTCAGCTTTAATTACATTATGTATTTGTAATCAAATTAGCAGTGCTCAACATGGTTCAACGCCACTTGTGTTGTCTACTATTGTAAATGTTTTGCATATATATATATATATATATATATATATATATATATATATATATATATATATATATATATGCATATATATGCATGCACACACACAAAATTAACTATTAAATATCGCCAACGGAGCATTACTGTGCAAAATAGAATTATACTTTATTTCTATTTTACATCTAGTATGTATCATTCTGTAACTGGATATTTAAAACTGACCTTTGCAGAGATTCCTAAATCTCATAGGAAAACACTCCGTGAAAACAATTATTTAAACATACGTTTTATAAAAATAACTGTACACCGTTTTTTTATTTGATGTGGAAACTTAAAGATAGAAATCCAACACAATAAAATAACACTATATTAGAAAAGAATAACACCCACTACAAATAACAATAACCTAAACTCTAATATCATTCACCTAAATAGAAACTATGACGTCAATAATAAGGTCAAATTGTGGGAGTGTATAAAACGTGTATGTCCGCAGAACATAAATTCCTTACAAACAATGTTTACAATCCAAAATACAGTTGAAATGGAAAAAAAAAAAAAGATAGGCATGAGATCATAAGATGTTCAAATCACAGTCAATGAAAAAGCAAAAAACTGATTAAAACAGTTGAAGGTACACATTACTAGATGCTCAGAAAGAGAAGGGGTGATCTCTAATACCCAATTAAAATAACTACAGATAATATAGGGGAAGAAACTATGGCCATTTCCCTGGTGATGTTACCACAGCTTAGAATACTACGCCAATCTAAACCAAACCTTGTCCCGGAATCCTTCATAACAATGCAAATTATATTTAAAAAATAGGTATTATACTCAAGGTAAGTGGTAAATAAACAAGAAAACATATTCTACACTGCTTCGCCGTTTACAGGTATATTTGTAGCATGGATAGAATTTGCTAATTATCGCATCAAGTGAAACCGCAATTTATTGTAGTCATAATTGTCAAAAAAAAAAAAAGGAAATGAAAAAATATCTGATATGTAAAACAAATATAAAAAAACAAACCACGCATAATATTTCAGCTTGCATGCAAATTCTCTCAAAATCATTCGAAATGCGAAAATAGTACTTAAGAGAGAATGTAGTCCAAAATTAATTCCAGCATGACGATAGATATAATCCGATTGGAAAGATTTCGAAACAGCTGAAATAATGAAAATTGTTTTTTTTTTCTGGACAGTGCAGTAAGATCAAAGAGAAGTCGATCGTCAGTCAAATGGGATCGAGGAATAAAAAGAAGAGAAATGCAGCATGTTAATATTCATCGCCGACTTAATTAGAAAAAGTGTTTTTTTTTTAAAGAATCAGCCTTAACGAAAAAAATCATCCCGTAGAAGTTTGTATTACTCTGACCGGAAATTGACTATATAGAACGAAACAGATATTTCGGTAAAGTCTTAACTTAAATGTCATTGTTAAAAAGATTAAATCGATTATACACACCGCACACAATCCTTACCTTTACGAATTTGAAAACTCTATAATAGCTCTCGTAAAGAGGTCATAATTAAAAGAAAAGGAAGCACCCTCTTTACCATATTCTAGATAAATTAATAATTTAACACAAACACTAAAAAACAGACCTCATATTTTTGTCCCTGCTTAAAAACAAACAAAAATACTACAAACTTGAATACAAACAGTTTCTATATAACAAAGCTTACGAAGTTAAACCTCCTACCATATTAGATAATATCATTACTGATGCAAAAATGCTTCTATAAAATATGAACATTCATAACTATACGGAAATAATACCTCCAGGTACATCGAGATTCACGCTCACGAACCACAAGCTACACTTTCAAGATAACCCTACTATTAGGTTAATCTGCGCTTTGAGCTTAGATATTGGTACTGTCAGAAAAAAAAATACTAGATAGAATTATCCCATCAGTAATGAAAAAGTAAGCTTACCTGTTTGGCAAAATTCTCAATCAGTAATCAATTTGTTCAATAATCTCAAAGATAAACATAATCCTAGTTTCATTACATTTACCATAAACAATTATCACCAATAAATGTCTCCTATATATTTAAACACGCACGTTATTTTTTCATAACAAAACACTCAGATTTCATAGAGTTACAAACTAGACAGATTCTTCTGGTCACGCGTTCTCTCCTATACTTTCACAATAAGCATGCGACCCAGAAGGACACCCCTGATAGTTTTGATATCTTCAGGGGCTCTTCAGACTCGTCGGTGGTGACGGATTTGTTCGGGATCTTCCTAGTAAAAGAGTTTAAAATACATTTCAACCAGATCCGGGAAGGTCTTTATAGAGACGCTACAAGTGCCAAGAGTATAGAGTATGATAAAACTGTTTAAGATCTTCATGATTTTTTTATTAACTTTAGACTCACCATAACAGTTGAACCTAACAAGAAAACAACTAACTTCTTAGATATCTCACTTAACCTTAACTCTGAAACTTTCAGCCCATACCATAAACCATACATCACACTATTTTATGTGCATAAGTTTTCAAATCACCCTAATTCAACAATTTAATCCATAATACCCTCCATCTCCACCAGAATCCCTAGGATATCAGCTGATAAAAAGACCTTTGATCAAACCTCCATGTTTTATAATAACGCCCTTAGAAATTCGGGTTATAATGAAAAGATAATATATAACCATAAACACCAAGAAACTCACCGATTACCCTAATTAATTACTCAGGTAGGGGGTGGTTGGAAGGGTCCAGTGTGGAGTTTGAGGCAAACCGACTGGCAGCATGTTAGCCTTGTCGGTTGCTGAGGGAGACAACCTCGTGATTGTTGGTTAGTGTGGGAATTGTTGATTGCCCATTATCTACTACACTGTTGTAGATTTTCCAGAAGTTTCGAGTTCCTGGTTTTTGTGCTTCGATGCGCTTTTTAGTGGTTTCCGAAAATTCTCTCTTAGCTGTCGCTATTTCTTTCTTAACGTTATTTCTAGCTTCTATATACTTCAGTCTGTTTGAACTGGACTTATATCGGTTAAACCTACGGTATGCATGCTGGTTTTGAGCAATGGCAGTTGCACAAGTCGACGTAAACCATTGGAGAGAGCGGGGCTTACTATAAAATTTCCGCATGGGAACATGCGCTTCGATTGCAGTTTTAAACCAGTCAGTGGTCTCGTTTGCTCATAGTTCAGCAGGGAGAGAGAAAATAGTTTTCCATGGAGCATCTCTAATTAGTTCCCTGATGGCTTCCCAGTCAGCCTTATTATAATATCTCGTTGTTTTGAGCACTGGCTCTTCAGTTTTGGGTCTAGAGTTTAGGGCGATTTCAACCATTATCACTGCATGATCAGCGTTCCCGAAGGGGCTGTGGGCCTTCGTTATGCAGTCATCGGGAACTGTGGTTAAAAACAGATCTAGAAGTGATGCGTGTTGTTCTTCCTGGTCAGGGAAACAGGTTGGAAACATAACAATTTGTGATAGGGAGTGAGATATAGCGAAGCTATCGGTTGTGCTGCCCGCTGCATCTGTGTGAGTAGAGAATCCAAGCCAGTTTTTGTGGTGGACATTAAAGTCACCAAACACATGTATTTGTGCGCTAGTGTCGAGGGTCAGTGCCGTGTCTATGCTGTCAGATACTTTGTTTATAATGGAGCAGTCCTGAGTCGAGGAAGAGCGGCAGAGAAAATAATAGTAGCTAATATTGTGTTGCATGTTTAGTCTAAAGCACATAAAGGCTTGATCATCTGTTTCTAGGTTTGTTTCTCTAGTCAAGGGAAGGGTATTACGAATGTAAACTCCAAGTCCGTGCATATGTCTGTCAGAGTCCTTACGGCAGAGTGGGAGATATCCAGGCATGTTAAAGTGGTTAGAGGGAATGGAGGAGTGTAGGTTAGTCTCACTTAGTGCTAAGATATCCGGGGTATTTGTTAAGAGAAATGCTTCAACATCAGCTAAGTTAGTTCTAAGTCCACGGATATTTGTGAATGAGAGCCTCAAGGGAAAAGGCAAGTTGAATTTGTTTGTCCCTAATCCTGGTTTAAGCTTATTTTTTGATTGTACTGTCGTCATATTTTTTTAAAAGTTTCGGTAAGGGGGAGCTAAACAAGAGGTTATGCGGAGCTTCAGACATGCATCACATGTAGATCATCAGCTGACCTTTCTCCAATTAGGATTGTGGCCTTAGGAAACCCCACCGGGGATGAGTGCAGGGTCCCTTTCCATGCGCGTCATGGCACTACAAACAACCCGATATTATTCAACTGTTGATGGAGCAGCCGCTCTAAGCGCTACCAAAGAGTTAGGGCTCCTGTACTACAAGTCGGGAACAGCAGCCAGGAACTGTCAATCCGGTACCCTCAACCCTGTAGAAGAAGGTCAACCCAATCTAATCGCTCAGGCATATATTATACTCAAGCACTCCCAAATGTTCAGTTTTAGGGGTGGGGCGTGCTGAGAATGGGGAAGAACGGCGTTCATTGCCCTAGCCAGGAAACAAGATCTACCGCTGGGTGTTTCTGTCGAATAACTGAGATAGTGTCTCTGCGCTTGACTAATAGGCAAAGAAGGAGTATGGAAGCCGGGCGATAGACAGATCCTATCTACTCCCTAAGCAATGATGGTTTGCAAACCGGTGAATTTGTTTGAGTCACAAGCTCTAGGAAGGTTGTCATCCAAGACTGAAGAGGCCTCTCTCCCCTTTGGTTTGGTTTCAGAGTTTTCCTTCTCCTAGACGGATGATCTGGGAAGACCTACTGGGTCCGTCAGCCCTGAGAGGGTTTTCTCCGCGCCTAGGTTCTAATCCAGGTATTTTTGCGACCCCGCGTGGTTAGTGTTACTGGGTTAGTTTGTGGGGGATTATATCTCTACTGATTAGTTACACTCCTCAACGTGATTTAGGGACATGCTATTTACTTGTTAATGGATAAAGGGGGTGGGTGAAGTTCATGCAGTGTAAGCGTCTATGATTGTAAGAGGGATTGGTAGGGAGGAGATAATGTGATTTTAGTCTTACCCTTTTTTTATTTTATTTATGTTAGCTTAGGTCTAGGACAATGTTACAGTATGAGTAGGTATTAAGAATTGAGCTACGAGTTGTGCCCGAGCTATTTTAGATGATAGGAGTGTTAAGATGTAAGTGCAATATAGTATGGATAAGACAGCAAGTTTTGAGTCATCCGTAATTAGGTGAATAGATATATGGGCAGGTTTTCAGTAGATGCGAATAGAGTTGAAGTTGTAGGTATTTTCTAGTAAGAGTCATGGGGCATTTTGCATAACAAGGAGTGTTGTTTCAATAACGTATTAATCGTTGCAAAACTCGAGGAGACAGTTGTGTGGTGCAGATCGCTTTGTTTCTGAGTACTTTGGCTGTTAAGTACCTGCCTCTGTGTGCATAGACTGTTAAATCCCTTACTGGATAGGAATGAGCTGTAATGCATGCCTTAGAGGTATAAATGTATAAATGTTTAGTGAGGGCTATTAAAACAGTTTGCATGTGAGGGATTAGTGGCTGGAAGTTAGCGATTCCACTACAGATGCGGAGCAATGTGGGAGTTTAGTGGCGGATAGGTCGGAAGGAGTAGATTGTTAGCGTTCAAGAGAAGAGGGGTTATTTATTTACAGATATATTTCCATTAGGAT
>NC_136509.1:43377816-43379798 GCF_053919585.1 Euprymna scolopes
TTAAAAAAACACTACGTTTTATACCATAATGCATATTTTGTAATAAATTGAAAAAATCTAACATATATGAAGATATTTTTTCCGTCTCTTTTGAAATGTTTTGATTGTATTTCTGTTTCCTACTAATTTTTTTTGTCTGGTTCAATCAATGACTTTCGTTCCAAAGCTAAAGAAAATTTACTTTCTCGGTAATAATTTCATTTAAAAATGTTAAAATCCGAACTAAGATATAATTAAATATTTCTGGTGAGGAAACTGCCGGATATTCTTAAGAGCATAATTGCATTTTTAATGAAAATAAAACTAAAATACTAAGATAAACAGCAATTATGTCTTTGTCTTATTTATCCGTGAATGTGTATATATTTCTTTATACAAGCGAATGTTTGTGTGCGCTATGTTATGTGTAAAATATTTCTATAGGGTTATGATTACGTGTGAATTGTTATATGAAGAAATGTATAGGTCATATAGAAAAATAAATTGTCACTTTACTAAATCTAGACGAACTATCTTTGCATTCTACAAAACCATTTATGTTTAGTGAATATTCTTTCTTCTTTTAAGCACTATTGCAGCATTAATAATTAATATATAGTTTATATATAATGTTAAATTGTTTTACTAACACGATGGATTTACATTTAGTGCATTAAAATCAAAACTGGGATTTTAATATAAATTGATAGGGTGCTTCTTAATATTTATTACCTAAGCAGCATCGGCTAATTTCTAGTAGTGTAAAAATTGTATTTCTCACAGAATGTATGATGCAAATATATTATTGCAGTATTAGGATAATATAACATAACATAACTTACCGAAGGGTGTCTAGCTTTTAAGTGTATATGTAGCAGCACATTATAAAAGGAAATGGATCCGGGAATAATTATGAACAAATAAGAAAATCACTTGCTGTTACATGCCGTACACGTGTAATAAGGAGATATAAAAAACATAATACATTTATAACTTAAAATATTGCAGCATTGAGAATTAATATATAATGTATGTTGCAATGTTTTGGGATTAAAGGGGTAGTTATTTAATTGCCGCCCACATCGGCAATATTTGGCATAAGGCCTGGAAAGTGGGAACCCCGCAGGCTCCTTCAGAGGAGGGGCACTCCTGCAATTTTTAAAATTGCCTGAGTAACCCTGTCGGCATTCCCCGGTACGGGCGCCTCAGGCAGCAAGCAATAAACTTGCCCCACCGGAAAGCCCGGTGGAAAGGCCTGGGAGGGTTGATCTCCTAGGTATTACCCAGGCGGTGTAACTCAGTCCAACAGGTGCTGGGCAGTTCCCGGCTGCAAGCATTAAACATATTGAGAGAGCATTGTTTATCGAAAGGAAAACCCAAAATTATTTCTTTATACACTGAACTGACCTCTCTAAAACGAATGGAAGCCGAAACTATTACTGATTATATTGTAAGAGCCGAGACAACTGCACATTCTCTAAAAATGTCTGGTTAAGTTATAAGTGACAGTCTGTTAATTTCTATGGCCCTTAAGGGATTACCGAGTGATTTCAAGCCATTTACTGTCGTGATAACCCAGAAAGAAAAACCCACGACTTTTAGCCAATTCAGTGTAGCACTCAGAAGTTACGAAGAAACTGAAAAAATGATCACAGAAAAAAACGAATCCACAAATATCATGAAATTTAAAAATACACGCATAAAAACACAAAAATTAAATTATACCCATGCCAGGAATAAAAAACGCAACTTTGTCAAAAGCAGGCTTTTTCCTAAGAAAAATACAAAAATTATTTGCTATAATTGTGGACGACCTAATCACAAGAGTTTCCAAAGTAGATACAGGACTCAAAATGGCGACTACATTAAGAATGTAGTGAGCTCTGTTAGCGAACATACATTTTTATTTTCGTGTACATTTGGTGCTTGGCGTAAAATTCTTGGACACTGCAATATTCCTGATATCAAAAAGTTTCCGACTGTAGTTGATGGAATGCGAATAC
>NC_136509.1:43379898-43399898 GCF_053919585.1 Euprymna scolopes
GTCTTTGCACATAAGCCCTCCTGATGTATAATACAATGAAAACTTAACAGTTTGCGTCCAACATGATTTTCCAGAAGTTTTACAAATCCTTTCTTCTTGCCAACCATTGCAGCAGCACCATCGGTTGTTACGCAGAATAATTTGTTCAAGTTAATGTCTTGTTTAGAAAAATAACCAGTAAATGCACACAAAATATCTTCTGCTTTGGTTGTATCATGAAGGGGTAATAAACAACACAACTCCTCATAAATGTGATTATTCTCGAGATATCTTGCAACCACTGCTAGGCGAGACGCATCGTTTACATCGGTGCTTTCATCAAGAGCGACACTAAATACAAGGGATTGCTTTAATCCAGTTGTTTGCTTAGTTGTCACATTTTCAGCCAAGTCAGATATGCGCCTTTCAACTGATCTTGCAGAGACTGGTATTTCTCTAATTCGAGAGAGTATAATGTCCTTATTTTTTAAATCACGAAACAAAACTTCAGCACCACTCAAAAAAGCTTCTTTGATGTATTCACCATCTGTAAAAGGTTTACCATTTAAAGCCACACACTGGGCTATTTTGTAACTACATTCAGTAGCTTTACTCTTCATTCCAACAGCTTGGCTCAAAATAACAGTTTGTTTTTTGAAACCAGAAATAGCTTTTTTGATGGCTTCACCTTTTTCTTCTGAAGTTTTAAACTTAGATTGATGTTTGGTTTGAAAGTGCCTTTGTACACTAGATGTGCGACACACAACACTTTCGCAACAGAAAGCACAAACAGCACGATCCTTTTGTTCCACAAATCCATATTCTATTGTCCAATTGTCTTGAAATGGGCGATGATCAAGTTTTCTTTTCTTTTCAGTCATATCTAACAGCAGGGGTATTCTGAAAATATAAATAGGCCTAATTACGTAAACATCAATTATGATATATATAAAATACCAAACAAATTATTCTTGCCTTTGCTGTGGGAGAACCAGGATACATTTTAATAAAAATTGTGGAGAAAAATTATGTACAGGGTGTCCCAGAAAAAGTCTAAAGGTTTTGATTAGCTCGAGCTAGGATCCTATTCGTGCGTGGCATTCACAATTTAAAAAAAATATTTCATCCACGTATTCCTCCAATCATACCATTTTGTTTAGTATGAAGATGATCGAAATTGCTCATCTCTTCTAATCCCAGTTACGAGCTTGAAAATTAAAAGTACAATTTCAAGAATTTGAAAGGCAATTATACCTTATCTTGTATTCATATTCTGACCACTGAACAATTCTGTAACTCTAGCACCCTTCCTAAATTTAACACCCCTCAATTTCAAACAGCAAATAAAATGTTTAAAACTAATAATTTTCAAAATTTTTTTAGCTCATTGTGTTTAGGAAAGATTTTTCTTAAAGAAAAGTAAAACTTTTTAAAATAAAATCTCATATAATTAATTTTATCGTAAAAAATATCACAAAAAAGTCAAAGCTTCCTTACTGCGCGTGAGCGTTTTCACGTAATAGTTTCAATTTCAATTTGTAAATTTGTAAATTCTTGAAAATTTTCTATGATTTTAAAAATCGATAATTTTTTTTCTATTCATCAAATCCTTTTCATTTTTTCAGATTTTATGTAAAATTCTACGCTCTTTCGAATGGAAATAAAATTATTTTCTGAAAAATTCATTTTCATACTTCTTTTATTTATTTTTACCCCCCCTCTGTCTAAAAGTATGAAAGTATGAATTTCTATTAAAAATTCGTCTCGGAACACTCTAATTTATATCTTTATTTAAAGATCATAAAAAAATGAATAAAATAATGTGTTGTTTTTTTTAAAACCTTTATCCCTTCATTTTGAAAATAAACGCTAAAGTTTAAAATATGTACATTCTTTTATTTTTTAAAAAAGATTTATGAGCTGTGTAATTTTTTTATTTTTATCATGCTAAAAAAATTAAAGTTTCTTTAGTCTTTCCCTTAAAATTAAATTTGCTCTTTCGAAGATCTGCTAAAATAGCTATTTTATCTGTATCGGAACACTTAGTAAATGTTACGAAAAAAAAAAACCATGTAAAAATATTTAAAAACAAAAAAAAAAATATAAACTGAAAGTTATCCCTTCTATTTATAATCATTATTTAAAGCTTAAAGTACTCACAACAAACATTCTCCTTTTTTCAAATAGAGTCCACGTGTTTTTAATCTCTCTTAGAGCTGATGACAGATTTATGACAAGCTTAGTGAAAGAAAGGGTAAGTGGTAAGTTAGAGAGTTACAGTATAGGGAGATAACAAAAATGGAAGTTTGTTTTGTTTTGGTAAGCTTTAACCCCAAAATGACCCATTGCCAGTCATCGTCTCTTCACAAGGGATGGTAAATAGTGTCATTTAGTGTGAAAAAAGGAGGGGTTTTACATATTGTTCCAGAACATTATAATCATTTCTCACTCTTTCTCTCTCTTTCTGCTAAACGAACGACAGACAGACAGCCAGACAGATATTGAAAAAAAAATGACTACCAAAAAATAATTTGTTTCCTAATAAGGTTTATCATATTTTGAATATGGTAGCATATACTTAGTTTCATTACAAAACTTAAATAATAATAAAAAGCTAAAAACAAAAGTTTTATAATTACAAATAAAAATTTATATACTTTTCTTAACTTTTTTTCCGGCATTGTTTTTTTATTTGTATAAATATTAAAATAAATTTAAACAAAAACAAATAAACTCCATGTTACACGTGTTGTTATTATCACTGGTAAGTGTTTTATTTTAATTAAGATAATCATAGTCAAAAGATTTTTTGGTTTACATATACACTTTTTATAATTTCAAGTTAAATTTTATATACACTTCAAGGCATCCGTAGATTTCAAATGTCAGCGCTGCTGCTGATGTAAACAAAACTTCCGGCGATTCGTTGAAATTTTGGGCGGATTTTATCAACCTATCTCTGAAAATATTGCTTTAATTTCCAAATTTATGAATTCTTGATTATTTTTATTGTTGATTTTTGTAGAGGAATCATTCATTTACTTAATGGTCATTTATTTTCGTCTGATAAGTTACTTTTTATATATTTATTAGATTTTTTTATTATGATTTTTGACTAAATTTTACATTTGCAACTCTCTCACGCTACGTTGTATTTCATCTGGGTCGGTGAGACTGAGTCACCAGACTCAATTCAAAACGCATTTCAAAATTATAGTATCTGACAGAACATACTTTGAACGAGCATGGAGCATCTAACGCCTACGGTTCGCACGGACAAAAATAAAACGCGTTTTCTTGTTGTGGGCATGCACTTAGGTGGCAAGAGTACGCAAGAGATCGCAGATATCCTCATAATTCCAAGGAGAACTGTTTCCTTTTGGCTGTATGAAGTTTAAAAGATTTGGAGGCTCGGCGTGCCATTAGAATTGCTTGGCGTGCCACCTGTAGCACGCGTGCCGTAGGTTGCCGACCCCTGTAGGCGCTTTATGTGCTCTCTGCTTATTTCGCCAATGTTTCCAGTCGTCCCGGGCTTTTCTTTGCAACTGCGCAACCATTGTTTCACAATTACACGCTCAGTGTTCCCTACATGGAGTATGCTTTGTCTTTCGAGACTGAACAGAGGCATCGAAAAATAGCAGAAATGGAACGAATTTCATATTAATATTGAGCGTGTTACGTTGTTGCTCTATAATAAAGGGTTGTGTGTTTGATTATCATAGAGGGAATCGTGTGTGAGTGACATGTATTTTCGGAACCTACCTCTGCTTCTTCGATGTTGGACCATCTGGAAATTTCTCATCCTGGAGGGAGACTTGATACCTGTTTTTGGATGAAGATTCAATCACTCCAAGACAAGGACTTAGTTCTATAGTTTTTATTTTACTTTCTCCAGATGTCCTGCAGAAGGTGGAAGTGAAATCGGCCTGTGTGGGTTCTTCTTCTACACACGTCAGCGTTCGCCCCCTCCCCAGTGAAGAGGGGGAGACAACGGGAAACCGTCCGTTGTCTTCTGTGTCCAAATCAAATCTTCACGATTCAGCTAACCTGATCACATGACACACACGCAATCAAATCAGCTGATCTTTTACTTCCGGCCAACGTGTCTACACTATAACTCACCTCTTCCTCTCTCTCTCCCTCTCTCTATTCCTTAACATTCTCTCTCTATCTCTCTCTATCCATTCTCTAACATATTCACGTTGCCAGTCAACTTAAATTCTTACAATATATGGACACATATTGTTAGATGTGTTACTAATTTCAGAAAATAAATATCTAATATGAATTTTGTCTCAGTGTATGGATATTTTAGTCCTTTTTTCTAACCACTATTTATCACCTCGATACAGGTTAGAAATGGCTGCCATTTATGTTTATATGCAGCTTTATCTTACATCATGCAATATATAACTTCTCATATTGCCCTTTGATTATATGTTTACATCCGCCATAGTACTGCATTGAACAAGTTGCCTTACTTAATTAAAATATGCGGCCGGTGTTGTTTCATAGATATGTAAGTAGTCAATTCAATCGTTCTTAACGTCTAGTGTTGTAATATTACACTTTGTAAAGTGTTAAGTTTGATCAAATCTTCTTTTTCTTCTTTCTTCGAAGTATTTCGATTATCGATTATGGATACTTACCTAACATATTCCAATACGAATCTATCTCAGAGCATGGCTAGGTACATTAAGTTCCGTCATTGTGAAATTTCATAATACTCGGCCAGCCATTTTAGTATCCATAAGGGTAAAACATTCTTATACACACAAAAGCAGAAACAGACACTGTTTATATATATATATATATATATATATATATATATATATATATATATATATATAATAGAAGAGATATATTGCTCTCTATGTTTGCTGTCCGTGACCGGGAACGTTTTATACATGATCATTAGAACTTGTTTATTAAACTATATTTTGCTTTTTGCTTACATTTGTAATTTCGATGTTTACTAATAAGAGAGTACCTATTTACAATGCCTCCCCACGGGGCAGAGTTAGACACCAGGGTCGTTTTTTTTAATGTGGAGAAAAGGTACAAAAATAAAAATTGTCTCAGTCGTGAACGCTGTGTCCTTCACTGACAGAGAACAAGAAATTGAAGTGCAGCATCTGAAGAACAGATGGTATTTATTTGCTCCCCCACTGAGCAAATTAGGCACAAGGCCGTTTTTAATGTGAGGTAAAAACCAGCTCCCCTAAAAGTAGGCAAAAGGGGGGCACTCTGGTTACCAAAAATAATAATTGTCCCAGTATAGAGGGTTTCCCCTCCATTGACTGGTACAAATCATCTTAAGTGCAGTATTCCCTCCATTGACTGGTACAAATTATCTTAAGTGAAGCATCTGCCGGAACAGATGGTATTTATTTGCTCCTCCACCGAGCAAATTAGGCACAAGGCCAATTTTTAATGTGAGGAGTTAAGGGAGGGGGAAGGGAAAAAGGGGACCAGCTCCCGAGAGGTGGGAAATGGGAGCTGGTTAAAGGTCAGGCATGTGGGGTTGCCCCCACATCTGGTCTTTGCTAGTCATAGCTTGCAGTATCTGCCGGAACAGATGGTATTTATTTGCTCCCCCACTGAGCAAATTAGGCACAAGGCCGTTTTTAATGTGAGGTAAAAACCAGCTCCCCTAAAAGGGGTCACTCTGGTTACCAAAAATAATAATTGTCCCAGTATAGAGGGTTTCCCCTCCATTGACTGGTACAAATTATCTTAAGTGCAGTATCTGCCGGAACAGATGGTATTTATTTGCTCCCCCACCGAGCAAATTAGGCACAAGGCCGATTTTTAATGTGAGGAGTGAAGGGAGGGGGAAGGGAAAAAGGGGACCAGCTCCCGAGAGGTGGGAAATGGGAGCTGGTTAAAGGTCAGGCATGTGGGGTTGCCCCCACATCTAGTCTTTGCTAGTCATAGCTAGTCCTAGCTAGTCATAGCTTGCAGTATCTGCCGGAACAGATGGTGTTTATTTGCTCCCCCACAGAGCAAATTAGGCACAAGGCCGTTTTTAATGTGAGGTAAAAACCAGCTCCCCTAAAAGGGGTCACTCTGGTTACCAAAAATAATAATTGTCCCAGTATAGAGGGTTTCCCCTCCATTGACTGGTACAAATTATCTTAAGTGCAGCACCTGCCGGAACAGATGGTATTTATTTGCTCCCCCACCGAGCAAATTAGGCACAAGGCCGATTTTTAATGTGAGGAGTGAAGGGAGGGGGAAGGGAAAAAGGGGACCAGCTCCCGAGAGGTGGGAAATGGGAGCTGGTTAATGGTCAGGCATGTGGGGTTGCCCCCACATCTGGTCTTTGCTAGTCATAGCTTGCAGCATCTGCCGGAACAGATACTACACTTTGATCTTGTCCCGAAGGCCAAGTGATATTTATACTAATAAGAGAGTAAGGCAGATATAGACAAGAAGAGAGGAAAATAGATAAACATATTAGGATCAAATTTAGCAAAGTATGACTATTAAACAGACGTTTCTGATTTTTTAAGTTGAGGATTGGTTATTCGTATTATTTGGATTCATCGGACTTCTGTCATCTCTTCAGTGTGATTTTCACAACGTTTCGGTCGATGTAACCTTTGACCGTATTCAGGTGTATCTTGTCGAACTCAGAAATGTTTCTGTCGAACTCGGGAATTTGGACGGAATTTCGAGCGCAGCACTTTATTTACTTCACGAGGATAGCCTGCCCTTGTTTCGTCAGCCCTGATTGAGTAGGGGTCCTAAGTAATTTGCAATTGTATTTTTCGGTCGCCCACACTGAGGAATGCACCTTCAAAAGAATATCGCTTTTACAATTTGTTTTTTCAAGTACTCTAACAAGTGCGCCATGGGCGCTTGTGAAAATCGCACTCAAGATGAGACAGTTATACGATGAATTCATAGAATACAAATATACAGGTTGATTTCGAAAAAAAAAACAGAAATTATTTCACTTCTGTTAGAAACATCGCTCAGAGAATGTTAAAATCTAAGATAAAATTAATATAAAAATGAGAAATAGGACGATGTCGAAAGTAAATCCAATATAAACATACTATTGTTTTTTTTTTTTACAATAACATGTGTCCTCTATTAGTTTACGAACGCCGTATTCATTTATTATCGTAAACGATTTAATTTAAACTGAATACCATTGAGGTATTAGGATCATAGGAAAAATATGAATGACCACATAATTGACCGTCTCTAGGTGTAACAGTTATTTTCCAATTAAGAGTATAAACACGTTTGTGCAAGATCAGCGAAAAAGAAACGCTAATAAGCAGCAAACCGATATTGATTTATTTTGTCACGTCTCGATTGGAGAGTGAATGTATATGTGTCTGAAGAATTGAGAAAAATATTGAATTGATTGCAGAACTATTTGTAACACACAATGGAATTGATATAAGTAAAGGTAATTATTTTCTTCATAACAATAACTTGGCAATATAGCAATTTGAAAAATGCGACAATATACGTATATATATATATATATATATATATATATATATGTATATATATATATATATATGGGTGTGTGTGTAGATGTATAGATGTGTAGATGTATGTGTGCGTGCGTTTGTGTGTGTATGTGTATGTGTACAAGAAGTATACACCTGGCGTTGTCCAGTCAAAACATATTGCCGGCGATGGGTTTAGTCACATGCTATTTAAGATGAACCTACTATTTTAAGTTGTTACGAATATTTAACCGTATGTTTGATTTACGATCTCATAAAACACATCCATATTGGTTTAGAGAATGTCTCTAATAGCTTAAATATATCAGCTTACACTCGGTTTATATCGCAACTGCTGTCAGCAATTGAAAGCTGAAAATAACGTAAATTATATATATATATATATATATATATGTATATATATATATATATATATATATATATATATATATATATATATATATATATATATATAAATAAAATGAAAATTACAAATGAATTTACCAAAATGATCCAAGATGGTAAAATTAAAGTAAATTATAAATATTAAAGAATTAATATTTATAAAATTATCTCAGCCAGATATAAAAACTCGATAATCCCGCATTTTGCTAATTCCTACCCCCTGATGAGAAGGAGAGTATTTCTTCGAAACTCCGCAGACTAAGGACTATACATTCATCTAGTGTTTCCTTTTCAGATGTAATATGTTTTTAACTCATTTCAAAGTGTGTTTAACATATTTCATTAACTGTTTGCTCATATATATATATATATATACATATAAATATATATCTATATATATCTATATATATATATATATATATATATATATATATATATATATACTTAGTTTATTATTTAACCTTTCCAAATTTTTATATAAGTTTGAACGCTCATAGTGAATTTTGGGTTGTTTTGACGCCTAACTCCTATATTCAGGGGAAAAGAAACGTTTGAAGAAGACACTCCGAATATAAATGTCTTTCTCAAGAATTAGAAATTGTTATTGAATTGAAGCTTAGAAATTGTTTTTGAATTGAGGTTTCTTCCAAATCAAGTGTGACCCACCGACCGTTTAGTTAGGTTGGGGTTAGTTTAAGTAGTTTTAGTTTCGGGAGAAATTAGGATTGTGGGCGCGTCGGTAATTATTTATTTGTTTTATTTTGTATCAGTGCTTGTGTGGGGAAAGTAAGTTTGTGAGGTGCAAATGTGTACATGTATGTTTTCTGTGGGTACATTGTGTTATAAACTTGTCTGTTCGCCTGCGTGTGTCATAGCGGACGTGTCTGTATGAGTATGGTTGCTGTGAGCGCGTATGTGTTACTGTGCATGTCCATGAATTGTTTAATGTGACTTCTTGATTTGTATTTACTAGTGTATATACGCTTGCAGTAATACATTTGAATACACATCATACATAGAGAGAAAAACACATAAACACACATCCAACTATATATATATATATATACATATATATACATACTACTAATTATTAGTAACTCATTTTAGCTATTAGTTTACCCATATTTGTTCATGTCATTCGAATGAATAAATCTACGTGATTGCATAATGATTAAATTATATCTTGTTATTGTATTGTGAAATACAGTTAAAGTTTTATTTTCTAACGGAAATAAATTTTAGTGCATTTATTAATGTGCATACATGTTTTTTTAAGGTTTTTTAATATGCTATCTATTGATTTTCATTATAAAATCATCAGTGCTGAATATGCAAGTGCAGCTTAGTATTGACACATGAAAATATTTTTGTAGCTACGAAGCTATAAAGAAGCCATACTGTTTAATCCACGAGAGAGTTTTCAAGATATGTTGCCATTTTAGATTGACAATCCATACGGAAATAAAAATCTGAAGCCTCGTGCAGCTTTATAACTATGACTATATTTGTATAAGTTACAACTAGCATCGGCGAATTTGCAATGTTTAATAAATAATCGATGGATAAATATTATATCTCCTTATACGAGAGCCGTGCAATAAGTAATGCCCCTGACCCACTTCCAGATGTCTGATCTTGCTGAAAATGTGCATGTGCACTGATTTCTATCTCTACGGGTTATGTAGCAAATTACATCTCTGAAAGAATTGTGGTTTCTGTTTTACAGGTATTTGAACTGAGTCATGTGTGAAATGGAGCGTGTTGAATATCGAGCAGTGATCCGGTGTTTGTATTTGAAAGGACGCACACCACAGGAGACTTTTGATGAAATGAAAGAAACGTATGGGGATAATTCCCCATGATATGACGTTGTAAAACGCTGGCATCGTGAATTCAAACATGGCCGGAAGTCTGTGGAAACAGCTCCCAGACCTGGTCGCCCCGCTTCTGCCATTGATTAGACATCTGTTCGTCAAGTGGAAGCTGCAATTTTGGAAGATCGGCGCATTACTATTCGCTAAATAGCTCCAGATGTAAAGATTAGTAAAGGGTCTGTGGAAATTCATGATCTTTTGCATAAGCATAAGGTGTCTGACAGATTGATTCCCAGGTGGTTCACCCCATTCCAGAAGCCAGAACGCGTCGAGTGCTCGATGATGTATTTAAAGATGTGCCAAGAAGATTAGCCAAAGTTTTTCAAAAGACTAATTACACAGAATGAAACCTGGGTCCATCACTATGATGTAGAGACCAAAGCCCAGTCAATGCAGTGAGAAGCACTTGGACTCACCACCCCCAAAGTAGGCAAGGGTGCAGCCCTCCGATGGCAAGGCCATGCTCACAGTCTTCTGGCACCAGGACGGAGTAGTGATTACAGATTTCCTGGCGAAGTGTACCAGAATTACAGGAGCGTATTATGCTTCACTTTTGAGGAAATTAAGGGAAGCTATCAAAATCAAGAGGCGTAGCAAGATCAGCAAAGGTACCCTCCTCCTGCAGGACAACACTCCGGTCCACATCTCGCATGTCGCCAGATCAGAAGCATCGGCGTGTGGTTGTGAAATCCTCTCCCATCCTCCCTACTTTCCTTACCTTGCACCCTCTGACTTTCCCCACTTCCCAGCCATGAAGTTGTTTTTTTTAAAAGAAAGTGTTTCCCAAATGATGCATCCTTCATTTCTGAAGTCACGTCGTGGTTGGAGGGCCAACCTGGAGTGTTCTACAAAAACGGTCACCAGAGCTGCATCAAACGAATGGAGAAATGTATAACTCTGGGTGGTTCCTATGTAGAGAAAGACTAATAACTGTGCTAAGTTTCGTTGCTTTATGGGAAGTAGGTCAGGGGCATTACTTATTGCACGCCCCTCGTAATTCTATGTATACACACAGGCACACACACACACACACATATATATAATATATATATGTATATATAATACATAAAATATATATATAATATATCTCTATATTATATATATACATTATATATATATTATATATATTATATATATTACATATATATAATATATATATCTATATTATATATGTGTATTATATCTCTATATTATATCTCTCTATCTATCTAGCTATACATATATATATATATATATATATATATATATATATATATATATATATATATATATATATATATATATATAATATACAGCTGAACACCTCTGTGTGTGTCTGGTCACGAATAGACTGCTATATGGTTGACTGCTATAGAAAACTGAGTACATATAATTATAGTCGTATCGAGACATATCTATCTGCGTAAGTATACTTTGATAAATATGTTCCAGTTTGAAGGAATATGGTATAATCAAATTATGGGGTGTTCGTTCGCGCCTGACCTCCATAGAATGGAAATATGTCATAAAGTTTAACGAGGTTTTTTAATATAGAGCCACAGAATATTGTGATAAGTATTTCAGTGTGAGCAGGTATTGTATAATGAATTATGGTGTTTATCTATTTTATTTTTACTTTCATAATATTTTTCTTTGGTTTGGATACCCCCAAATTCGAAGCTATCTCTTTCCCACTCTTCCTTTTTCATAAATCACAGTCGATTTTCTGTAGGTTTTTATTGAACCCAGTCAACGACGGGTACTTTTGCTAGTATATATATATATATATATATATATATATATATATATATATATGTGTGTGTGTTTCTGTGTGTGTGTGTGTGTAAGTTTCTATGTATTTATGTGGATGTTTGTTTGATGATTTTTTTTAGTGCAATTCCTCTAGTGATGATGGATAAGGCAAACAAAAACGTGTATGCTAGAGAAATTGATTGCAATCTATTTCGGATTTCTTATTTTCCAGTCTCGTCTCGATTGCTTAGTTAGATACTAGACCGTTTTCAAAATGGCGATAATCCAGCTCACAAACTGAAGGGCTTTGCACTGCAACAAAAATAGAAAAATGGTATATTCTAGACAGCTTCCTTTTCCGCCGGCTAAAGACATGACAGATCTTTCTCTCATAAGTAGTTATTTTCCAAACAATATGAAAATACATATTAACAAATTAGGAATAAGTTGTTTTTTTTGTGTTGGGCCTTTGAAGGTGATTTGTTAATCATCCCTAAATCTATCCATCACTTCCATTCAAACATTGTTCATTTTATTAATTATCAATCATTTTTACTTCCACTTTTAACCTATGAAAAAGACTACTTAAAATACTTACGGCAGTTTTCATCTGTTTGATCCTAGTTCGACAGCAGAGAATAAAGTGCGTTTAATCAAGTTCAGTCCATGATTGGATTTCAT
The DNA here is from genome assembly GCF_053919585.1 of Euprymna scolopes. Lineage (NCBI taxonomy): Eukaryota > Metazoa > Mollusca > Cephalopoda > Sepiida > Sepiolidae > Euprymna > Euprymna scolopes. The sequence continues at coordinate 43,392,041 of NC_136509.1, forward strand.
TGAGATTAGTAAGTGTTAAATTTATTTATCAATTAAGTAAATTATTAATTAAATTATAAACATACAGATTACTAACCTCCGACGATTCCAATGATAAATAATATACTATTCGGTACCGACCCGAAGATGGAACGCCAGAAAAGAAGGAAAAACTTTTATATATAAGATTTTAAAAAAATCCAACCTTGATCACACTTCCGGGCCCGTGGAGCAGTTTCTAGTGAGCATGGTCTGAAGATAGCGGTTTCAATCCTACCCAAAGCCGGAGGATTAGTTGGCGAAAATATGGTGAGATGTACATAAATATTGAAAGCAGTAATTACTAAAGATAAAATTAAGAGTCTCAACAGTCCTATCCCGTCGCATTTAACTACCTGACGAAGGCCATATGAATAGTTGGTCGAAACGTCGTGGAATAACAACTATGAAGATAGGGGATAATAGTCCGCAAATAAATAAATAAATAAATAAATAATAGTAATTCAATTTGATTATTTGCAGTGTGATGTTACCAAATTATATTGTAAAAAGTTTTAAAAACAGTTCTAAAAGGTAATTTTAACAAGCCATTTTGTCGTGAAATTGTATTGTTTTACATCATGCTAAATATTTATCTATAGCCTCCCATTTAATATCAATATTACCCTCTGGTTTAATATTAAAGCCAGCCATATTTTAATGTAGCTACACTGTTAGAGACTGGATAGAGTGAGAGGGAGAGTGGGAATTATAGTGTAGGCACGTTGACCGGAAGTCAAGATCAGCTGATTGGATTGCGTGCGAGTCATGTGATCAGATTAGCTGAATCGAGGAGATGTGGTTGGGACTTGGAAGAGAGCGGACGGCTTCGTCGTTGTCTCCTCCCTTTCGCTTGGGGGGGCGAACGCTGACGTGGTAGAAATAAGACATAGAAGAAGAAACCACAGGCCAAATTCACTTTCCTTTCTTCTGTGAACGATCTGGAAGGTGAATAAAAAATTAGAGAACCAATTACTTGTTTTGGAGTGAAATAAATCCTCGTCCCCAAAACACAGGTACCAGTCTCCCTACAGACGAGATGTTCCAGATTGACCAACAAAATAGCAGAAGGTATGAAAATACATGACATGTCACACACATATTCACACTTAACAGCATATGAGCATATGTAAGAGAAAGCCCATAAGACGATCACATACACAACGACATTAACTCTGATAAGATAATCAAACACTCAATCCTTTATAAATAGACACGTTTTTATATATTATCCCCATTCCAATTTCAACCAATACGTAACAATACCATGGTTGGGCCACGTTTTCAATAGAGAGTCAATGGTGAAGCAAGTGTTGCGTATAACTAACGACACTGAATAATAGTTGCATATATATTATGATTTACGATCTTTATAATTTAAAATCATAAATATATATGTTTTGTGCATATTAATTAGTTTCTCATGCGTTTATGAGCGATTAATTGATATGAGGGTCGTTTCAAATATGGTAACTCTAATATTTTTACCTGAAAAAGTTAAATACTTACAAAGTCATTACTGCTACTATTAAAACCGTAGAACTTTTGTGCTCCAAATTTTCTTTTACATAATCATTACCATTCTAAATGCACTTACGCCAGCGAGAAACGTTTACTGTATATGGCCATCAATAGCGCGCCTAGTAGGACCAGAGTATATCCAAGAGTAAAACCTCTTATTCTTTTACTAAAAATGTTGATCAGCTATGAAGAATTAAGTGGTACCATTAACACGAACGACCTTTTATGATCCATGTTTTAGTTTTCCATAGAGTCACCCTAAGTCTTAATAGATATTTGCTAGAAATGCAATAAGGCATCCCAGCCTTTGACGCACGTCTATATTAAAGTTTTCTTTTTAGAATCTCGCGCGGTCAATATTTGCAATAGAAAGGTGAAACTTTCAGATCACAACTGCATACGTTCAGTAATCATAACACTGTGAATGATATTTGCATTCCCGTCTGATAAATTTGGGTGCAAGACAAATAACAACCATTACTTTTTGAACGCCCCGCGTAAATTCTATTTCACTTATAAACAAGTTCTTTAATTTGGAGATAAATTGTACTTTGAAGTAATAACAAATAATTGTGAGCGCATACTACCTAGCACTACGAATTTAGGATCTCATCACTTATGCCACTTTCTGTTTTACATAACATAAGCAACAGCTGGTGTAGTTGAGACGTGAACAAAGAAAAAAAGGCGGACTTAGAATATAGGGAGAGCAGAAACATTAAATATGCTGACAAACATAGATTGTAGAATTGTGTTGTGGAATACGGAACAACAACTTACTAATAATATTTCTAGCATTTTTTGTCATGCCAAAAACCAATTATGTTAAAGAGATGAGACACTGGCAGATACAACCCCCCTATATATATATATATATATATATATATATATATATATATATATATATATATATATATATATACATACATGTATATATAATCAAGAAATTACAAAACAAAATAAAAGAAAGAGGCTATGCGATTTTGTGGTTCAGAGGCTGATGACTTTAGTTAGAAAATTAATTTTATTTTCTTAAAATTATATTCGAAAATTTTCCGTAATTTTTAGTACACGGATACTTTCAAATGGCAAGTATGTTACGCATGTTTTATTAATCTGACATATTTCATATTCAGGGTAATATATAAAAAAACACCTATTGTTAAATAAATAATAATAATTTGTTTTAATAAAATAATGAATATTAAAACAGCAATTGCAATTCTCTTCCTAGGAGAAAAAAGGTACATCTGGTGATAATTTTATATTTTACATCTGTATATTATTTAAAACTAAATATGATTAAGTATGACTGATAGAGTTATATGTAAATAATAAACACAGTTATTATTTGATATATGCAAGGAAAATCGTCTGATTTTTTAATTGTGAGTGATGTCAAGAATTACTGTCATACGATATGTATCAATTCATTTACAAATGATTTTATAGCTTTTGTACAGGACAGGAAAATCAACTAAACAGAGTATATGGTATTGTTTATAAATAGCTGTATTTGTTTGGAGATCATTTTGGAGGCATACGATTTCTCGCGTGACATGTCCAAACTAAACGAGAGGAACAATGCCGACATTTATGGTCCTGAACTTTAGAAAATTAAGAACAATAATAATCAGATATGTCCGTGTTGCCGGGCATTAAGTTCGATATAAAAATATCTGAATAGTTTTGACAAACAAGAACAGATGACCTCTCTAAATTAAAATATAAAACAAACATTATCTCTCCCTCTGTGTCTCTGTCTGTCTCTCTTTCTCTCTCTCTCTCTCTCTCTCTCTCTCTCTCTCTCTATATATATATATATATATATATATATATATATATATATATATATATATATATATATAAAGTACAGGAGGATATACGATGCGATAAGGATGAGGGACTAACCCGCAAATATGGGGAACCGGGGACAATTCAGGGTATACCATATATATATATATATATATATATATATATATATATATATATATACATATATATATACATACATATATATATATATATATATATATATACGCTTAATTTGTGGGGGTGGTCTTGTCACGAATAGGCTCCTATATAGTTGATTATTTTTTTAAAAACTGATAGCATATAATGATAGACGATGTATCGAGACACAGAAATAGGTATGTTTGATCTGGCAGAAAAGTGGTTACTTGTGGGTTCTGCGTTCGCGCCTGGTCCACAAAGTATGGAAATAAAAAAAACTAAAAAAAAAACATTTACAAGTGTTTTTGATATAGATGTACATGAGAATACTTTGATAAGTACGCTGTAACTTAAATAGGGATGGTATAATAAAATTGTGGGGTCGGCGTTCGCGCCTGGCCTCCTAACAATGGAAATGGACACAAACTTTAATAAAGATTTTTCATATCTATGTGCGTAAGTATACTTTGATAATTATGCTTCGGTTTGAAGAAATATTGTATAATAAAATTATGGGGTGTGCGTTCGCACCTGACCTCCATAGAATGGAAATATGTCACACAGTTTAACAAGGTTTTTTAATATAGATCCACAGAATATTGTGATAAGTGTTTCAGTGTGAACAGGTATGGTATAATAAATTATGGGGTTCATCATATTTTGCTTTGGTTTTGATACCCCCAAATTCGTAGATATCTCTTTACAACTGTCCCTTTTCATAACCAATCATACTATCATACATCAGAGTCCATTTGCTGTAGGCTGTTTGTGACCCCAGTCAAGGACGCGTACATTTGCTAGCATATATATATATATATATATATATATATATATATATATATATATATATATATATATATATATATATGCTCTCAACTGCCTGTGTTTCCCCGAATCCTCCCCACATATTCCTTGGGTAAACACTTAACCTTATTGTGACCTATGTCTTCCTGCGATTACATTGCTTTTTGATTCAAATATTGTAGTAATGCAAGATTAAGATTGACTTTCATTATTATTACTACGTTAGTGAAATACAGAAATCGTGCAATATTACTATATTATTAGTGTTTTCATAAGTAATATTGTTTTAGGAAAACGGTACTTTTTTAAACTGCATCCAATAGTTACGGTGTTAAGCTACTTGCTGATCTTCGAAAACGTAACCTGCGAAAATAGGAAATATATATATATATATATTTATATATATATATATATATATATATATATATATACATATATATATATATATATATTAAGCCCCATTGACATAAATGCATTTCACCCGCTGCTTAATTAGCGTAGCGTTAATGCATAAATATTGTAAGTAAACAAGCAGTTCGAGCACTGTAAAACGGTGGACGAGTGTCTATTTAAATTGGCATTTGATCGCATCGTTTACGAGCAGCGATGCCATGCGCCGGGGGTTAGAATAGTCGACTATCAACTCGATGGTTGTAGGTTTAATGCTTGACTAGGGAAAGGTGCTGCTCTAGCAGCATTGGTGAGCTGGGAAAGAGTAAACCAGTACTGTACATGAATTACAGTATAGTGTAGTAAGCTTGGAAAATGTATATGGCAGTTAAGCTACACAGAAATTTCGTATTTTATCCTCATGGGGATTCGTCATGCTATTTTTTTCTTTTGTGCATACACCGAGATTACAACTATGGAAATACGAAATATTATGCATACATTTCAGCAGTGCACGGTGCGTGTGCGGCGTTTTTAGTGACGTGTGGAAATATATTTATGGTAATTAAGCTGTGTTCGATCACGTACCTTAGATCCTCGTAGTGAATTGTTAAAAGCATGTCATTCGTATTACTATTTTTTATACATCCATGTTGTGTTTATTCTTGCTAGCTAACAGATCTAATTCGTTGTTCTTTCTCTAACGGTTTCACGTTTTATTAGCTCATTTCCAGGATCATTATGAAAAAATTTGAAAACGTATTATTTTGTTTGTTCCTTTTTTTACATAGGCATCGCCACTCATCAAGGTCAAGATTCCACTCGAGGATAAGGGTTAACGAGTGTACAGTAGATAATTGGGCAATATAGTAATCGTTAGTAATGGAAATTCGGTAAATTTGTTAACTTATATGGAACGGCTCATCAAAAACTTGTTAACGTCAGACTTGAAGACAACCATATTGTAGTCAGCTGGACAACAGGACAACGAAAGACAATTCCGTAGGTGTGGACTTCTTTGACAGAAGCTTTGTTCATGGAATCTACGATTAGGTTTAGGCCGGATAAAGAGTGGGGGAAATTATTGATAGTATTTTCTGCTAGACGGGTGTTTCTTGTGAAAGTCTGGCGATGGGGGGAACCATAGATTGAAGCTCAGTCGAGCACTTGCCATGAAAATAGCAATAAAGCAGAGACAAACTCGCAACATCTCTTCTGCGAGAAAGGGAAGAGAAAAAGGCATTGCCTACGAGACTACAGAGTCTATTTTGAACTCTATCAAGGCAAAATAAGCCCTTTCTATCAGCTCTTGTCCAGATGTGGCAACAATACTCCATCCTTAGACGCACCTGGCTCTTATATAGATAGAGAATTGCATCAGGATGAGATATCTACTGGATCGATAGAAGGATCTCACCATTGTTCCAGCGGCCTTGGCAATGGATTTAATGTACGTGTTCCATTTCAGATCAGGAGTATAGGTCAAGCCCAGAAGCTTTTCAAAACACGAGGCTTCCTCAAGACGAGGGCCATTCACTTCAATTGATGCAAGATGGGGATCAGAGCGTTGATAATGTAAAGATAAAATCTTGCTTTTAGATGCAATTAAGTAACCAGCCACCTCTTTCCCCACTGTACCACGCGCTCAATATCAGAGGAGAGAGAGAATCGTAGAGACCTTGGTCGATTACGATCTTAGATGTGATACGATAGATAGTAGTGTCATCAGCGTAAATATTTACCAATGATGTAAGGATGTGTTTTGGAAGATCATTAATGTAGATCAGGAAGAGAGTTGGACCCAGGATGGACCCCTGAGGGACTCCAGCTTAAATACTGTGAGCTTCTGATTTTTGCCCATCAACCACTACTCTTATAGATCTATCAGAGAGAAATGATTTAATAATTGAGAAAAAAATATCCAGCTATACTCTAGCTGGAGATCTTGTGAAGTAAACCTGTATGTCATACTCTATGAAAGGCCTTTGAGATGGCAAGAGCAATTGCCCTAGAAATGTTGCCTAAGTCGAGAGATTCGCTAATCCTATGAGATATAACTGTAAGAACATCTGCTGTAGATCTAGCAGAACGGAAACCATATTGCGTGACACTAAGAAGGTTATTTTTTGCTGGGATGGTTGATTACTTTTCTGTTTAACACAGATTCCAGCAACCTACTCATAGCGCACATGAGACTTATTGGCCTGTAATGAGAGGGAGCTGAGCGATCATCTGAATTCTTAAATACAGGGCATAATAGTGAGGTTTTCCCGTTGAATCGTTAAGAGAACACAATAGCAAGTAGGGTTGAAAAATACCAAATAGTACGACTTCACCAGGTATGACCATGTCATTTTTTTGTATAAATATGTAAATAGCAAATTAAATAGACTAGCGCAAAGGAATTACGTGCTGATTGAGAAATTAATGAATGATATTAATAAAAAAAATCGCAGAATTGTATTCAAATAGTAAAAGGATGGACGATACGGCTCTATCACAGAAGGTACAATGCATACTTGTAAAACGTCACCAAATCTAATTAACAAAAATACATCACTAAGCACATATTACATATTGACAAAGAGCCGATTGGTGCCATTTTTAAGGCATCCTATCGCAATCAACCAGAAGCAGAACAACAGTCTAGAGAAAAGACCACTAACCGAATGCTGAGTATCAACCCAATGCAGGAAACATATTGACGATCTTTTTTCCGGCGCTACAAAGCTTAGGGGAGGCGTACTTCTGGGGGCTCACCAATGCACTAAAGAGAAACTCCTCCAAACTTTACAGATAAAACTAGACATGCGCCTATGTGGGTAGCCTGTGCACTTTTTCGAAAACCATATCGGCAAAATGTATTGTTTTCCTTGGTATATTCTGTTTTTTTTTCTTTCTATATATTTTACCTTTCTATATATTTTACCTTTCTAATCTGTGCCCCAATTTTCCCATAGTGACCTTTTCGCGTGACATCACATAGTATAATCCGTTTGCCTGTACGATTTATGCGAGAAATGCGCTTAACTTTTGCGTTTACCGATTTAGATATGATATAGGAGTGCCGCTTTATAAGTAAAGACTGTTCTTTTATTTAACTATAAAAGTTAAATATTTACAGAGACTGGAATAGTACCATGAAAACGAGCTCCATTTATTGATCTAATTT
>NC_136509.1:43402398-43429898 GCF_053919585.1 Euprymna scolopes
CTTTAATATTTTCTTTGTATGTGCTATTTACAAAAATAATTCATACCAATATTAATATTTTGCTAGTGATACCAATATTAATATTTTGCTAGTGATTTTTCTTTGAGATATACTTAAATTAAAAATCCATACATTAAGGAAATTATTTTAAAAATGTTATTTTTTGTTTCAAACAATAATTTTCTTTATTAATTTATTTATTGAGGATTATAATTCTCATCTTTCTTATTTGTTGTCTTCACGGCGTTTCGGAGAACTATTCCTCTAGCCTTCGTCAGGTGGTAACCGCGACGGGATAGGAACTCCGAATCTCCTAACTGCATTCTCAGCAATGACTGCCCCCCCCCATAGTTGTTGTTGTCAAACCACAATTTGGCTAAGTAAAACTCTGGCTGGATTTGGGTAGAATTGATCCCGCTATCTTCAGATAATTCTCACGTGGAACCGTGGAGATCAAACGTCTCTATCTGCTGCGCCACTGCATAAAATTTGTTTCGAAAAGTAATTCTTCTAAATGAAATTTAAATATATAAACTCTATTTCTTTGCTCTATCTAGTATACTGCACAATTTTACGTGGCTGGGATTTTCTTATATAAATATTACCATATTACCTTCCAGTAATATTTTGTAAGACAGGAAATCACTAGATTCACTAATCTGTAATCTAATTCATTTTGATATATTGAAGTCTATACACACATATATATGTGTGTGTACATATATATATATATATATATATATATATATATATATATATGTGTGTGGGTGTGGGTGTGCGTGTGTGTGAGTGTGTGCGCGTGTGTGTTTATATGTTTATAGATACAATGATATAGGCATAGCATTGTTATCTAATAAGTCATGTAAATGTATTTGACATTTAATCTATCTAAATTAAGCCTTAAATGTATTTCATAAGTTATTATTATGCTCGACCCACGCATGGAGTTGAAATAAATGCAAAACCCTAATACATAAGATATGGCTCCTTATTAAATAACTATGTCTATAAAGTTACATTTTTTGTGTCGCTTCCGACAGAAAATCTAAGTGACAATAACGATGCCAGCTTTTCACACTCACCATTTGTAAGAAAACAAGCATGATCATGTTTCGTCACTGATGAATAAATATTACAATTTATGCTTTACGAATAACTCTTGAAACTGCATATTCTATCGTAAATAGTTTCAAATAATTAATCATTTGACAAAACGCTAATCAGCTGGTATTTTTATTCATAGCCATACATAACCACATGTTATTGAAAAATGATTCGTATTCTTAAAAGCAATAATTATATACATATTACGTTACACTAAACACTTGAAGAATAAATAAGAAACGCATTAATGTGGTAAGTTTTACAGCATTATAAACTAGATCCCAATCAGCAGATAGCCATACACATTAACACTGGAAACAGTCGGTTTTCGGAAATGTGCGTATTTTTTCGAATGAACAGCGCATTCGCATTTGCGATTTTGGATACGTTTAACCAACCAAAATATACTCATCACATATCGTATTTTTCTATTTTTAATTTCTTTTCAAATATAAAACTCTTATTCTTTACCTTACTCCTCGCTAGCGAAGACGTACACTTGTTTACGCAATATATTTACACTGCGCAGTTGTGTTTTTTTTTCTGACGCTTTCTGCCATTTATACATATTGAGGCTCTAAGAAGAAAATAGTTTTTAATTGTAACTTTGCTTGATTACCTACAACAAAAATGCTTTTGTATCGGTTCTTAGCATTCGTAAACTGATTCTGCTTCGCTTACTACTAATATAATTATTAATATTGTTATAACAAATATTAATATTGATGTTATTATTTGACCTCTACTACTATAATTATAGTAACCATTTTAACATTAATTAAAGATATATCTTTTCATTTTTCTATGAAATTTATTCGATGACAATTTTTTCGTTAAGTGAAGAATTATTATTTTATTTATTTATTTTTCTTTTTTAGCCAAAACGACATATTTTTCTTTAAATTGTTATTTAAAGATATAAAGCAAGCTTTCGGGTAAAACGAGGTCTTTTAAAACAATTTCGTTTACATGAGTTCATCATTTTTTTTTCTCTTGCTTTATATAATTTTGTCATGAGTAAAACCTTCGGTAATGGTGCAATTGTAAATGTTGATTAAATATGAACTACCGGTAAAACCAAAATCAAATATAATCCAAAACAAATGTATTTTTTATCTTTGAAAAATATTTGCACATTTAACGTGTGTTCTTACTGTAATCGTGACAAAAATAACAACTTAGTTAATCATCGAAAGATTACAAAGGAATCAGAATCAAAATATGTACATCTATCGGAATCGGAAATTTAGTACGAAGTCGGGAATTTAGTAGAAATCGGATATAATATTGTAATCGCCCACTCCCTCTCACTTTCTCTCTCTTGCTCTCTCTCCCTTTCTCTCTCTCCCCCTCTCTCTCTTTCTATATATATATATATATATATATATATATATATATATATATATATATATATATATATATATATATATATATATGTGAGCGATTACATGAATTCAAAGCAATTGAACGTATCGTTTGCGAGCGATGGCCCCATTAGCCGAATGATAACACTGCCTGCTGTGAACTAGATTGTTCTAGGTTTGATCCCTGTATCGCGGTGTGTGCTAGAATGACCACACTGAAGCACTGTGATGCAGAAAAATAGTCTTCCTGCAGTTTATTTTATATAATCCCCCTTAAAGTAGAGCACTAGCCTAAATGATCGCACGTTATTCTAAGCTATTTGGGTGTTAATAAATAAAAAAAAACGAGCACCGTTAAAGTAGCAGACAAATGATCATAAACTATTGGAAGATAAAGCGTGCGAGCGCCAATAACATGAACTATAGTTTACTTCTGCCGATCATCGCATATAATCTTAGGTTGATTTCTGGCTTGGAATGGATGCTAGTATAGCAGCATTGAAGTACGGTGATAGGATGAACAGTTGGTTGATGATATATATATATATATATATATATATATATATATATATATATACATATATATAAGCATGTATAAGGCATTATATATACATATATATAATCATGTATAAGGCATTATATATATATATGTATATACATATATATAATCATGTACTAGAAATGATCGCATCATTATTCTTATATATTTCGTTTCAATTTCTTCTACGTTTCTTCGAAAAGGGCTTCGAATTTGTTACAATATTGTCAGGAAATTAGATGCGCATCCGCTCTTCTATGCTCGAGAGGTACGTTCGAATGACATAGTCGCTTGCATTTGATTGATATTTATAGCTTCTTTTAAGTATCGCTGTGTCTGTTTCAGAAGAGGATATGTGAAGTATCGTTCTTTTGAAACGATACAAAGATACTGTAAGCTGAAAAGTAAATTGATTCTCAATACATTAGGCGAAGTGCCTTTCGTAAGAAAAGTCACACAAACGTGAACAATTCATCCAATGATTTCTCAAAATATTCGATAAAACATGAGTTTTGACATATGAAACTGACATTCGCGGAGAATATTTATTCTTAAATAGATGGGATAGTTACAAGAAATGTATATTGTTGAAAATTTATATACATGAACCTATTATGAAATAAACATTGCCACTTTTATTGCTAAACAAAGGCATGTGGAATGATTTTTTTTACCTGCCCTTTACATGAAACGATTAAAAGACACACCATTTATACCTGTTGTGGGAAAATAATATATATATATATATATATATATATATATATATATATTTATATAAATGACAAATCTGGTAAACAAATAAACATAAACATTGCTTCAGTATAGAAGGGTTCTTTCTTCACTCTTAGATGAGAGGAATGGTTAGAACAGATACTCCTTTGTTGCTAGCCTAAACTAATGCCATTCACGCATGCCGGATCATTTGTGCAAAATTGGATTACTTTACATTATGAGGGAACTGATTCAGTGATTAAAACAAACGGCAATCTTTTCTAAAATCCAACAAAGCAAACATGGAAGTTACAAGAAATTACAATGATTTCAATGAGAGGCACTATCGCATATGCCAGATATTTAAAAATCAATGGTTGCTCATAAATACGAAAACTGCACAACTCGCAGCAACAGCAAAAACTCGAGACCGTTTTACCAATGGATCCAAGAGCCCTATGTGCCACAGTTATATATCTTTTCCCAATTAAAATCAAAATCTGGTTTCGCTTCGATAGCAAGTAACGATTGTTTGAACATTATAGTGAACTGTTTAACTGTCAGCTAGTCATTGGTGAATCTGTATTGGATCTCATTCACCAACATGAACCACTCAATTCTCATGATGAAGTGCTTTTCTATGTATAAGAAAACATATGCTGTAAATCAAGTAATCCTTTTTTCTCTAATACAGAGATCTTAAGACAATTATGGCTACAAAGCATTTTGTTGATCGTAATGAACATTGCTCTCCAGTGAGAGGTCGCATTGTGCGTATGTTATGGATTGACGCTGTCACCCAAAGCTATTATTCTATGACAAGTTCTGTTACTTCACAAAAGCATATAATCTTTTAATAGCCATATGTGGCGCAGGGCTTATAAAACGTTTTATTCGCAAAGGCTAACAAAATCCAGTGCAACATAACAACGCTAACAGTGACATGTGAAAATTGTGCTGAACTCTTGCTGGCTAAAAACTTATTTGAGTAAATGTGCAAAACTTATTCTACACCCGAACGATGTCAGGTCGAACAAAACTTATAAGGTGCGACCATTCAGTAGCAAAATGTGTCGCAGTTTGGTTGATATGAAGAATCAGGGATAAACATATATAATTTGAGTGTGGGGGGTAAGTGAAGAAAGGGCAATAAAATAATGGGGCTGGTTGCGCTCGAAACTGAGAGGACAGAAACAATATATATATATATATATATATATATGAACAAATGATTAATAAAATATGTTAAAAGACATCTTGAAAAAGAGTTAAAGACATATTTAATTTAAAAAAAGGAAGCACAAGATAAGTGGATAGTCCTTAATCCGCGGAGTTTAGAAGACATACTCTAGTTCTCATCAGAGGGAAGCAATTCGCAAAATGCAGGATCAGATTTTGTATATAAAAGTATTTAATGAAACTACAAGTAAGTCAAAGATCTAACTTGGTTAAAAAAAGGTTTTACCATTTTTGGATTTTACCCTTCACCGGACTATCCATTCATGTGAAATCTTTTTATAATTTTTTCTCTTGCCTCCTGTTCCCCTTACCTCACCCTTTTTTAACCAAGTAAGATCTTTGACTTACTTGCAGTTTCATTAAATACTTTTATATGCAAAATCCGATCCTGCATTTTGCTAATTCCTGCCCTCTGATGAGAAGGAGAGTATTTCTTCGAAACTCCGCGGATTAAGGACTATCCACTTATCTTGTGCTCCCTTTTTTAAAATTAAATATGTCTTTAACTCTTTTTAAAGATGTCTTTTAACATATTCTATTAATCATTTGTTCATATTATAAGCTCTATTACCTTTTCGGTTTTATTGAGCTTTTTATATCTGGCTGAGTTTATTTTACTTGTAAATATTAACTCTTTTTAAGTTTACCATTTTTATTACCTTAGTAAACTTATTGTAACTTGTATTATATATATATATATATATATATATATATATATATATATATATCAATAGGACAGAAACAATACATATATGTATATGTATACATATATATATATATATATATATATACATACATACATACATACATATAAAATGTATATAAAGGTGATTTATGAGTACCTATGAGTATGTGCGCCAGTTACAGTGTGTGTGAGTCCGTTTCCGTTGAACTACGAAACGGCTCGGCAAATGTTTTTTTTTATTATTTAACAGATTATATTTGATGTGTTTCGGAGTATTCTTAAATGAAAATTGTATCGGCTACTTTCGATAAGCATCTAAAATTGACATTTGAAACATTTCGATCAAAGAAGATACAACCCGATTTATCGAAAGTAATGACCTATTTATAGTCTTACATCACAAGTCTATTACCTAAGTTGTATCACTGATAAAGCAGAAGACCCCTATATATACAATAACCACGTGCTTTATAAAACAGAAACACAGTAAACATAAATTCTCTCGTTTAGAACATGATTGAATAATTATATTTGACTTTTGCATATTAGATTTGAATTAATTCCAATATAAAAATATAAAGTTTGATCGTTCAATATAGAATACAATCAATTGCAACTTAACTCCCTGCAGGAAGGCATATTAATCTTTCCCACGATGCACGCTAGTGGGTCCTTGATTCGAGAAGGAAGTATATCAGCTTTATTTTAAAAGAGATGTTTTTTACCCGTATTTTGATAACAAGAACACATTATTAGTGTATAATATTGGTTGATTCCTATTCGTGACACATCGGATTTGCCTGCTAGAATGAATATATATATATATATATATATATATATATATATATATATATATATATATATATGTGTGTGTGTGTGTGTGGGTGTCTGTATATGCATATAGATGTATATATATATACATATATATATGTATATATATATATATATATATAATAAACCTTACATTTAGAATCAGTTTTGTAACTTATTAAAACCCATTAACTGATGTTTTCCCCGCCCTTACATTATTTCTCTCTCTCTCCCTCTCTCTCTTTGACGATCCGTCTGTATGTCTCTGTCTGTCTGTCTGTCTGTCTGTCTCTCTCTCTCTCTCTCTCTCTCTCTATATATATATATATATATATATATATATATATATATATATATATATATACAGTGTACGACGTAAGCAATACGTTCTTTTGAATGGAACGAAATAATTTTGAGTGAAACAAAATAATAATTGTTTTAATATATTTTATTTTCTTATATGAAATTATTTAAACGGTAAATAAAAATGAAAGTTAAATAGAAGCTACTTTAATATCTTAACACACTTTTAAAAAAATGTTTTTATTTTTGTCTTAAAATTGGTCAATAAAAATAAAATTAAACCAAATGTAAGGAAAAAAATGGTACCAAACTATAAATATTAAAATCTAATTTCGATGTTCAGAATGGTCTCCTTCATGTTGCATACAATTTTGGACTCTTCCAGCAACATTTTTACAAACTTTTTGACATACTTCAATGGTAGGCTATGAAAATTATTTGAAATTGCAGGTTTTAATTTATAAATTGCTTTTGGCTTAAAATGTAAACTTTATCTTTCAATAAACCCCACAAAAACGTCTGGTTGTGTTAGGTCTGGGGATTATGATACCTATTTCATTGCCCCTCTTCGTCCTATCAACTTACCTTCAAAATTCTTATTAACCATTCTCAAACTCTTCACTATTAATTGGATGGAGCTGCATCCTTTGGAAAAAAATATCGTTCTGATTTTAAACTCTTGGCCAACATTCCGTTTGTAGCATATGTAAATAATTATATTGATTCACTGTACTTTCAGGAAATATTGACCCAATTAATCCCATCATTTTATAATTTTAAAATTTATGAATTATTTAGAGAATTGTAATAATTACTTATGTCATTTAAATCATTTACATACTTTTAAAAACATTTACAAATAGTCCCACCTCTGTCCATATACCTTGTTGGGAATGTAGTTTAGTAAAAAATAAAGTTGAAATTTTCATAATTCAATTCCTGGGGCTAATACCTGGTCTAAATATGCGACACATATATATTTGAACGCTCCATTAATGTTCTCTTTTGCGTCTATTCTTTATTTTGTATTTGGATGTGTATTTGTGTGTATATATACAGTAGCGTCCAAAAGTTAAGGGCTAGTAAAACCTTAGCAAGTTTAACCATATACTTGAAACAAATACACACGAACAACAAAAAATTACTTCACAATTATATAGATAACATGTATATCTTCAATGTGTCATAATTTCGTTAGCCTACACTACGTATTTTTTTAATAACTACCATTTAAAATAAAATTGTTCAAAATTTGTGTGTCCAAAAGTTAAGGGCTAACACGATTGCGGCTTTTGCCCTTGCTGTGAATGGCTGAAATTACCAACTAACTAGTATTTGGTAAACAAACCCTTGCTATTTATGACTTATTGACACCTCTTGGCACAGGAATCCACCAGCTTCTTGCAAAACGCTGGCGTTATCGCACTCCATTCAGCATGTAAGCACTGCCAGAGTTCTTCTTGATTTTTTGGGCACTGATATTGAGCACGTTCACCAACTATTTTCCAGATATTCTCAATAGGTTTAAGATCTGGACTCTGAGGGGGCCAACGCATAGTTTCAACTTCTTCCTCGTTTAAAAATTGTTTTTACTTTCTTAGCAGTGTGACAAGGAGCGTTATCCTGCATGAAAATTATCAGGTTGATAGAGCGACGACCGAAGACTAGGAACTGCATGCTGCCGTGGAATCTGCTTATAAACTTCTGCATTTATTCCACCTTGCGGACGAATCAGTAGTCCACAGCCTGCAGCTGACATAACGCCCCAAACCATTACACTTCCTCCTCCAAATTTCACAGTTTTTTTCACGCACTTAACCTCCAATCTCTCACCAGTTCTTCGCCGGACATACGTGTTGCCATCAGATCCGATAACGTTAAACTTCGATTCATCACTAAAGTGCACACGGGACCAGTTTTCGGTTGTCCACACATCGTGTTCTTGGGCAAAAGCGAGGCGGAGTTTCTGATTCTTTTTGGAGATAAGAGGCTTCCTTGCTGGCACTCGAGATTGCAATCCAGAAGCGTGCAACCGGCGTGTAACAGTTTGCCGAGACGCTTGAACAATAGACCTTTGCTTTAGTTCTCGAGATATTTTAGCAGCAGTGTTAAATCTGTCTTTAAGTGACATTTTGACAATAAGACGATCCTGTTGAGCAGTTGTAATTCGAGGTCTACCAGATATTGGGGCAGCTGCCACTGATCCTGACTACTTGCAATATGCCACAATACGCTTTACTACACTAGGCGACCTTCCTACGGTGTCAACAATCTCAGAAGTGTTCTTGCCATTACTATGAAGATGAATAATTAGCTGTTTTTCTTCGACAGAAACGGGACGACGTTGTTTTGCTGCCATGTTGTACTAGTGCGATACAAACACTCATTTCTTTTACTCAATTACAATAATTTTAATGTTCTTTAGTAAAAATGTGAAGTAGGATTATTCATAGTACCTGTCTGACACCTATACATTACCTTACTGTTATAAAAATTAAAGATTATACCGCCTAGCCCTTAACGTTTGGACCACGAGAATTTGGACAAACTTTTGTGTTATTGGTCATAACTTTAAAAGTATCCAACGGATGCTTATTAAATTTAGGCGAGACATGAGTGATGAGTATATCTATAAGTATATATGCATATTAAGTATTTTAAATGAACGGTTTTTCATAAAAAGTACTTAAACTTGTCTTGAAACTACTAGCCCTTAACTTTTGGACGCTACTGTATATATACATATATATATATATATATATATATATATATATATATATGCGTGTGTGTGTGCGTGTGTGTGTGTGTGTGTCTGTGTAAGCGTTATATTTTCACTTTTTGAATATATTTTTCATCTTATATAATTTTCCGGTAGAAATATAACCCAACCGCGTAGATAAAACGTCTACAATTATTTGTAAGTCTTGTCAATCGTCCACAAGTATCATTCTGACATCGTGTGATTATCTTATAACTTAAGTGGATCGGCAATTTTTTATTTACTAAAACGAACGCCTCTTCATTCAGACCAGTTTCTTTCACTTTTTTCTCATTCTTCGTTTTCAATTTCCTTTTCTCTGTCTGTATATCTTACGCATTTACTTTCTCACAGATTGCATGCGTTGAACATCTTGAATGGGCAAAATAAATGAATCTGAGAATAAACCAAAGAGAAATATACAGAAAAGAAGGAAAACGAAGCTGAGTAAATAACAAGAGTCGCGGGATTACATATACCACAAATGATTCAATCTTTGAACGTATCTGGCACGAGAGTAAACAGTCTTCTTCGGAAGGCTAATAAGTCATGGAATATCGTATCGATTAATACTTATTCTAATCAAACAGTAATATAAAACGACACGGTGTTAAGCTACTAAAGTCACGTGGATGGCCTTATTGATAAATTAGGGGATTTGGTAAATCAGTCATAAATGGTTCAAATCCGAACCAAAATTCTATCCTGTCCAAAGGAATAAAATATATAGAGCATGAAAAAATTCCGGCACGTAAAAAACCTCTACATTGACGGGATGAAATGTTGCTGTTTGGTGAGTTTGGCGGGTGCATCTTCGTGGAGGGGGTGCAAGTGCTAAAAGTTAATCAGAGCACGTTCCATTAAACTATTTTTTTTAAAATTCACAGGGATCCAACATTGCAGTAATGTGTCAGATGTAAACCTGACCGATACTATGAGACGTGTTAGATTAAAGACTCTCTTTTTGAATCTACCTAAGAATGAAAGACTAACGGTAGATACCCCAGCATATATATATGGGGCGTCGATGTATGTATGTATCTGTGTACGAGCGCATCCATGCCTACGCGCTCGTACCTAATTTTAGCACCTTAAAGAGAATTTGACGTAAGCGCGAGCAACGCGGGTGTCTGTGCATGCAGGCGTACGTATATGCATATATTTGCACGCCAGGGCGGGGATGTATGTGTACATGTGACAGTTTCTTTTAAGTATATATGTGTGTAAGTGCGCATAGATGTACCCGTGCACGCGACTGCTAGCTAACCCTCTCCAAACAACTAACAACAAAATAAAAACTAAAAATAAATACACCGAATCATAACCCCTCCACCTCTAAACATAAGCAAACACCCAATAAGTCCACACATACTTACCAAGAAATAAACTCACCAACGAGACGCATAAAAACCTTGACATTAAGACTCGAATTTTAAAGTAACCCCCTCCTCTTACACCCACATATGCCCCTACCCCTCCTTGTATCCCTATGCACTCAGCTACACCAGAAATAAACTTCCCATACCCTCAGCCACAAGTTCCTTTAACCCCCAAACTAAATCATTATCGACATACCAAGCGCCCCCCACCTTCCCCCTTGTTCCTTCCTCTCTTTCTTCCGCCTTCCTCGTACCCCCCGACCTCATTCACTCTTTCATACCAAAATAGAAAACCTTTCTGTAAAAGTCTGAGTAAGTTACAGAGGGCCAAATAAAAACGGCCAAGTGGCTGAAAAAATAATGTAACTTAACAGAAAGATACGGCAATAAAAAATAAAACGCAAACGTATATATATATATATATATATATATATATATATATATATATATATATATATATATATATATATATATATATATCAATAATATCCATGTATGGGTGAATTGTGGCTTTGTAAATTATTGGATAATCTGGTTTGAGTAATCCTTTTACACCGTAAAGTGCAGCCATTTTCTGTTCAGTAGCCGTAGCAATATTCTTAATGTATTTGTCTAAATTCGTTTTGATTGTATATGATAAATGTTGTTAATTGAAGTAGAGAGTAATTTTGGCAATCACTGGTTCAAGTATCAACTATAATATAGTCCCGCAACGCAAATCTGGTTCATAAAATAGATGATAAAAACAAAGGGAGTGGGAGATGTAGGTGAGAAAGAGATAAAGGGAGAGAGGGAGAGATAAAGAGAGAGAGAGTGGAAAGAAGATATTTCATTTTTTTTAATTCAAATTTTTAAGAGCGATTTTAACGTTTATCTACGCAAGGATAAGGGTTATAAAGATCAAATTAATTGTTAAATGAAAGTAAGATACACTATAGGACGATTAATATAGATCATAACTATCAACTACGTGAGATTGCTTACCGGAGCTATCTACGACATAAACTTGGTAACATCAAACATGAAGACAACCAATTTTTAATCAATAAAAAACTCCCATGGCAAGATGTTTAAACATAGAAGGCCCCGTGTAAGTAAGTTTCTTCATTAAAATTCTACATGTTACTAGACACATAGATGATATCACAGAAGAACATAAGAATATACCATTGTCTTGAAACTTCCTTAGGAATAACATTAAACAAGAGAACGGCTAGCAGCGTCTGTCAACTCCTGCATATTCGAACTACTATTCCGGCTAATAATATCTCAGACTTTCTTTAATTGCAGAGAATCTGAAAAACTATCTTGATTTCGAACTAAGAAGTCATAAAGGCATTTCAAACATGATAGGTTAATTAATTTAAGGTAAATGGTCGTCTCGTGTAAACTAGGTTCTAAAACAAAGGTAAGCTCCTGAGAAGTAATCAGTTTAAAGTTACAATATTCTGTGTTCGAGAGTCTAATCGCAAACCGAGCAGCAGTAAAAATGCAATATAAGAATACTTCAGGTTTCTCTCTAGTAAACGCTGTCAGAAAAAAGAAAAAAAATATCTACCAGAGTGGATTTAAGAGAGCACGTGTGGAATACAATAACGTGCACCTACTCCTAGCTGAAAACATGCAATTTAAAGGTTCATTTTGAACAAAATGTTGGAGGTCGCACAATTAACTCACCAACATCTAAACATATTATCAACTCGATTACACATCCCTTTAAAGGTCGTTTTTCATCGACAACTATTAATCTCACCTGCTCTTTTTCCTTTAATGACCCTTAGTGAACGGTGACAAACAAGTATGCCATCTGATATTGACCAGGCTCAACGTTGCTTAATTGTGTTAAGTAACGATAACTGACATTATGCACGACGGTTATTAAGACTAATGAAACTATATTTTATAAGTTAGTATATAAAACACACACATAAACACGCAAACACCAATATATATATATATATATATATATATATATATATATATATATATATATATATATATATATATATATGCTCTTTTTGTTAACAAATTGAGCTTAGGTATTTGGATAATGTCAAAAATTGTAAATTCACTGCCCGCATAGCAGCGACTATCGTTTGGGTAATCGAGTTTCGATCTTGGCGTGAGATAGTTGGTTGTCTTACCGCACTGATGAGCTGTGAAACAGCGAAACAGTACTGTATGTTGATGACTATATATATACACATATACATATATATATATATATATATATATATCAAAATAAGAAAATAAATAAATAAAAATAAAAAATTTAAAAAAATTAAAAAATAAATAAATAAATAAAAATAAAAAAGGAAAAAAATAATTAAAAATATGTATATACAAAAGTGAAAGCCTCAAACCACATTATCTCCTCCTAACAAGCCTCCTTCAATCATAGTTGCTTACACTTCATAGGCTCTACTCAACACCTTTATCCAGTAACAATGAAATAGCAATATCCCTAATCCACTTTGAGGAGTGTAACTATTTAGCAGATATAACCTCTACAATCTAACCCAATAACATTAACTAATCACGCGGGGTCGCAGAAATACCTGGATTAGAACCCAGGCGCGGAGCAAACCCTCTCAGTGGTGACGGACCCAGTAGATCTTTCCAGATCATCCGTCTAGGAGAAGGAAAACTCTGAAACTAAACCAAAGAGGAGGGAGGCCTCTTCAGTCTTGGATGACAACCTTCCTAGAGCTGGTGACTCAAACAAATTACCGGTTTGCAATACCTAAATTGCTTAAGGAGTAGATAGGTCCTGCCTATCGACCGACTTCCATACTCCTTCTTTGCCTATTTGTCATGCGCAGAGATACTCTCACAATGATTCGACAGAAACACCCATTGGTAGATCTTGTTTCTTGTCTAGGGCAACGAACGCCGTTTCCCCACTCCCGACACACCCCACCCCTAAAGCTGGGCACTTGAGAAGGCTTGAGTACCACATATGGCTGAGCAATTAGATTAGGTTGACCTTCCTCTGATGGGTTGAGGGTACCGGATTGACAGTTACTGGCTGCTGTTTCCGACTAGTAGTACAGGAGCCTAACTCTTTGGTAGCGCTTAGAGCGGCTGCTCCATCAACAGTTGAATAATATCGGGATGTTTGCAGTGCCATGGCGCGCATGGAAAGGGACCCTGCACTCATCCCCGGTGGGCTTTCCTGAGGCCACAGTCCTAGTTGATGGAGGGTCAGCTGATGGTCTACTTGTGATGCATGTGTGATATTCTGCATAACCTCCTGTTCGGCTTCCCCTAACCCAACTGAAACTCGTTAAAAAACATGATAACAGTACAATCTAAAAATAAGCTTAAACCAGGCTTAGGGTCAAACAAATCCAACTTGCCTCCTCCCTTGAGGCTTGCATTCACAAACATCCGTGGGCTTAGAACTAACTTAGCTGATGTTGAAGCATTTCTCCTAACAAATACCCCGGATATCTTAGCACTAAGTGAGACTAACCTACACTCCTCCATACCCTCTAACTACTTTAACATGCCTGGATATCTCCCACTCTGCCGTAAGGACTCTGACAGACATATGCACGGACTTGGAGTTTACATTCGTAATAACCTTCCCTTGACTAGAGAAACAAACCTAGAAACGGATAGGCAAGCCTGTATGTGCTTTAGACTAATCATGCAACACAGCATTATCTACTTTTACTTTCTCTACCGCTCTCCCTCGACCCAAGACTGCACCATAATAAACAAACTATCTGACAGCATAGACACAGCACTCTCCTTCGACACTAGCACCCAAGTACATGTATTTGGTGACTTTAATGTCCATCACAAAAACTGGCTTGGATTCTCTACTTACACAAATGCAGCAGGCAACGCAACTCATAGCTTCTCTGTATCTCACTCCCTATCGCAAATTGTTACTTTTCCAACCCGCTTCCCTGGTCAGGAAGAACAACACGCATCACTATTAGATCTGTTTTTGACCACAGTTCCTGATGATTGTGTAACGAAAGCCGACAGCCCACTTGGGAACGCTGATCATGCGGTAATAATGGTTGAAATCGCCCTAAACTCTAGACCCAAAACTGAAGAGCCAGTGCTCAAAACAACGAGATATTATAAAAAGGCTGACTGGGAAGCTATCAGAGATCTTATCAGAGATGCCCCATGGGGAAATATTTTTTTTCTCTTCATGCTGAACAGTGTGCAACTGAGACCACTGAATGGTTCAAAACTGCAATCGAAGCGCATGTTCCCATGCGGAAATTCTATAGCAAGCCCCACTCTCCCCAATGGTTTACTTCGACTTGCGCAACTGCCATTGCCCAAAGGCAGCATGCATTCCGAAGGTTTAACCGCCATAAGTCCAGTTCAAACAGACAAAAGTACATAGAAGCTAGAAGTAACGTTAAGAAAGAAATAGCGACAGCTAAGAGGGAATTTACGGAAACCACTAAAAAACGCATCGAAGCACAAAAACTAGGAACTCGAGACTTCTGGAAAATCTACAACAGTGTAGTAAATAATGGGCAAGCAACAATTCCCCCACTAACCAACAATCACGAGGTTCTTTGCTCAGCAACCGAGAAGGCTAACATGCTTGCCAGTCGGTTTGCCTCCAACTCTACACTGGACCCTCTAAACAACCCCCTATCTCAATTTCCTATGCGGACAGACGCCACGCTAGAAGATCTGGAAATCACCCCTGCCCAGGTGCATGCAATCATAAAAAACCTTGACACTTCCAAAGCATGTGGACCCGACCTCATCCCAGCTGTGCTATTAAAAAAGTGCTCAGCCGAAGTAGCTCCAGTTCTCTCCAAACTCTACAACAAATGCCTTAATGAATCTTGCTTTCCGAGCTGTTGGAAAACTGCTTCTGTGGTACCAGTATTCAAGAATTCTGGCGAAAGAATTGACCCATTAAATTATCACCCTATTAGCCTCCTCCCACTTTTTGCCAAAATATTTGAGACCTTAATTAACCATGCTCTAGTCCAGCACCTTACAGATTCTAAACTTCTGACCGACCATCAATATGGATTTAGACAAGCCCGTTCCACGGCAGACATCCTCACTGTAATCTCTGACCGCATATACCATTCACTGGACAAAGCGGGAGAGGGCAGAGCGGTAGCTCTAGATATATCTAAGACTTTTGACAGGGTATGGCATGAGGGTCTCCTCAGTAAAATCAGATCATACGGTATCACTGGTAGAATACTTAACATAATTAAATCCTTCTTAGATAAGAGAAAAATCCAGGTTGTCCTCGACGGTCGTACGTCTAAACAATATAATATAAATGCGGGAGTGCCCCAGGGGTCTATCCTTGGTCCTCTGCTGTTCCTGATATTCATAAATGACCTCCCCGACAAAATTGCCTCTGAGATGGGTATATATGCTGATGACACCACACACTATAGCAGGCACGACAGGAAAACAAATTAACATATATCTAAAGTAATGGCAGAAACACTAGAGGATGACCTCCTATCAGTAGTGGAATGGGGACAAAAATTGATGGTGACGTTCAATGCCACCAAGAAAAAACTGGTTTCACTCAATAATTACAAGAAGCCTTCTCTACCACCTATAGCAATGGCCAACGACTCTTTAGCTGAGAGTACGTCTTTCAAGCTCCTTGGCCTAACATTCACAGGAAACATGAGTTAGAACAATAACATCGAGGGCATTGCCAGGGCCGCTGCGAGGAAGGTGGGTTCTCTCTACCGTGCTAGAAAACTTCTAACACCCGAAAGTATCCTGTAACTCTATAAGGCTAACATTCGCCCATGTATGGAGTATTGCTGTCATATTTGGGCCGGTGCATACGCTACTATTCTCTCGCTCCTTGACAGGGTTCAAAAGAGAGTCGCAAATCTTATAGGCCCTAAACTGGCATCAAACTTCAGCCTCTGTCCCATCGTCGAAACGTTGCATCCCTCTGCCTGTTCTACAAGTATTATAATGGTGAACGCTCTGAAGAACTGCAAGCACGTGTGCCCCCACGACGTAAACACCCTCGACAGACCCGACAGACTGCAAAATCCCACCCCACACTGTAGAGATCCCTAGATGTAAAAGATCTTCCTACTCCAGTAGTTTCTTCCCCAGAACTGCTAGACTTTGGAATTAAATTCCAGGTCACTGCTTCCCCAACTGTACTGACATGCATGGGTTCAAGTGCAACGTGAACCAACATCTCGCTGCCCTAATCCCTACATAGTCCCCCAGTAGATGTTTCCCCTGATAGTAGCCCCCTACATTAAAGTGGCAATGTGCCTTGTTTGGGGTGAAAATGTAATTAAAATATATATATATATATATATATATATATATATATATATATATACTAATATATATATATATATATATATATATACTAATATATATATATATATATACTAATATATATATATATATATATATATATATATATATATATATTGACCGATTTCGTTATATTTAAAAGGCTATTACGATAACATCGTTTGACATTTTGGGGTCTGACATTATGTAAGTAACATTCAAATTCCGTGCTACGTTAGGGCCTTAAGGGTTTTCAGATTAATAAGAATATATACATATCAGAATAATAAAATCTTATTTTTCAAACATATATTCCAAAATGATTTCTATCAAAAGTCTTGTTACACTAAAGTACGTTTTCCTGTAACCATTATTTAGTAATATTATCAAGATGCCGTCTCCAGTCCTATATCTTGGTTTTAAATATATGTGAGGTGTTCGAAAATAATATCTTCTATTTTTGTTCTGTCTGAATAGATTAATGGTGCTTTCAAATTGCATTCTCATGATGACCTATTTTTGTATCATTGACAAGAAAGGATCATCTCTCTCTCTTGCTGAAAGTGGCAGCGTGAGACATGCTTCAGAAACAGAGAATTGCTATCGAATTATTGGCATATTCCATTGAGAATCGTGGTGACTACGTACAAGTACATTCTGAAGGACATAATGCTGCTCTTTATTATGGTACCACTTTAGTAATAGTAGCTTCTCAATGTTTTGAGTAAAAACGATGTTTTCCTTTATCAACGACACTTCTATGACAAATCGCGCTCCTAACGCCTACGCAGACCAATCATTCATCGTACAAAAGTGCATAAATAATGGTAATGACTATGTTGCATAAAAAAATCTTGATTACATATGGTAACTCCTTTTAATGACACCAATACTGTAATCAAAGCTCTTAACATTTTTCAGTTTACAAAATTAAGAGGCGTAAAACGACTCTGGTATTTCTAATTCACTATAGCTGAAAGTAACAAGGTTTTTGGAAAATCGATGAATTAGCTTCACATACACATGGGCCAACTTTCAGTCATATCTGTATATATATATATATATATATATATATATATATATATATATATATATATATAAAATATATATATATGTATATATATATATAAATACACAAACATATACATACCACACACACACACACACACACACGCATATTATCATCATTAGCATGCAGTCCGTCAGTTTTGACGATGACTAGTTGGGGCGTCAGTGATTTATCCCTCGATGCTGGGGTAGTCTCACTCCATCGCCACTGGACTTTACACCTTAACTCTAAACTTGCTTGCGCAGTTTAGGTGCAGTATCTTTTGCGAATCATATAGATACCCTCTGAACCTCAAATGCTCATGGCCAGTGGAGCGAACCTGTGATGACTGGCAGTAGAGGAAGCCTCAGCTTATGGCAAAAAGTAATCTCAGTGAGTGAGACGGTCGTCCTATAACGTCCGCTACTACGCCTTTTCTTTCTGAATAAGGTTTCATAGCCTTTTAAGGAAAACTGCAAGGGAGCAGTAGGATCTGTAGTCAGTTCCCATCTCTTAGCCTTTTGCTGTAATAAGGCCCACAAGGCAGAGGTATTTAATTTGAGGGTTGATTCCCCTAATCCTCTCCCTACCAAGGGCACCCACAAGACAGTGGAATAGGGGCTGGGAGTGTGCTAGGGCATGAGCACACATCGGTGAGCCATAACGCACTACATCTGAGGTCCCCTACTACTCTGAGATCTCCTATAAGTTTATCCTGCGGCCGGAAGACACCCAGTTACCGTGTATGGCAAACGTAAACGCACTGTAGGCGTCTTGATTATTGAGAGGCTATGTACTGGTTGGGAAGACTTATGCATAGCTACTCGCTTTTCACCACGAGGTTAGGAAGCGGTGTTAGCTGGAAGCGAGAAGGCATGCAACGATGAACTTAACACACACTTATACCTAATACACTAGATGCATCATATCTCTCTGGCAGATTAGGAATTAAAACGCACACACACATACACATAAACACACACACATATACATACATATATATATGGATATATATATATATATATATATATATATATATATATATATATATATATATATATATATCAACTCACCTTTAAGAATAAAAAGGCATGGATGCTATATGCGGAATAAAAACTAAAGAATAGTCAACTAGTATTTATGTATGTTCCCGGCTTCAACTCGACTTAGATTCTCTTATGTATTCGCCCAGATTCGGCATTTTATAGTTCTTATTTCCCTTAAATGAAGCAAGAATTTATGGAACGCTGTGTTATAATATCTTGAATGGCATATATTGCGTAAACATAAAACCCTACAGTCTGTTATTAAATGAATAAGTATTGTATATATATATATATATATATAGATGTATATATATATATATGTGTGTGTGTGTGTGTGTGTGTATTATCTCAGCCCATTTAAGAACCTCGTTTCTCATGGTTGAGCACTTTCAGTTTAATCAAGTCGGTCAATTTACCATTTATGCATGGATCATCATATAATTACTAGATCAATCTGACTGACGTAAAACAAAAAGCATTTAGAAAAAAAAATGTTTAATTTCAACGTTATCACACTGGTTTAACGGTAGCTGAATTGATACGGTCCTTGCTAATCAAGCAAAATATGGCATCTGTCCTCGGGTGCGAATCCATCGATTGGTGTTAATCGTGACACGCTGCACTGAAGATCTCCAAATGTATGAAACACTAGTGCCACTAGGTATATAATTATTATATATATATATATATATATATATATATATATATATATATATATATATATACATATAGATGAAACACTAGTGTCTGTAGGTATTTTATAATTATAGTTAATAAATAATTATGACAGCCCCTTTAAGAAATTCGTTTCTTATCGTTGAGCACTTTCAGTTGAATTAAAGTCGGTCAATTTAGCTCTTATGCATAGATCATCGTATAAGGATTAGATCACTGTCTGACTAACGTAAATGAAAATTTATAATTAAGATGTTTAAATCCAACGTTATTTCACGCGGTTAATGGTAGCCGAATCGATTAGATCTCCCCTAATCGAGCCAAAGATGTCTCGTGTTGCGGGGTTCAAATCGTTCGATTGGTATGAATCAAGACACCCTGCACTGAAGATTCCCGAAAGGATGAAACACTAGTGTCTGTAGGTTTTTAATTATTTCAGTAAAAAAAATAATTATATATATATATATATATATATATATATATATATATATATATATATATATATATATATATATATATATTCAATCCTTTAGCGGGTTATCTCCCCATGAAAATGGTTGATATAAGGCATATAAATATATTGATCATAGATAGTAATGTAAAAACTGCGGACCCCTTTGTTTCATCTTTTGTGGAGAATTTTATGAATATAATCTAAATTCCAGAAAAAAACGGACATATTCGACGTTTTAAAACGGGCCGATCTAATACCGCCCTAAGTTTACAGGATAATTTAAAGATTTGAAGCACTTTCTCTTGTTCACCTTAGAAAAGATCTATAACATGAGTAAACGACGGAAAATAGGACATATTTTCAGCTTTAATTACATTATGTATTTGTAATCAAATTAGCAGTGCTCAACATGGTTCAACGCCACTTGTGTTGTCTACTATTGTAAATGTTTTGCATATATATATATATATATATATATATATATATATATATATATATATATATATATATATGCATATATATGCATGCACACACACAAAATTAACTATTAAATATCGCCAACGGAGCATTACTGTGCAAAATAGAATTATACTTTATTTCTATTTTACATCTAGTATGTATCATTCTGTAACTGGATATTTAAAACTGACCTTTGCAGAGATTCCTAAATCTCATAGGAAAACACTCCGTGAAAACAATTATTTAAACATACGTTTTATAAAAATAACTGTACACCGTTTTTTTATTTGATGTGGAAACTTAAAGATAGAAATCCAACACAATAAAATAACACTATATTAGAAAAGAATAACACCCACTACAAATAACAATAACCTAAACTCTAATATCATTCACCTAAATAGAAACTATGACGTCAATAATAAGGTCAAATTGTGGGAGTGTATAAAACGTGTATGTCCGCAGAACATAAATTCCTTACAAACAATGTTTACAATCCAAAATACAGTTGAAATGGAAAAAAAAAAAAAGATAGGCATGAGATCATAAGATGTTCAAATCACAGTCAATGAAAAAGCAAAAAACTGATTAAAACAGTTGAAGGTACACATTACTAGATGCTCAGAAAGAGAAGGGGTGATCTCTAATACCCAATTAAAATAACTACAGATAATATAGGGGAAGAAACTATGGCCATTTCCCTGGTGATGTTACCACAGCTTAGAATACTACGCCAATCTAAACCAAACCTTGTCCCGGAATCCTTCATAACAATGCAAATTATATTTAAAAAATAGGTATTATACTCAAGGTAAGTGGTAAATAAACAAGAAAACATATTCTACACTGCTTCGCCGTTTACAGGTATATTTGTAGCATGGATAGAATTTGCTAATTATCGCATCAAGTGAAACCGCAATTTATTGTAGTCATAATTGTCAAAAAAAAAAAAAGGAAATGAAAAAATATCTGATATGTAAAACAAATATAAAAAAACAAACCACGCATAATATTTCAGCTTGCATGCAAATTCTCTCAAAATCATTCGAAATGCGAAAATAGTACTTAAGAGAGAATGTAGTCCAAAATTAATTCCAGCATGACGATAGATATAATCCGATTGGAAAGATTTCGAAACAGCTGAAATAATGAAAATTGTTTTTTTTTTCTGGACAGTGCAGTAAGATCAAAGAGAAGTCGATCGTCAGTCAAATGGGATCGAGGAATAAAAAGAAGAGAAATGCAGCATGTTAATATTCATCGCCGACTTAATTAGAAAAAGTGTTTTTTTTTTAAAGAATCAGCCTTAACGAAAAAAATCATCCCGTAGAAGTTTGTATTACTCTGACCGGAAATTGACTATATAGAACGAAACAGATATTTCGGTAAAGTCTTAACTTAAATGTCATTGTTAAAAAGATTAAATCGATTATACACACCGCACACAATCCTTACCTTTACGAATTTGAAAACTCTATAATAGCTCTCGTAAAGAGGTCATAATTAAAAGAAAAGGAAGCACCCTCTTTACCATATTCTAGATAAATTAATAATTTAACACAAACACTAAAAAACAGACCTCATATTTTTGTCCCTGCTTAAAAACAAACAAAAATACTACAAACTTGAATACAAACAGTTTCTATATAACAAAGCTTACGAAGTTAAACCTCCTACCATATTAGATAATATCATTACTGATGCAAAAATGCTTCTATAAAATATGAACATTCATAACTATACGGAAATAATACCTCCAGGTACATCGAGATTCACGCTCACGAACCACAAGCTACACTTTCAAGATAACCCTACTATTAGGTTAATCTGCGCTTTGAGCTTAGATATTGGTACTGTCAGAAAAAAAAATACTAGATAGAATTATCCCATCAGTAATGAAAAAGTAAGCTTACCTGTTTGGCAAAATTCTCAATCAGTAATCAATTTGTTCAATAATCTCAAAGATAAACATAATCCTAGTTTCATTACATTTACCATAAACAATTATCACCAATAAATGTCTCCTATATATTTAAACACGCACGTTATTTTTTCATAACAAAACACTCAGATTTCATAGAGTTACAAACTAGACAGATTCTTCTGGTCACGCGTTCTCTCCTATACTTTCACAATAAGCATGCGACCCAGAAGGACACCCCTGATAGTTTTGATATCTTCAGGGGCTCTTCAGACTCGTCGGTGGTGACGGATTTGTTCGGGATCTTCCTAGTAAAAGAGTTTAAAATACATTTCAACCAGATCCGGGAAGGTCTTTATAGAGACGCTACAAGTGCCAAGAGTATAGAGTATGATAAAACTGTTTAAGATCTTCATGATTTTTTTATTAACTTTAGACTCACCATAACAGTTGAACCTAACAAGAAAACAACTAACTTCTTAGATATCTCACTTAACCTTAACTCTGAAACTTTCAGCCCATACCATAAACCATACATCACACTATTTTATGTGCATAAGTTTTCAAATCACCCTAATTCAACAATTTAATCCATAATACCCTCCATCTCCACCAGAATCCCTAGGATATCAGCTGATAAAAAGACCTTTGATCAAACCTCCATGTTTTATAATAACGCCCTTAGAAATTCGGGTTATAATGAAAAGATAATATATAACCATAAACACCAAGAAACTCACCGATTACCCTAATTAATTACTCAGGTAGGGGGTGGTTGGAAGGGTCCAGTGTGGAGTTTGAGGCAAACCGACTGGCAGCATGTTAGCCTTGTCGGTTGCTGAGGAGACAACCTCGTGATTGTTGGTTAGTGGGGGAATTGTTGATTGCCCATTATCTACTACACTGTTGTAGATTTTCCAGAAGTTTCGAGTTCCTGGTTTTTGTGCTTCGATGCGCTTTTTAGTGGTTTCCGAAAATTCTCTCTTAGCTGTCGCTATTTCTTTCTTAACGTTATTTCTAGCTTCTATATACTTCAGTCTGTTTGAACTGGACTTATATCGGTTAAACCTACGGTATGCATGCTGGTTTTGAGCAATGGCAGTTGCACAAGTCGACGTAAACCATTGGAGAGAGCGGGGCTTACTATAAAATTTCCGCATGGGAACATGCGCTTCGATTGCAGTTTTAAACCAGTCAGTGGTCTCGTTTGCTCATAGTTCAGCAGGGAGAGAGAAAATAGTTTTCCATGGAGCATCTCTAATTAGTTCCCTGATGGCTTCCCAGTCAGCCTTATTATAATATCTCGTTGTTTTGAGCACTGGCTCTTCAGTTTTGGGTCTAGAGTTTAGGGCGATTTCAACCATTATCACTGCATGATCAGCGTTCCCGAAGGGGCTGTGGGCCTTCGTTATGCAGTCATCGGGAACTGTGGTTAAAAACAGATCTAGAAGTGATGCGTGTTGTTCTTCCTGGTCAGGGAAACAGGTTGGAAACATAACAATTTGTGATAGGGAGTGAGATATAGCGAAGCTATCGGTTGTGCTGCCCGCTGCATCTGTGTGAGTAGAGAATCCAAGCCAGTTTTTGTGGTGGACATTAAAGTCACCAAACACATGTATTTGTGCGCTAGTGTCGAGGGTCAGTGCCGTGTCTATGCTGTCAGATACTTTGTTTATAATGGAGCAGTCCTGAGTCGAGGAAGAGCGGCAGAGAAAATAATAGTAGCTAATATTGTGTTGCATGTTTAGTCTAAAGCACATAAAGGCTTGATCATCTGTTTCTAGGTTTGTTTCTCTAGTCAAGGGAAGGGTATTACGAATGTAAACTCCAAGTCCGTGCATATGTCTGTCAGAGTCCTTACGGCAGAGTGGGAGATATCCAGGCATGTTAAAGTGGTTAGAGGGAATGGAGGAGTGTAGGTTAGTCTCACTTAGTGCTAAGATATCCGGGGTATTTGTTAAGAGAAATGCTTCAACATCAGCTAAGTTAGTTCTAAGTCCACGGATATTTGTGAATGAGAGCCTCAAGGGAAAAGGCAAGTTGAATTTGTTTGTCCCTAATCCTGGTTTAAGCTTATTTTTTGATTGTACTGTCGTCATATTTTTTTAAAAGTTTCGGTAAGGGGGAGCTAAACAAGAGGTTATGCGGAGCTTCAGACATGCATCACATGTAGATCATCAGCTGACCTTTCTCCAATTAGGATTGTGGCCTTAGGAAACCCCACCGGGGATGAGTGCAGGGTCCCTTTCCATGCGCGTCATGGCACTACAAACAACCCGATATTATTCAACTGTTGATGGAGCAGCCGCTCTAAGCGCTACCAAAGAGTTAGGGCTCCTGTACTACAAGTCGGGAACAGCAGCCAGGAACTGTCAATCCGGTACCCTCAACCCTGTAGAAGAAGGTCAACCCAATCTAATCGCTCAGGCATATATTATACTCAAGCACTCCCAAATGTTCAGTTTTAGGGGTGGGGCGTGCTGAGAATGGGGAAGAACGGCGTTCATTGCCCTAGCCAGGAAACAAGATCTACCGCTGGGTGTTTCTGTCGAATAACTGAGATAGTGTCTCTGCGCTTGACTAATAGGCAAAGAAGGAGTATGGAAGCCGGGCGATAGACAGATCCTATCTACTCCCTAAGCAATGATGGTTTGCAAACCGGTGAATTTGTTTGAGTCACAAGCTCTAGGAAGGTTGTCATCCAAGACTGAAGAGGCCTCTCTCCCCTTTGGTTTGGTTTCAGAGTTTTCCTTCTCCTAGACGGATGATCTGGGAAGACCTACTGGGTCCGTCAGCCCTGAGAGGGTTTTCTCCGCGCCTAGGTTCTAATCCAGGTATTTTTGCGACCCCGCGTGGTTAGTGTTACTGGGTTAGTTTGTGGGGGATTATATCTCTACTGATTAGTTACACTCCTCAACGTGATTTAGGGACATGCTATTTACTTGTTAATGGATAAAGGGGGTGGGTGAAGTTCATGCAGTGTAAGCGTCTATGATTGTAAGAGGGATTGGTAGGGAGGAGATAATGTGATTTTAGTCTTACCCTTTTTTTATTTTATTTATGTTAGCTTAGGTCTAGGACAATGTTACAGTATGAGTAGGTATTAAGAATTGAGCTACGAGTTGTGCCCGAGCTATTTTAGATGATAGGAGTGTTAAGATGTAAGTGCAATATAGTATGGATAAGACAGCAAGTTTTGAGTCATCCGTAATTAGGTGAATAGATATATGGGCAGGTTTTCAGTAGATGCGAATAGAGTTGAAGTTGTAGGTATTTTCTAGTAAGAGTCATGGGGCATTTTGCATAACAAGGAGTGTTGTTTCAATAACGTATTAATCGTTGCAAAACTCGAGGAGACAGTTGTGTGGTGCAGATCGCTTTGTTTCTGAGTACTTTGGCTGTTAAGTACCTGCCTCTGTGTGCATAGACTGTTAAATCCCTTACTGGATAGGAATGAGCTGTAATGCATGCCTTAGAGGTATAAATGTATAAATGTTTAGTGAGGGCTATTAAAACAGTTTGCATGTGAGGGATTAGTGGCTGGAAGTTAGCGATTCCACTACAGATGCGGAGCAATGTGGGAGTTTAGTGGCGGATAGGTCGGAAGGAGTAGATTGTTAGCGTTCAAGAGAAGAGGGGTTATTTATTTACAGATATATTTCCATTAGGATTTTTGAGTTACAGGTAAGGTTTTGTTTGAAGGGGGGAACTTTTTTTTTTTGCATGCAGGTAAGACAAACGCAATCGTCTTGGAGGTAAAATGTATAAGATTTCGTAGCTAGCGATTAGGTTTTTTCCTCCCAGTTATAGGAACAGCCAGTTCGTTGGGATTTGGAATTGTAGTCATTAAGGTCAGGCGCAGAGTGTTGCATCTACTCAGAAAATTAACCCTAGTATCAAAGCTGGGATTATGTATATTGCAGTTACAAATATAGTGACAGTTAAATATCGAGCCACGTGCAGTGGTTTGGTATGGTATGGGTATCATGGAGGACACTTTAATACAAGCAAGCGTACGGTGATTGCATATATTAAGTATACTACTTAAATAAAGTTCTTCTGTCTTCTATAGTAGAAAAAAGGTGGTCCTAGCTCTGTTCTATATTCTTGCATAGGTTATTCCTTATCGAGTAGAGTTCAGACCATAAAAACTGCTCGCATGGAACTAAAGTGTTAGAGACCATTTTTAGGCATATGTAGTTTAAATGCATTAAATAAATAAATAAATTTAAAGAGAAGGTATTAACAGTTTATACATATATATACATATAAATACATATATATATACACATATATACATATATATGTATATATACATATATATACATACATATATATACATATATATATAAATATATATACATATATATGTATATATACATATATATACATATATATATATATACTTATATATATAAATATATATATATATATACAATAATTATTCTTTTAAATAACAGAGTGTATTTGTGTGTGTCTGTTTGTTTACATTTTCCTACGGAATAACTCTGTAATTTTTCGGTCCACAAACTCGAGATTTGACATGAAGGGGTGTTGAGATCTATCTTAATAATTTTATTTTAACCATGAAAATAAATAGAAAAGGGGCATAATTAGGGCAAACGTTTTTAAAAAAAAATGACCCCTTCGGTCTCTATTAAATTATACAGCAAATATTTGGACTAAACATTTAAACATTGACATAGAGTTTATTC
>NC_136509.1:43432398-43464898 GCF_053919585.1 Euprymna scolopes
ATCTTACCTCAGGGTGCCAAGCCTTTACGTGAGTATGTACCAGCACATGATGGAAGGAAATAGCTCCTGGAATAACTATGAACAAAAAAAATCATCCACTTTTTATATAGCGATCCACGTTTATTTTGGAGACACAAACGCGCATAACGACAATTACAATATAATACATGGAAGGTTGTAAGTCCGAATATGATAACTGGAACGAATGGGAATTATGCTCATTTCTACATTTTGAAAGTCACTCTCTTTAGCATCCACTCGCCATTTTCGTGAGAAGTCATAATAATTTTAAGTCTAGGACTCGAACAAGGAGGTAAAGAATTACTCCCCTTTAATTTTACTTTTGTATCGTCCTAACACATATATTTTAAAACCTTTGAAATCACTACTATATATTGATTATACTATATTATCCAGTATGCAATTGACTCTATAATAAAAAATGGAGAATCTTTATGAATTGAAATATCATGTTTAATTTTACGATCGGGAAATACTGAGTGGATTTTTAGCACACACTCACACGCACACACACACACACACACATATATATATATATATATATGTATATATATATATGTATATATATATATATATATATATATATATATATATATCTTTTACCAGCTTCTAATATCCTACGGTGTTTAATACTAAGAGATGGCTTCTAGTAGTCAGCTACTAGTAGAATCACGACAGGCCAACTAAAGATATTTTAAGATAGATAAACCTGTCTCGTTTTAAATAAAATTATATTTTCATGAATATCGATTTAACTCCAAATATATCTTCGCAATCTATTATAGATACTCTCAAAGACTTTAAACAAATGCTCCTATCGCACAGTAATTAAGCAATTCAATCAGGACAATGAAATTAGATTGTTTGCACAGTCTGCAATGAATATTAACACTTACAACGACTCATTTATGAAACTAAAAACAAAAAGATAAAGTAATAAAATCATTAAGATTTTTAATATCAATCTTAATTATAATTTTATTTTTCATCAGGTAATTACTAATTGAAACTCTTTGTTATAAAGCCAATAAAAATTGTTATTAAGCTAAGATTTTAACGTCTCTTGAAAGTATTTCAAATTTCACCACTTTTAATCTTTATATTTCCTAAGAATATTAAACATAGATTATTGCCTGTTCAACAGTATAAACTCTGCTTAATTTCGACCAATTGTCGAAGTAATTAGATTTGCTCAACAATTATTAATTAAACATGAAGTTACTTCACTCTGCGATAAAACCGAAATAGATTGTTGTCGACATGATTTCCTATTTAAACATTGTGTAAAGATAATTATTAACTTTCCGTGTTATTTTCACTGTTACACTTTTTATTTCAATAGCTATTTAAGACCCTGTAAATATAAGCAATTAATTTGCAATGACGTCGGCAGAAGAAATACGCATCCGTATAGAAATAGTATTAATATTGATTTTTAAAAAAACACTACGTTTTATACCATAATGCATATTTTGTAATAAATTGAAAAAATCTAACATATATGAAGATATTTTTTCCG
Source organism: Euprymna scolopes (assembly GCF_053919585.1). Taxonomy (NCBI): domain Eukaryota; kingdom Metazoa; phylum Mollusca; class Cephalopoda; order Sepiida; family Sepiolidae; genus Euprymna; species Euprymna scolopes. The sequence goes on from NC_136509.1 coordinate 43,433,939, forward strand.
TCTCTTTTGAAATGTTTTGATTGTATTTCTGTTTCCTACTAATTTTTTTTGTCTGGTTCAATCAATGACTTTCGTTCCAAAGCTAAAGAAAATTTACTTTCTCGGTAATAATTTCATTTAAAAATGTTAAAATCCGAACTAAGATATAATTAAATATTTCTGGTGAGGAAACTGCCGGATATTCTTAAGAGCATAATTGCATTTTTAATGAAAATAAAACTAAAATACTAAGATAAACAGCAATTATGTCTTTGTCTTATTTATCCGTGAATGTGTATATATTTCTTTATACAAGCGAATGTTTGTGTGCGCTATGTTATGTGTAAAATATTTCTATAGGGTTATGATTACGTGTGAATTGTTATATGAAGAAATGTATAGGTCATATAGAAAAATAAATTGTCACTTTACTAAATCTAGACGAACTATCTTTGCATTCTACAAAACCATTTATGTTTAGTGAATATTCTTTCTTCTTTTAAGCACTATTGCAGCATTAATAATTAATATATAGTTTATATATAATGTTAAATTGTTTTACTAACACGATGGATTTACATTTAGTGCATTAAAATCAAAACTGGGATTTTAATATAAATTGATAGGGTGCTTCTTAATATTTATTACCTAAGCAGCATCGGCTAATTTCTAGTAGTGTAAAAATTGTATTTCTCACAGAATGTATGATGCAAATATATTATTGCAGTATTAGGATAATATAACATAACATAACTTACCGAAGGGTGTCTAGCTTTTAAGTGTATATGTAGCAGCACATTATAAAAGGAAATGGATCCGGGAATAATTATGAACAAATAAGAAAATCACTTGCTGTTACATGCCGTACACGTGTAATAAGGAGATATAAAAAACATAATACATTTATAACTTAAAATATTGCAGCATTGAGAATTAATATATAATGTATGTTGCAATGTTTTGGGATTAAAGGGGTAGTTATTTAATTGCCGCCCACATCGGCAATATTTGGCATAAGGCCTGGAAAGTGGGAACCCCGCAGGCTCCTTCAGAGGAGGGGCACTCCTGCAATTTTTAAAATTGCCTGAGTAACCCTGTCGGCATTCCCCGGTACGGGCGCCTCAGGCAGCAAGCAATAAACTTGCCCCACCGGAAAGCCCGGTGGAAAGGCCTGGGAGGGTTGATCTCCTAGGTATTACCCAGGCGGTGTAACTCAGTCCAACAGGTGCTGGGCAGTTCCCGGCTGCAAGCATTAAACATATTGAGAGAGCATTGTTTATCGAAAGGAAAACCCAAAATTATTTCTTTATACACTGAACTGACCTCTCTAAAACGAATGGAAGCCGAAACTATTACTGATTATATTGTAAGAGCCGAGACAACTGCACATTCTCTAAAAATGTCTGGTTAAGTTATAAGTGACAGTCTGTTAATTTCTATGGCCCTTAAGGGATTACCGAGTGATTTCAAGCCATTTACTGTCGTGATAACCCAGAAAGAAAAACCCACGACTTTTAGCCAATTCAGTGTAGCACTCAGAAGTTACGAAGAAACTGAAAAAATGATCACAGAAAAAAACGAATCCACAAATATCATGAAATTTAAAAATACACGCATAAAAACACAAAAATTAAATTATACCCATGCCAGGAATAAAAAACGCAACTTTGTCAAAAGCAGGCTTTTTCCTAAGAAAAATACAAAAATTATTTGCTATAATTGTGGACGACCTAATCACAAGAGTTTCCAAAGTAGATACAGGACTCAAAATGGCGACTACATTAAGAATGTAGTGAGCTCTGTTAGCGAACATACATTTTTATTTTCGTGTACATTTGGTGCTTGGCGTAAAATTCTTGGACACTGCAATATTCCTGATATCAAAAAGTTTCCGACTGTAGTTGATGGAATGCGAATACAAACATCAAAAACCTTCAACTGCGACGTCTGTACGCAAGGGAAAATGACAAACTATCAAAGCAAGATACTAGACAAAAGGCCAAAAAAAATCCTATCAATGGTGCATTGTGACTTGAACGATCCCGTAGAACCAATGGCCAGAGAACATTATAGATATGTGTTGAATTTCGTAGATGACCATTCAGGTTTAATAATGGTTTACTTTTAAAAGAATAAATTTGATACCCTGCAAGGAAAAATCTAGCCGACATGGCCCCCTACGGTGAAATCAAGTGTATTCGCTCTGACAACGGTACGGAATTCACCAATAAAGACTTTGAACTTTTACTAATTAACCATCATATCAGGCATGAAACACCAGCTCCTAGATCGCCACACCAAAACGGGACTGCTGAACCTGCGTGGCAGACACTTTTTGAAATGGCAAGATGCCTACTCATTGAATCAAAACTCCCTAAAAACCTCTGGACGTATGCACTTATGGCGGCAGCCTATATGCGCAACAGGTGCTTTAACAAAACACTATCTAAAACTCCATATGAATCTTTCTGCAGTAAAAAAAAACAAATTTAAGCAAAATGCATATATTTGGTTCAACTTGCTTCGCATATATAGAGAAAAAGAGTAAATTGAATAATAAAGCCGACATAGGTATATTTCTTGGATACGATAAAAAACAGTCCAGCCAATTTAATATTTTTCCTGAAAAATATAAAATTAACAAAATCCGTTGTGTAAAAGTCACAGACACGTTTAATTTTACAGACGAAAACCCGTCATATGAAGAGCATGAAATTATATTACCTCAATTAATTAGAACAAATGAAAACTATAAAAATGACGGAGACGAGAGTGTCCATGATGATGATTATGATGATAAAGTCGAAAGATATCCCAAAAGAAATAGAAGACGACCGATTTTTTGTGGTCGACAATATAAAAGATTATCAAATCGACAATTGCTATTCAATGGAAAATGCACCTAAAAGCTTCAACGAAGCAATTAATTCAGAACAATGTGATGAATGGAAAATTGCCATAAAAAGAAATAGATGCCTTAACCGAAAATGATACCTATACGGTAGTGCAACTCCCAAGAGATACGCATGTTATTTCTACCAGATGGGTCTTAACAAAATAGAGTACAGCATCAGGCGTAGAACAGTACAAAGCAAGATTTGTTGCTAAGGGGTGCTCTCAGATTTACGGTAAAGAATACTTTTCTACGTTTTCATCGACCAAAAACCTAACGACAATCAGAATTTTACTGCAAGTCGCATCACAATATGACCTAAACATGCATCAAATGGACGTAAAAAATGCTTATTTGAATGCCCCAATAGACTGTGAAATTTATATTACCCCTCCAGAGGGATTTATAATGAAAAATAAAAATCGTGTGGCGACTTAACAAGTCATTATATGGTCTAAAGCAGAGTGCTCAGTGTTGGAACACAGTATTTCATGATTATATTATTAAACAACAATTTAGATAATGCACTGTAGACACCTGTTTATATACCCAACACAAAGACGATAAACTACTGATTTTGTTTTTGTGGGTCGATGATATTTTAATCGCATCAAATTGGGATATAATGTTAACTGATGTTAAGAGCAAATTACGTAAAAGATTCAAAATGACCGATCTTGGCAAAATATCCTGGTTTCTGTGGATAGAATTTACTCAAAGCAAAGGACTTGTTACGATGACTCAGCCGAGATACATCGACAAAATACTATTAAAATTTGGAATGGAAGAGTTCAAGAAACGCTCTACACCGGTAAAAAATTATATTAATAAAAATATACACACAGAATCTGCAATAATAAATGACACTCAATATCGCAAAATTATAGGTAGTCTTATATATTTAATGACTGCAACCAGGCCCGGCATATGCTATACAGTAACAAAACTGTCACAAAAATTATCACGACCGACAATGAAGGATTTAAACATATCTAAACAAGTCCTACTTTATTTAAAAGGAACTAAAGAACAGATGTTTGTATTTAGAAAATCAAGAAATCCCCTAAAATTAGAAGGTTTTTCGGATTCAGACTGGGCAAACGACGAAGATCGGAAGAGTGTATCTGGATATTGTTTCAGACTCTCAGAAAATGGGACTATTATTTCATGGAAATCTAAAAAGCAACAGATTGTATCTCTCTCTACGTGTGAAGCAGAATTTATCGCGATCACACACACGACCCAGGAAGCACTCTACCTTAAAAATATCCTGAAGACTATTTTAGAGCCAGAATTGATTACAAGCCCCGTAGTAATTAATTGTGATAATCAAGCCAGTATAGTCTTAGCACAGAACACGATAATCAACCAAAGATCTAAGCATATAGGTATAAAATACCATTTCATAAAAAACGAGATAAAAAAAGGAATCCATTATTTTGAATTACATATCATTAGAACAAAATATCGCTGATGTATTTACGAAACCGGCGACAAGGATAAAGCTACAACGTTTTTTGTCCCCAAAAAAACTTGTTGGTGAATTCGACTGAATATTTTTTTTTCTTTCACTGCCCTGTATGTATATAGATTTCTAAATATTAAAAATACAAACCAGCGAAGTTCCACTTATGTGACTGCTCTTACTTATTTGCATGGATATCAGCGGAAAACACTAGGGGTAATGCTCAGAGTATATAGATTTCTATATATAAAAAAAAGAAAAAAGTCCTGGACAAGACGTTAAACTGTATCCATTTTATTTGTATTAAAACTTTAACCTACTAATGCGTAACTAATACTTTTGCTTATAAAAAAGAAATAAATAAAACTCTTCGTAATTTTCCTTTTTGACATTGGAACACAATTAAAATTTTTAAATGCTAAAATTCTAAGATCCAAATGATTTCTAATTTTTGTTAAGTCTAAGGGAATATAAAAATATATATTTATTTTGGAGCAGAACAAACACAAGGGACTTCCCAATTATAAAAAGTAGGGGGATATTGTAATATTTTGGGATTAATGGGGTAGTTATTTAATTGCCGCCCACATCGGCAATATTTGGCACGAGGCCTGGAATGTGGGAACCCCGCAGGCTCCCCTAAAGGAGGGGCATTCCTGCAATTTTTAAAATTGCCTGAGTAACGCTGTCGGCATTCCCCGGTAAGGGCGCCTCAGGCAGCAAGCAATAAACTTGCCCCACCGGAAAGCCCGGTGGAAAGGCCTGGGAGGGTGGACCTCCTAGGTATTACCCAGGCGGTGTAACCCAGTCCAACATGTGCTGGGCCGGTCCCCGGCCCCTTACCTCTTGGGCGGAGTGTCAAGTGACGAATCATTGACGTGTACTACCCTTTCTCCCTGCAGCTGAAGCCGCTAGGAGACACATCCCATCATCCCAGGGGATTAATGGGGGATTTATTTAAATGCTGCCCACATCAGCATTATTTGGCACAAGGCCTGGAAAGTGGAATACCCGCAGGCTCCCCTAAAGGAGGGGCACTCCTGCAATTTTAAAAATTGCCTGAGTAACCCCGTCAGCATTCCCCGGTCGGGGCGCCTTAGGCAGCAAGCAATAAACTTGCCCCACCGAAAAGCCCGGTGGCTAGGCCTGAGAGGGTGGACCTCCTAGGTATTACCCAGGCGGTGTATCTCAGTCCAACAGGTGCTGGGCCGGTTCCCGGCCCCTCACCTGTTGGGCTGAGTGTCAAGTGACGAATCCTTGACATGTACTACCCTGTCTCCCTGCAGCTGAGGCCGCTAGGAGACACATCCCATCATCTCAAGAGAGTAATGGGGTAGATATTTATTTGCTGCCCACATCAGCAAAATGTGGCACAAGGCCGGAAAGTGGGGACCCCGCAAGCTCCCCTAAAGAAGGGGCACTCCTGCAATTTTAAAAATTGCCTGAGTAACCCCGTCGGCATTCCCCGGTCGGGGCGTCTCAGGCAGCAAGCAATAAACTTGCCCCACCGGAAAGCCCGGTGGCAAGGCCTGGGAGGGTGGACCTCCTAGGTATTACCCAGGCGGTGTACCTCAGTCGAACAGGTGCTGGGCCGGTTCCCGGCCCCTCACCTGTTGGGCTGAGTGTCAAGTGACGAATCCTTGACTGGTACTACCCTGTCTCCCTGCAGCCGAAGCCGCTAGGAGACACATCCCATCATCTCAAGAGTGTAATGGGGTATGATGCCACACAGTCGGACGATTCTATTTATAAACGATGCTGCAAAGAACTGACGAATCAAATTAATTCACGTTATGCTACCAACCAATCAGAAACCAGAATTGCTTCATACATATTAAACCTTTTCTGGAGCAATTTCACATGTTCTTTTCCCGGGTTTCAACACGGTAAGAATATTTTGTTCTGTGAAACTGTCTACTACAAACAAGTCACCTCCCAGGACTTGTGTGTAACAGCGAACCATCTGAAACTGTTCTGAAACTTAAAATGGCTTACACTTCTAGACTGTATACATAATATTTATTGGAATTTTTAAAAATAAATTGAAATAGGTATTCTTCATGTAGGTCTTTCATCGCTTAAGATTTTAAAATGGATTTTTACAATTTAAAAAAAAATGTATGTAGATATACTAACTTATTGTAGCTTGTATTTTTCATCCTTGTAAATCTTTATCCTTTTTTGATTGGACCTTTTACAAGCTATGTTTTGCCTTTTAAAAGACATACTACAGGAAACAATTATTATCTATATATATAAAAGCGAAAATGTATGTATGTATATATGTATGTATGTATGTATGTTTGTATGTTTGTGTGCATGCTAAATACTTTCGACAGACAGAACAAGAGTTCACAAATTTGGTCTAATATGAAAGGCCCGTCTTTCGCCCGACAAATATCGAAAGATTGGCCAAAAACGTTATTTTTTTCACCCTGAAATCAGCACTTTTCTACAGGGGGAGGTCAGCAGAAACCGTTCTCTCATGACGAATTCGCTTCTACGCATGCGTTATACGACGTCGTAACCTGATTTAGTTTAAAGATTTAAACAAATGACTTAATTTCGTGTACGTCGTGTAAGATCAGTTGGTTAGAGCCCTGGGTCATTATCTAAATAGTTTGGGTTCGAATCGTGGTGTGAGATGTCTTTTGTTTCCGATTTTTTTTAAAATTTACCCCCCCCAAGCACACACACCTCCAAACTCTCGGGCAACGCCGGGTACCCTCCCCAGCGCTAGTCTAGATATAAAAAAGTGAAAATGTGTGTATGTATGTGTGTTTGTATGTCTCGCAAAAACTTTCGATACGGGCCAAGAATTTTCACCAGAAAGGTATCATTTTGAAGCTGCAACCTTCTACCGACAAATATCGAAAAATTGGAAAAAAACATCAATTCCTTCACCCTTAAATCATCAGTTTTGTACAGGGAGGGGCGCCGAAGATATCATTCCTTCATTTTCTCTCATCTTGCTACTACGACAATGACGTCATGTTTGACCTTGAAAAGGTTCACGTTAGTTTCAACCACCTGAAAATGTTATTAAAGTTTTTATTTTGTCTGTTCTTTATTGTATATCTCTTTGGCGTAGGGGTAATGTGTCGGGTATTTTTTTCCGTTTTAGCCTCGAGGCTTCGGGTTCGAGCCTGTCTTTGTACCTAAACTTTTTTTCCTCTTTTACATGTGTTTTCCTTTTTTACGTTTGTCTGCTGTTTTGATTTGTTTTGCTTTTTCCAATTTTTCTTAACATCGTGTTTTTTTTATAATATTAAAACAGGATTACCCTCTCCTACATAACACCCCCAAACACCCGGGCAACGCCGGGTATCCCCGCTAGTAATTAATGAAACTGACTTACAGGCGAAATAAATCGGTATTACATTACATAATACTAGTGCCAGAAATAAATATTTCCGCGAAAGGCTGATAGTGTTCGGCAAACGAGGTTTTTTTTTCAATTTTTATAGATAGGAACAAACACCTATTTATGTAAGAAGTTTAAAACAGTAATAAATAAATATAAATAAAAATAATAAATGTAAAAAGAAAATCAACGCTTCGTTCAAGATAGATAAGTGCTGAAAACATCAATATGTCCCTCTTTCTCAGGAAGATCGATTGATATTAACATAAGGGGAGCGAATGTGAATGAAAGAAAAAGTAAAATGCATTTTTTACAATATTATTTTTTTAATACTTTAACGAATAAATTACAAATTGATTCTTTGTCAACCTTTATATTATTAAAACCCAACCGTGTTTGAATGTATGGTTAATGTTAGTTTTACCCATTTTGAATTGTCTTAAAGCTACACCGCTCACTTGTTTTACTACCAAATTTCAATCATTTTTTTACTGTCCATGGGTCCCATTCTCAGATTTTTAAATAAACATTTTCAATTTTCGTTCATTACAACAAAATTATAATAAATTTACTGGTGCTACAAAAGTCCCCAGAATGAGTAAAGAACGAGAGAGATGGTTTCTCCTTATTGGCTGTTGACTACCATAGCAACTTTTCAGCACTAACGGTTTCTAAAGACGATTTATTTTGAATCGCTGCTTGTTACCATAGGCACATTTTCGTCGTAAATTATAGTGGAAATGTCGCTCGCATGCGGTTTTATTTGGGGTATATACAAAGAGTAATAAACGCGATGCTCTTTGCAGTACTAGGGTTGATAATATTTCGATTACGGCACCTGTCGTTTATCTGTTTCTTTCTATTTATTTACTTAATTACGCTTTTATTTGATTTTTTTTATTTAATATTTTTTATAGATGCATTACAATGCGAATGATATTGAACACACACAAGGAAATATTATTTCAAAGCAAGGCCTGCAAAAATTGTGAATTGCATAGAAAGATGCGAGAAGGAAAAGAAATATGATTAACATTGTGTTTAGTAAAAGTGAAAGGACTAGTTGTTAAATCTGGAAAAGCAAAAGACAAAATATTCTACTAAAAAATATAATACATTTATAACTTACAATAATGCAATATTCAGAATTAATAGATAATGTATACGTATTATTTATTAAATCTAATCAACAATCGGTTTCAATTTCGTCATAATCTAATTTTACTTCATAATAATTGTATTTCTTAATCGTGTTAATAAAAAAATATTATATGAAAAAAGGCTATTGTTCATGGACGCATTTGGTGATACATGGAATAATTGATTCGGCACACACACCTAGGCACTCACATGTATATAATATATATATATATATATATATATATATATATATATATATATATATATATACATATATTGAGAGAGAGAGAGACGTAGTCTTGAATATGTAACACGACGTTACGTATTTATTCATGTATGCATTTTGTTTTTATGTTAACCTAAAACGGTTCGTGGAAGCAATATTAGTCAATGACTATAATATTATTTTTATAAGATGAATAGTCAGATTAAATTCACATTTTCGATTTTTTTTACTAGCATTTCAGCACGGCGTTGCCCGGGTCTTTCGATGTGTATGTTGAGCAAAAAGAAAAAAAGTGGTAGTAGGAAGGCAGGCTCGAACCCGTGCCGAAAAGGAGGAAAAGAACGGGTGTAAAACCTAACGTTTATGCTGTTATGACCACCGCCAATCCGGAAGCGACATTTTTTTAAAAATTAAGGCTAGAACATCTAAAGGAGAGGATAACTTTAAAAAATATCGGCGAAAAAAAAGTGTCCCCCCTTGTAGAACAGTGCCTAGTTGAAGGGGAAAATATTAATGTTTTTAGCCAATTTTTCGATATTTGTCGCATGAAAGGTCGAACTTTAAAACGATACTGATCTTGTTAAAATCCAACGCCTCTATTGAAGGTTTAAGGCAGACATGCAAACAGACACACACATACATTTATATATTGGTAATTAAATATTTTCGACCCAAACTGATGAAAAAGCTTGCCCTATCTATGAATACCCTTCATGTAAAATTTCAAATAGTTAGACCAGAAATTGTCCGAGTAATTTGGAAGTGACCGCAGAGGTCAATTTTTTTTTAAACTTTGATCCCCTATTATTATCCATTAAAATTTATTGCTTTGGGCTCAAATCAAATTATTTAGTTAGATAAATTTCAAAGGAACGTATATCTAAAATTTCAAGTGCGTAGACCCAAAATTGTCGGCGGACTTTGGTAGAGTTCTCAAAAGTCAAATCGTTGAACATTGAACCCTTAATCGCCAAATATCTGGCCAAAAACCGATCACCTCGATTTTCCCAAATCTCAATACTCTGTATATCAAATTTTGAGTCTGTAGACTAAAAATTGGCAGAGTTATTGTGTAGGAAAAGGTACGCACACACACACACGTTCACTTATATATATATATATATATATATATATATATATATATATATACTCATCCACATACAGTACTGTTTCGCTGTTTCACAGCTCATCAGTGCGGCTAGACAGGCAACTACCTCAAGCCAGGATTGACACCCGACCGTTTACACGGCAGTCAAGGCTTCTAACCATTACGCTATTGGCGGCTGCTTGAACGATATATATATATATATATATATATATATATATATATATATATATATATATATATATATATATATATATATATATATATATATATATATATATATATATATATATATATATATATGTATGTATATATATATATATATATATATATATATATATATATATATATATATATATATATATACCATGACAAAAATACCCATTTTTTATTTTTATCTTCATGATATTATATTTATTTGCCTTTTATGCATATTTTTACATGAGAAAATAGTTCGATTTTTCCAAAAATTCGTAAAGTTTGATATATTTTACTTACTAGATTTTAATTGTTAACGAATTTTACAGGCATCACGAGAAAAAACGAATCAAACAAAAATTATATTTCATCAGGCATAATTTAATAACCATGATAAAATTAATGTCATTTCTGTAAAAATTGTTTTATTAAATATTTGTTTTATATGTATATGTATCTAACTGTTTGATCACTGTGTATTTGTAAAATCTACTTAAGCTAAGACACTTAGAATAGTCCTGTAATTATTGATCGAAATGATACAATAATAACAGCATATTTGTATGATTCATCTCTGTTTGTAGGTGAGTATGTTGTATGCCCGCTAAAGAAGGTTAACAAATCTCAATTCTATTGAAATACGAATTATTTATTTAGGTCTGCCATCGCTATATCTGGAACAAGAGATCTGATACACATAAATATGTGTTTTGTGCCGCCAAAAAGAACATCCACAAAAGCACCAAATTAAAGCTCAATCGTATGTAACTCCGTAAAACCCCTATACCATATTTGATGAGCCTTTTATTTTTCGATAATTTTACTTGTTCATATTTTACATTTAATTGGAGTATCTTTGTGCTAAGGTTAATTTTAAAAATTAACTTCGAGTCGAGAAGGAAAAAGAAACACCGCACAATGGAAAATTGTTATTTTAATGTTACTTTAGAACATTTATGCAACAAAAATGCTACAGAAACACAATGAACTTATTATTTTGTAGCATAGGTTTTCTTCAATTTGACAGCTTGCAAATTTTAAGGCATTCTCTAGAATTAGTCGGCGACAGTAATCAGGTGAAATTGCATCAAACTTCTTTTTAATTTTTGTTCAAAGTTTTTCCAGATTTGACATGTTATCATTGCTAAGCTGTTGCCTGATATAATGCCGTATGTTATCGAAAAGATTAAGGTCTGCAGATAGTGCAGTCCAATCCAAATACGGAATATCATGCTCTTCAAGGAACCTCTTGATATTGCCGACTGTGTGAATGGGAGTATGGTGATGTGTTTATCATCCAAACTCTGGCCGAAATAGGATAGAAAATTACCAGGCAACATATTAATGTACATAGTCAAATTAATTCGACCTTGCAAGCGATGTATATGTCTTAAATATTTGCACTAATAACGCCCCACGCAAAAACTGAAACTCTACCAACTTTCAGCGTTGAAACTGTGCACCTGAGGTTAAATTAGTCATTAGTAACTTGCTTTCGTCGCCAAAAAATCACTTTCGACGAATATGAAGAGTCATGATCTTCATTGCATCCAGACGGCATTTTCTGTTCTATAAAGAAACCATTTACTTGCATCCTGCAACACAGCCTCGCAAATTAAATTAATTCAACATGTCTTTCACTGTAGAAAGGGGGCATTTTTAACACGATTATTCTTCGGATAGATTTGGGAGGGAGCGTGTCAAATCCGTTTCTTAGGTTGCGGATCTTGATAGCATTGTCTTCCTGTCTGTCAAAAGTAAATCTGGGAGGACAAGATTTAGGGGCATCATGAACACTGGCGGCGTTTTGGTATTTTGCGCATTTATTCGTACCGTTTTCTGATCTCATTTCAATCTGCGGCCGTTTTCTCAATTGGATTAATCAGAAACGTGGAGATTAATGAGCTGCTGACAATCACAAAGAGAGACTAACCTTTATGGACAATGTTACGTTGTATTACCTAGCAACAACCTCAATTGCGATTAGAGATGCTAAAATGTGCATATTTTACGATTGGAGATGCGAAGGCGTAGATATATGAAGCGGGTTCTAAGCACATTAATTGTATAGAGGTTGTTTTGGCCTTCTCCATTTAAAGCTAATTTATTCAATTGACGTGAACACTAGTATACTCCAATTAAAAGGCAAATGTAAACAAATAAAATTTACGAACAATAAAAAGAGAATCAAACGGGTATAGATTGTTAAAGCAGTTTAGTTCTATTATGCTTACTTTTGCTATTTATTAAATAATATTACCAGCGCGGATTTTGTTTGGCAGCACTGCCTATATATATATATATATATATATATATATATATATATATATATATATATATATATATATACAGGGTGGCTTTAAAGTTATAATAAAGCAATGCTTGAATCAATAAACCTGTAAAAAAAAGAAATATTAACTATTAATACAAATATAATACAATAAAGCAATAAGACTGTATAGTAACTTTACGGACACCCTGTATATATATATATATATATATATATATATATATATATATATATATATATATATATATATATATATGGTTTTCGATATCTATCTATCTATCTATATATATATATATATATGGTTTTATATATATACATATATATATGGTTTTCGATATCTATCTATCTATCTATCTATCTATCTATCTATATATATATATATATATATATATATATATATATATATATATATATATATATATATGGAGATATATAATGAGAGTCAAATTATTAACGAGATTGCATTTTTTTACCAGTTTCAGAAACTTACCGGTAATTTCGTATCAAAAGCTTCGGAAACGTTGGCAATGCTGAGCTGCGTGTACTGTGAAATTTTCGTACTCTTTCGCGCAATGTAAACAACCTGCCATCGTAATTGTTTTATCCACGGTATTTGAGGTGTGTCAAATTATTAACAAGGCGGTTTGTTTGGGGAATAAAATGGGCCTTAAAAGTTGTTTAAGTAATTCTGAAAGGAGTACTATTACAGAACCGCTAGCAAAAGAGAAAAACTACGCTAGAAATATCGAAAATGATAGGAAAATACAATCAAACTCTGAAGAACTTTGTCAAGGACCCTACAAATGTACGTAAGAGAGGTGATAAAGGAAAGTCTAGAGGTGTTCACGCCGTTTTATACTCCAAATTAAACGAGAAGTCTCTGACAAAGCCGGATTGAAGAATCTCTCAAAAAGTATTCAATATCGCCTTCTGAAAGAAGTGGCAAAATCTGTTGCCTGTGAATAAGCCTCCATTAAAGCAACATCACATAAAAAACAATTAAAATGGGCAGAGGACAACATGAAAACGGTTTTTCCAAAATTTTGTTCACGTATGAAGTGCGTGTCACGCTTGATAGCCCAGATGGCTGGAGCCAGGGATGGGTTCTAGATGGACGACATCGATATCAGCGTTGAAGGCGCCAACAAGGTGTTGGGATAATAATTTGGGATGGGATTATCGAAGGTACTTTAGTTGGCCCATAGAGAGTCCCAGTAGGCGTAAAAAATGACGCCAAATACTAACATAGCTTTTATGAAGGAGCACTTTGAAACATGTCTGAGGAAGCAAAGGTTGACGTTCAGAAGAACGATTATTTTTATGCAGGATAATGCTCCCTCGCAAGCAGAAAACACAAGCAAGGAGTATTTGCAACGACTGTCGTTCTCTGGACTACGAGAGAAGGAGTGGTCTTCGAGGTAACAAGGTTTGAACCCAGTTGAGAACCTTTGGAGTATCATGAAGCGACGCCTCTATCCAAGTGGACGCCAATTTAAGAGGAAAGATGAGTTGTGGGATGCTGCCCAAGAGGTATCGCGAGTAATAACTGCTGACGAAATCACAACTTTGACTAATTCTGTAGACCAACGTCTTTTATTTGTCATTCATGAAAAAGAATCGCATATCCCTAATAATTATGTCAACGTAGAATTGCTATATAATTATTGTGTTCTAAGCATATTTTCTAGTTCATTGGATGTTTGAAAATTATTTCAATGAATAAGTATGCGTATATTGTGTTTTCCTTCACCTCGTTAATAACTTGAAACAATGAAATCAACAGATATTCATATCTTCTGCCATAGTTTCGCTAATAATGCTTTAAACACTTTTATTTTCTGACTGGGGAAGCTAAATACTATCGTGAGCACTTTCTTAAAGTTTCATGGATTTTTATTTACCCGTTCCTTAAATATTTGTAAAAATGTAAACCCGCTAATAAGTTAATACGCAGTATATATATATATATATATATATATATATATATATATATATATATATATATATATATATATGTATGTATGTGTGTGTGTGTGTGGGCGTGGGTGTGTATGTGTGTGTTTATACATATTTACGAATGAAATTGCCCTAATTTTATATTAATAACGTTTTCACATTTGCATTAATAAGGTTATATTTATTTCAAAATTAAAAAAAAAGAATGAATCATATATTTTAAATGTCTAAACGTTAAAATCTTATTCATCCAATAAAGCAATGCACGTTTTTACTGTCAGTGTATTTTTGTTTTAAAAGAGAACAAATACATCAGTTTAACTTGAATTAACTTTTAAAATATTGTACCTATATTTTATTTTCCAGGGATTCTTGAGATATAGATCAAACATTGATGAGCACATATTGGTATGCTCGTTTTCTCTCGTCCTCTCTCTATTTTCCTTTACTCTTTTTTCTCTTTAACTCTTTCTCTCGCTCTCTCTCTCTCTCTCTATATATATATATACACACATATATATATATATATATATATATATATATATATATATATATATATAAGAGCAAATAGTTAATAAAACATGTTAAAAAACACTTAGAAAAAGAGTTAAAACATATTTAATCTGAAAATGAAACACTTAATAAGTGGATGGTTCTTATACCGCGGAGTTTTGAAGAAATACTTTCCTTCTCATTAGAGGGTAGGAATTAGCAAAATGCGGAATCGGATTTTGCATACAAAAGTATTTGATGAAACTGTAAGTAAGTAAAAGATCTTACTTGATAACAAAAATTTAAGCAGAGGGAATATGGTAAAGAAAAAGGTCATTTCACGTGAATGTATAGTCTTATGAAAGCGAAAGTATCCAATGACGATAACATCCAAAAATCCGATCCCAGATTTTGCTAATTCCTACCCTCTGATGAGAAGGAAAGTATTTTTTCGAAACTCCGCAGATTAAAAACCATCCACTTATCAAGTATTTCCTTTTCAGGTTAAATATGTTTTTAACTCTTTTTCAAAGTGTTATTTTTAGATGTTATTAACTATTTCCTCTTATTGTAAGCTCTATCTTCTATTTGGTTTTATCGAGCTTTTATATCTTGTTGAGATTACTTTATAAATATTAATTCTTTAATATTTATAATTTACTTTAGTTTTGCCATCTTGGATCATTTTGGTAAATTTAATTGTAAGTTTTATTTCATATATATATATATATATATATATATATATATATATATATATATATATATATATATATATGTTCGCTCAACACCCGGCACTGCACGTCGTACAATACGCTTAAACATGATATTTGAGTATACAGATTGCATATTTATCATTATAAAATGAATTCTTCATTAAATATATATTACGCGTAATACTTAGCCCTGTGATCTTATTCGCAAAAAGAAAAAAAAAATAAGGATTATTCATCAAATTCCCTTTGTGTGTTACACATTATCACGATAGCTGATATTTGGGTATGACTATGAATTCCCTGGAATGGTCGCTTCTGATTAATGTTTTATTTTGAAATATGCAAATGAAGAAATGCTTTGTGCGATTTCAAATGGTACCTCTTCTTTTATCACACATTAATGAGAAAAAATCAAAATTAAATGGCGAGGTACACCCGAAAGAACGAATGTGATGCAATTTTTGAAAATGCCTTAAATACGTTTTAATAACCAATTGTATTCTGTGGTATCTAAGTGAAAACATGTTTCCTATATTTTTAATTCTCTTTAACATTTTTAGATATCCTAAGCAAATTGTACTAAATCGCTTTTCTATTAGCTGCTTACAGGCAATGACGGTTGGTCATCCCTAAAATTCGAGCGCCACTAAACCAACACAAGGTTCTCGTACTCATCTTAAGCTTCTAATGGAGACCTAGATAGTGTTTTCTCTTCTGGACTTTTTCATCTTCCTGAAACCTTCACGATACTTATGTCATGTACCAAACAAAACTGGTATTGTCACATAAATCTGTGTATTAGTGAATATTTGGACGTCTATAAATAAGAGGAAAATAGTCAGAAATGTTTCCATAAGCCTGCAATTCGAGGGAGAAGCTACCCGAATAGAAATCTGTATTGCACTGACGTATCAAAACAGCGAAGTGATAAAAAAGTAATAATTCTAATCCTACTTGATATTAAATTCATTTTAATATATGAATAGAATATTTGATAAAAAAAACAGTTTATTACCTTTTCTTTTGTTTAATTGTAAAAGCTTTCTTGATGTTGGCCCAGAGTTCTGAACTCTGTATAGCCGCCAGAAATTACCTTGTTTAACTTTTGCCTTCTCAATTCGGTCCGCCTTAAGGCACAGTTGAACTTTTCAGCGAATGTGTCTTTTTATTGTATTTATTTAAAATGTCATGGATTAAAAAGATTCCATGTAGGAACAAACTTTCAGTTTTCTCGACGATTAATTTCTCATGTCACACATGTTGTCATGTTCAGTTCTCGATGCCATCTATGCTGGACAGTAATCTACAGAATTATTCTTTAAATCATTCGTATTACCGTGAATGCCACCACACAAAAGGAAAATGAAAACTGAATTCCTATTTACGTTAATCAACGATCTTGGTGGTCTGGTGGTCTATACTTTTTTTGTGGCAAAAGAAGGTACTGCTACAGCTACTACAAATACTACTGATAATAAAGAAAAGCTAAAGAAGAAGGAATATAAAAAATAGTAAACAGAATATTTAATGATAATAATAATAATAATAATAATAATAATAATAATAATAATAATAATAATAATAATTAAGAGTAAAGCTATTTAAGTAAAAAAAAATATATAAGTATAATACGTGTAAGAAATAGCCTTATTTTAGCGATAATTTTAATCTTACATATTCTAATTTCAATATTGGGTATTATTTTTCAGAGTCTTCGTAATTATTTCAATTAATGTGTAAACCGAACAAGATTTTATGTTAAACGTATGCAGCCCGATGTGAGAGAAGGAATAATTTTAGCTGAGATGGCTTAGGGCGAATGAACATTATACTATGTACAGACTACGTATTTCTGTATTTCATAAAACCAACAATGTAAATTAAAATAATAATTCTTAGCAAATCCAGTCAACATTTCACGTGATACACATATGATGAAATACCATACATTCATTGTTAAGTTCTGTTGTTTAATTTGGGAAATAGGGATTCTAATATCGAATCTGTTCTAGCCGAGTGCCATATTTCCAGCAGGCACGCTAATACAGGGGCTTTTAGCAATCCACCAAAGATGAAATAGATATACGTAAGAAAATGATAGTGATCGATTAATTGGTTTAGCAGTGAATCCTGAACCTGCAAACACATAAAAATATATACGTACATAACGTTATATATATATATATATATATATATATATATATATATATATATATATATATATAGATAGATAGATAGATAGATAGATAAATATTTATACTAGTAAGGATTCCGGCGTTGCCCGGGTGTTTGGAGATGTATGCCGAGAAAAAAAAAGGAAAGGTAATTTTTTAAAACTTTGACACCCATTATTTCCCTCTTAATATTTATTGTTTGGGGTCACATCAAATTATTAAGTTAGATCCATGTTCAAGGGACCTATATCTAAAATTTCAATTGTTTAGACCCCAAATTGTCGGAGAAGTTTGGTAGAGTTCTCAAATGTAAAATCGTGAAACTTTGACCTGTTAATCGCCAAATTTTCGGCCGAAGGCCGATCACATCGATTTTACCTAATTTTACTTGTATATCAAATTTCTTGTCTGTAGACTAAAAATTGACAGAGTTATTGCGTAGGGAAATGTACACAGCCATACAGACATGTTCACCTTTATATGCGTGTGTGTGTATGTGTGTGTATGTGTGTATACACACATATGTATAGAGAGATAGGAGAATAGGGAGACAAAGAGAGAGAGGCAGACAGAGAAAGAGAAAAAGAGTAGAAGAAAATAATATTGACCGTTTAATTGGTGTAGGAGTGAATCCTGTACCTACAAAAAGCATGAATAATTTTGTATACACACACACACACACACACACACACACACATGATACTTCAAGTATATACTAAGTTGAGTGTACGATATACTGAAAGTATGAATGTTTAACTATTATTAACAGGAAGAAAAACATTGAAAATAAATTAAATGTACTTTTAATTGTTAGGTATTTATTACCTAAGTTATGATCTACAGAAATCATACATATATGTAAAATACAGATATTTTTAGTTCTTCATTGAATGAGTCTCATTGAGGTTTCTATTTTCATCGATTGAGATCTCGGGCGCTGCCATTTATTCCGTAAATGATCACGAAAATCTGGAATTTCTCGGAGTTACAATTCTTGCAAAACATAGTTATCACTAAAGTAAGGACTTCTAGAAAATTTATAACCATCCCCATATACTTTTCTGTATCGTCCCATGATATTGCTTCATCAGTGTGTTCTTTGTTATTTACATTTGGATCAAGAGAATGGGAACTGTCGCTATTTTCATCACCTTTACTGTCTTCAGGATATTGATAAGTAGTTTCCTCATCTTGTTGCATCCACATTTCAACATCATTTGCATTAAGTTATTTAACAACAGCGTGGTTGGTCAGTAACCGTTTAGTTTTAAGAAATTTTTCTAGACCAGATGTATTCTCTTATTCTTTCAGTTCAGAAGCCTTTGGTGCTGGGCATAATTTACCCCATGCTTTTGTTAATGTGCTTGCTCGAACTTGATTCCATGCAGTTGCGAGAGAAAATATGGCATATTTGATAGTAAAATGGCGATGAAAATCGCTTATACTCACGGTACTATTTATCATATTCATCATGAAATCATTTCTGCATAAACATTTTAAGTTCCAAATAATCGCTTGATCCATAGGTTGGATGAGAGAAGTCACATTAGGTGGTAAGTAGCACACAAAGATATTCCCGCAAGATGACACTAGTTCTGACTCAGGAAGATGTGCTCTACAATTGTCCAACAGAAGCAAGCAGTTTGAATCAGGTTTACCTAATTCAAGAAAACGCCTCTGGGCAACTGCCACAAATTATTGCAAAAAACTTTTTTAAAACAACTGTTGATTCATCCATTTCGTGAAGAATAATAGAATTCCAGTTTTTAACAATTCTTGATTAATCCATCAATTTCCTGAAGAGTAATAGGATACTGGCAAAGACGAATCTCCTTTCAATGCTCGGGGACACTTTGATTTGCCGATGACAAGAAGCTTAAGTTTATGAGTTCCAGAAGAATTAGTGCATACCATCACTGTTAGTCTTCTTTATTTAATTTGAATCCTTTTATTTTCTGCTCCTCGGATCCGGCGAATGTTTTTGTAGGTAAGCAATTCCAATCCACGCCACTTTCATCAGTGCTGTAAACATCCCCTGGTTTAAAACCATAATCGGCAATTATCGTCTTAAATTTGTCACAATAATTTGATGCTGCGTGTGTATCAGCAAACCGTTGTTCGTCTGACATTCGTTAATTTTCTTATACACGTCTACTCTTAAAGCTCATAAGCCTTCACTGAATTTCATATCTTCTGCGATATTCAACCCTTCCTTAAGAGATTTTGCTTTAGCAATTAACATGGGCCCAGATATTGCTGCACCTTCATTCCGTTTTGCTACAAACCACTCATGCAATATCCGATCGAATTCAACTTGCTTCGGTCTGCGAAGAGTCCTTCCTTTGACATGTCTTTTATTTGAAGAGAAAGGGGCAGTCTTCAATATTTCATCCTTTTTGTTTTTGATGTAAAACAGTGTACTTCTTCCAATCTTATAATCTCTCAATACAAATCAACTCCAGCATCTAATTTTTCTATAATTTGACGTTTTTCGGGAACTTTCAGTGTCACTTGTTTTCTTTTAGAGTTGCAAACCATTGCCATGGGTTGTTTTAAACTATTTTAAATATAGCAATCTGAAAAAAATGCAGTTAGTGTAAATTAATTATCAATAGCTAATCTGCAAATAATTACATAGTACCAATATGAACATTTCTGCGCAATATCTGACTTACCCATGTAACAGTTTTACTACAACTCCGCATCAAATATGCTAATGCAATTTCAATGACAGGACAGTTCAAGTTTAGAGAAAATCCAGTTTTAGAAGAAGCCCAAACAGGAGGAAGTCCAAATGAGAGGAAGCCAACTTCAGTGAAGTTCAAATTAAAGGAGTTTTACTATATATATATATATATATATATATATATATATATATATATATATATATATATATATATATTGTAAGAGATTCCGCAGAAATAAGCAAGCCTTTTTCACATCAGAATCTAGAAAGATGTCGAGTTGAACACACGTGGGATTCTCACTAGAATCCAGAAATATTCCAGCAAGACGTCGAGTTGGACATACGTGAATTTCTGACTCGAATCATAGAAGATGAAAATATGGACCCTTTTTTACTTTAATAAAAATTTACGTTGAGTTTTAAGATGGACTTGTGATAATTTGTTTGTTTTTTTTTCCATTCCGCTAAGGCAAAAAAACCTTCTAAGAGAATTCTCACAATACATACATACATACATATATATATATATATATATATATATATATATATATTCTATAATAGCCTTTGGTATGTCTAGATATATACACACGTTTTTATAAATATATATTAGATATTATATCTTACAAATAGTTGTGTTTACTTACGTAATCATCCGTCGTAAATGATAAGCAATATATGCCAAAATATTCCGACCTATCAAAGATAATCTTTGACCCTACACTTATGTATTTAATATTATATAGACTAAAAAACACACAGTGAGAAAAGAGAATAATGTTTCATAGAAAATATAAAAGGTCATATGAGAAAGCTAGTCAAATTTTATTCAAATACAGACAACTGGAACACAACACAACCACAGTTATACATTATTGCATATATACATACATACATATATATATATATATATATATATATATATATATATATATATATATATATATATATATATATATATAGGTTATGCATAAAATACACTGTAATTTTAATTTCTAGCCTCGCATTGTATTTAACTGAATAAGTCTTCTATATCAAACTTAGTTATTCAGTGACCTTATGTTGTTATACCTCAATTCAATAATATTGATGTAGTTGTAATGTAGTTGGAACCAGAGAAAGTGTCATTCCCTTCAGTTCATATATATATAAAAAAAATAAAATAAATATCAAAATAGAATAAAAGCACCCCTACCCTTACTTCAGAAGAGCCAGTCCCCCCTCCCCACACATACACATTAGTAACGACCTCGGACCACAGCCGCCTTCCTAAGGAAGCAAATAACCCCAAAATACTATAAAACAATATACACATTCCCAAACCAATAAAAGCAAACACACACACGCACACACGCGCACACACATACATAAACACACACGTACACACACACACATACACACACCCTACCCCACCCTAAAGGAAAAGAAAAACACATTAGCAGAAAGAGATAGCGACTGACTACAGCGAGGTCAAAATCCCCCTGGACAAACCAAATAAAAAAGTAATAAAAATTCAACATACCAAGGTATAATAAACACTTACAAACCTCCACCCCTTGGAAACACTTCAAACTAACTACGAAAATTGCCATTTTTACACATTTGAAAATAATTTCTGACGAGGACGCATGACAGACTGTCTGAAACGTGCGTAAAGGATTTCAATGACTTAAAAACATACTTACATGTATCCAAACATAATTCTCAATGAAAAACCAAGACACGGAATAATAAAATAATGTTAAAAAATACACATAGTTGGTGACTACTCCCTTATTTAAATATATATATATATATATATATATATATATATATATATATGATTAGAGAGAGAAAGAGATGTCGCTTTAAGTGCACTCTAAATTAATATTACATAATAATAAAAGAAATCAATTAGAATGGCGAATCATATATATAATATATATATATATATATATATATATATATATATATTATTATTATTATTATTATTAATCGTTTTTAAACGTAAATAAATTTAATTAATGTCCCCGTACGTTTGGCACATTAAATAAGTTCCCCAATAGAACTCTTTATTTTCGTTACAATATTATTTAGATTGCTATCGATTTACTCCTAACGATATGATAGCCGAAAGAGCTCTCGAGAAACTTCCGCCTAGTATTTTATTTAATATATGTGTGTGTGCGTGTGTGTGCGTATGTGTGTGTGTGTGTACATATAAGTATACATACTTATACAGCTTTGGAGTGTTAGAAACTTACTAAGAATAAATAGAAATTTAAAAAGTACATGTATTTCTACGGTATTTCAAATAAGTCAATTAATCTCCTATGGCAACCGTGTAGTTTTCTCCCAGGAATTCATGCTCGTACTTATATGTATCATTTTATAATATTATATGATCTATACATATATATATATATATATATATATATATATATATATATACATACATACACACGTATATAACTCATTATATATATATATATAGAGAGAGAGAGATACATATATACGTATATATGCATATATATATATAGATATATACACATTTACATTTATATATGCATATATATACATATATATAACTATATATACATATATTTATATATATATGTGTGTATATATATGTATATATATATATATATACATATGCGATTATGCGTCTTTGTGTGTATTTATGCATACGAGAAAGCCTGTATCTTTCTGCACAAAAATCACTTACATTCAGATGTGTGTAAGTTGTGTGCCCATAGAATGCATGTGGAATTAGTATAATCTTTCCTCGTTCAAGGAGCTTTACTAACTCACCGGGAACTTACTACTTGAGAATAATAGCAGTGTAAAAGTTGTAGCTATGTAAAGGGATGTAAACTCATCTTCGTTTAATAAAGTTAATATGAAAAAAAATTATAAAAATTATACGGCTTTTTTACTTCGGTAAAGAATAGTTTTTTTTGCCCTTATATATTGTACATACGGTTAATCTGATTTGTTCGATTTCACTGTACGGAACAAACTTTATCTATTTTAACGTCGAATTATTTAGTATCCAACATAAAGGAAAATGTTTATTTTAGTACCGTCCATCAATTGTAAATCTGATTTAAATCGAAGCCATGCTTAAATATAAACTAAACTAAAACACTCACTTGGATTATATATATTGATTATATACTAGCCTATATAAAACAAGAGTACGTCAAGAAAATCGATGACCCAAATAGTAAATATCAAATATAAATACTATTAAGGAAACCAATCGTCACTCAACGTCGTTTTCAGCACTGATTAGATACCTAGAGATTATAACTAGTGGGTGAAATGTAACCTATTTTCAGGCTAGTTGACACCTGAGAAAATTGTAGTGACCGTTGGAAAAAACGACCGGCAGATCGGAAATTCTAGGACAATGAAGTCTATGGGATTTATTCCCCTTAAACGTATATAACATATGGTGCTAAGAAATCTAGAAAAAAATTTCAATCTGTTGATTCCAAATTGGAGGATGAAATACCTACTACACCGGATAATAAAGATACGATCCTTGCAAACGTGCAATTGATTTCTGATACTATCATGTGCCACTGCGGAAAATATGCAAGAATCTGTTCACCTAAGAATACACCAGGCAAGTAGGAAATGTACGGTAGATACAGCGAAATTATAATACTTGGATATATTACCCAGTGTTGGTGAAGTAGAGCAGGCCACATTTCTAGCGTTAGTTACTGTCGATTCAGAATATGCCGCGCAAAAACTTTCTACAAGAAAAGAAAAACCTCCAGCAAATAACAAAAAGGCCTGGCCCAAATTTAACTAAAACATATCCAACCGCATTGAAGCAACGTATATAGACAATATAGACCGACAACTCTTAATTAGTACATTAATTGTCAGCTACGCGTCGGAGAGATTTGATTCAAAAGAGAAACCCATAGATAACAATTGCACTCAGGACAGGAAAGGTGAAGAGATATGACGTTTAATAAAGATTTTTAAAGAAACAAATTAAAACTCTCAGTCCAGCAGAATGAATGGTTTTTTCAGAATTGCAAAATATTTTAAAACAAAATCTTATAAAAATGCATTGATTGAAAGGACACCGTCGTCAGAGAAGGAGCGGGCTAGGAAAAGAGACTCGTTCATTTCCAACACATTTGTTTTGGCAAAATGACTAATTGGGGATAACTGAAGCGGTAGTCTGGCATGTACATTGCGGTTTTATTTTATTTGTTAAAGGATACTAGAAAGAAAAATGGAGCCCTAGCAGTTGCCAAGCGATCTAGAATAAACTCGTCGAAGTAACCCTCAGCAGGCATTTTGTACCAAGCAGACCACAGGTAATCATGTTTAATTATAATATATTATCTATATATTTAACCAGAAAGTGTAACATTAGACTGGCACAGACTACAAAGAGGTATTATTAGTGGTTGCACACTTTCAGCTTCACTGTTTGCTCATACAATGAATATGCTTGTAAAGTTTGCTGAAGGAGGATACCGCGGCACTTTGTCAACTACCGAGTTCGCCAACCACGTATCTTACGTTAACTATGCACAAGGTAATATGATAAAAATGGATATTGCGAGTTTAGAGACAAACTGGGTGGTAAGTAAATATAGGTCCGTGTTGATGAAACAGGGGGGGGGGTTAGAAAGCATGTATTTACAATAGAAGGGAGGGCAATAACACTTGGGATATTACTCCAGAGAAAAAACTCACTGTATTCCTTCTAAATTACACTGAAGGGCACAACAAACATTGACACCACACGCAACAACATTTATAGACAAGTCAGAATTGCTAGGACACTTTAAGGCTTCCTTAGATATTATGGCCTCTCCAAACATATAGCCATTCCATCTCAACCGCGGAGACATGAAAGAGAAAAGAAAAGGGGCTTACCCGGATATAGTTAAGACTTTCGTATTGTTTAAACAGCGCTATCCTATATTTATCCAGCTGTCTTTCAGAGGGTTAATCGAGGAGTTCATCGTTTCTCTTACAAGAGAAAACTATCAATATGTACATTTCAGAGACTCCAACGTGTCAAGTGTCGGTAGTTAAAATGTGCAGCAGAATGATTGCTGCGAAAGAATTCTCTAGGTTGGGGAAAGCCTAAAAATAAAATCAATTGTAGGTACGGCTGGGCAAGGAATGGTAGACTTCTTAATGATTCACACTAATTTTACGAAAAAACTCAGCGTGAAGAGAAGCAAAATGTGACATGGTCACATCTCTGAAAACCGACTTCAGTCGCACTGGATTTGGCGTAAATGTTCTATGGCAGGATGCTAAGTTCGACGATCCTCCAATTATGAAGTTTCAAAGGGCCTTGAGAGACGTTTCTTTGCAATACATTTTAAGTGGGTGCAAAACAGTAGTGACGGACAGTGGCTATCATTTGCGTCATGATAACGTTTAAGTTGCGTCGTCGCTTGTTGTTGATGAAGTATTTCAAGGCAATAAATATATTCCAGAGAAGAGAGCAATTTTGCCTGTTAAAACAGGCACTATACCTAGCAAAAAATCTTCTGGGCCTCACTCATAATTATCGCCCGCGGCAGATTTGCAAATGCCAGTTAATCTAGGTAAACAATTGAAATTCCTGCACTTATTATTAGCTCCAAAATCTGACGCCATAAAGCAGATAATGCTGCTGGAGTTGACGGTACTTTGTGAGGATAACATAGAGGAAGACTTTCAAAGAAAACATGTACAGTACGAAGAATTCTTAGAAAAATGCACCGCGCAAAATATGAAGCATGCATTTGCCGTCCGATTGAAATCGGGTATAGAGTGCTCGCAAGCAAGAATAAGATACGCACGCTGACTAGATTAAGGATGATCGAGGAAAAAGAAGGGTGATACAAATGATATTTGCGTCGGTAGAAAAAGCGACAATATGGTTATGGTTAAACATGGCAAATAAATGGACACAAATAACAAAAAAATATGTAGTATTCTTACATCCTAACATAACAGTAGGAATAGGTCTTCAAGCGAAAATGTATACACACCCCTCTAATGTATATTTATCTCATATATGAGGGATTAATTAATCTTTCTTTTCTAATCTATTGATTATATATATGTGTCTTAATTAGTGAATCACACGACACTGCATTTAAATGGATTTTTCTCGTATTCATTTTGTCTTGCACAACAAACTACCTTGTATGATCAAATAACCACTTTACTATTTAACGATCATATTGACTTTCAAACCATAATTTACAGTCTACGCATGTATACATATTTTTAACCCTTATTTACAATCTACACATCTACACGTGCACATATGTTTCTCGATAGTCATGTGATTTTAAAATTTAAAAAAAGTTTTAATTTAAACGTATATACGCGTACGTTTGTGCTATCAAATAATGTGTTAAACGATATTTTACAAATTAGATGTTCACTCCGATCAAGGAATATATGTTTCTTTAGAATGCACACCTTCATTCATATATATATATATATATATATATATATATATATATATATATATATATATATATATATATTCATATATATTTATATACATATATATACATATATATACATATATATAGATATATACATATATATACATATATATTTATATACATCTATATATATGCATATATATGCATATATATACATATATATAGATATATTCACATATATATACATATATATATACATATATATACACATATATATGTATATATATATATATATGTATATATACGTATATATACATATATATATATGTATATATACATATATACACATATATATATATACATATATACACATATATTTACATATATATATGCACATATAGATATACATATATATATACATATATATGCACATATATATATTTATATGCATATATATATATATATATATATATATATATATATATATATATATATATAATTATTCATTATAATAATAAAATACCTACATACACTACGGTTAACCGCGAGGAATACTGTTGAATTTTATACATTTTTTCTTACATGTTTTAAACGACTGTCAGAGTGATCTACTCCTTATATAATGGACCGTGCATAACCAACGTTTTTTCGAGTTTCTTTAATTATTTAGGTTAGTAACATCTCTCTCTCTCTCTCTCTATATATATATATATATATATATATATATATATATATATATATATATATATATATATGTGTGTGTGTTTTGTGTGCGATTTTATATGTATATATATATATATTTATTTATATATATATTTATATATATATGTGTATGTGGGTGTGTGAGACGGTGTGATTTTAACGTAAATAATTTACCTAAAATTCATTAATATCACTCGTAAATTTTAGTATTTTATTTGTATATTTTAATAGCTTGACGTCCGGCGTTGCTCCGTCGTACGATACGCTTAAACATGATATTTTAATTCATGCAGATATCGTATGTATAATTATAGAATCAATCCTCTATTAAAAAAGTTACCTGGCGTACTAATTCGTAAAAAATATAAATAACATAAATAATAATGATAATGTAGTTCATCAAATTCTGTCGGTGTTTGTTTACACTATCATGCCAGCTGATATTTGGGCTTAACTATGAATGCGCTGGAAACTTACTTCTGAATTATATTAGTTTTAAAATATTTAAAGAAGAAATGATTTGCGGTGATTTTTTACTATTCCAGCTGTTGATTGTCTTTAAGACCAAGTTCATGTTGCGTTGCTGTTGCATTGCTGTTGCGCTCTTGCTGAGGATCCTCATTCGTGTTGCTGGACTCCGTTGTAAAAATGATTACTCTAGAAGAAAGTTCGTCAATCAAATATTACAAAAGGATTAAATAGTCAACTAGTCTGTATGTTCTACCATATATGTAAACTATGAATTGAAACAGTTTTTACAAAGTTAGTCTGTTCTCAAAAATAAAGAAATAAAAAAAATAACACGCACTAAAAATTACGATTTACGTGTTTAGTTCCCTCTTTCTTCTCTGTCTAAATGTCCTATGGTATTACTAAATTGTTGCTGTAATTATTGAAACTTTTAGCGAGAGGGGAAACCTTACTATACAGTAATTTGACGTTTTTAAATACTTAGTTTTTATTCTCCCTCATGGGAAGGAGTTTCCTTTTTCATGAACCGCGGACACTTTTGCTTTCTCAATTCAAAGGGACTTTAGTCCGAATGACGGATTCGGGACTATTAAATATATTTAATCGGGGCTCATTAGGTGATTGCTTCTTCATCAATTGGTCTTGTTTCGTATCATTTTTCTCTCATTTCAAGACATTTTAACCGAATTACGTTTTATGGGGGTTATTCGTGTTGTTTTTATGATGGAATATCTGGTTGGAACGTCGCCTAATTGGTGTGGTTCTTTGTCTCATATCCTTTCTACTCATGAAATTATTTACTTAAAAACACTTCTGAAACCATTTATATATATATATATATATATATATATATATATATATATTTATCACTAGTGATGTAAGGTCCTGAAAAAATTCGTCCACACAATCCCGAACAATACCGCCAAATCGATACGCAACGTCATTAATCAATATCGTTGAATCGACACATACACATTCCCGAGTAACACCGTCCAGTCAACATGCCACGATACGAAATGCAATAACGCTAGACACGTCATCAGAATGAGTTATCGTATTTTTTGTTTTTGTTTTTGTTTTTTATATAGCCGTTGGACGAAGCTAAATCGTCGCTTTGGGGTAACATGCTTGTAGCTCATTAGTACACTTGATTTGTAATCGAAAGATTCCCGGTTCTCTTTTCGCTTTTCGCTTCAGGTAGGCTCGATTCATACGCGTGTCCACTCCCGTGCATTATCGGTACACATGCTTCCACCGATATTAGTTGAGTTTCGAACCCATGCGTACTTTTCACTTTCCAAATCAACGGAGAATAAATGCGACATTGTTGTTTTTTCTTTTTCAATAACATAATTGTTCCAAGGAAATACCTCGGCAGAATCTACCAAATCCTTATGCTTATGTTCTAATTTCGTGGATGTTAAAACGCTTTTGTCGCACCATAATTTACACTTAATGGGTACATTATCAGCTACCTATACACACCAATTACTAGCACTATTCCCTGCAAACTTCCTACAAATTCCACAGTGCATCCAAATCCTCAGTCGGTCATACTTTTTGTGGTACTTCTCTGGGCCAAAATTTGACATAAGATGCGCTTTGACTTTTTCACAATTCTAACATTCTGCAGCAATATACTTTTCTGGAACAACTTTTAAGGGAAAAGAAACGGAGCAAGATGAATCATTTTAAGGAAAAGAACAATTATTATTATTATTATTATTATTATTATTATTATTATTATTATTATTATTATTAATATTATCATTATTAATAATAATAATAATAATAATAATAATAATTAAATGCTTCACTTTTTTTGTAAGTAGTGCTGTTAATTGTAAGAAATATATGTGTCCAATAATACGAAAGCGAAATATAGTTAAGAATAAATATATAATACTAGCAAAGGTACCCGTGATTCACGCGGAACTTTGCTGTATGCTCGGCAATCGCTTGATCGTCCCAGTGGCGTGGACTATAGGAGAGTATATATATACATAAGCTATGACCTTGACCTTTGTTATTTACCTCGACACTCTTAGGTACAGGGGTAATAATCAAGCATTGTTTTGGTTGATGGGTCCAATGCTGTGTGCTGTATGAGAGTGAATGTAAATAGGATATGACCTTGATCTTCTTCCTTTACTTTGAAAAATTGTGTGCAGCCCCCACCCCCCTAGGCCAGATTTGAACATGATCGGCCCATTGGTGTGGTATGTAGGAGCGTTTTACACACAGACTCACACATACACACGAATGCTACTATGTATATATATATATATATATATATATATATATATATATATATATATATATATATATATATATATATATAAAGAAGAAGAGGAAAACAGGAAAAACGAAAGTGAATACTGAATATGCCAACCGTGCTTGAATCTTGACTGTTATCTTCGATTATTGTAATATGATGTTGCACTTCAGATAATTATGTGAAATGGAGTTTACGTTTTTGAAAATTTTATATCATGTTAAAATCTGTAATAACAGAATGGTAATGATTCAAATGATTTTCGATTCATAGAATCGGGAAACGAGTCGAATCAATATACGTCAGCACAGAAATTTATGTCAACAATTTACGTAGTTGGTATTAATTGACAGTTATCTCTATGGAATTCTTATTAATTAGCTATAAATATATAACTTAAATATAAGAAATTTCTTTCGGT
>NC_136509.1:43469898-43489898 GCF_053919585.1 Euprymna scolopes
TGAGTGAATGGGCTAAAATACCTCAGGAAACGCTGCGTGCCTTGGTGTGTAACTTCAGACAGAGAATTGAACGTCTAATCGAAAGGAAGGGACAGCACATTGAAAATAAATAATTTGAATTTATTCTTGGTTTCCTAACTTATAATTTTCATTCATGTTTAATTTATATTTTTGTAATTTTCTATTAATAAACCACTTTTGAATTGGTCCAATGACTTTCTGTTCAACCTGTATATATATACAAATTTCAATTATTTTGTTGTGCAATAAAATTCAATAAACTAAAAATTAAAAAAAAATAATTCTCTGTCCCAACGGGGAAAAAACAGGAGCAAGAGAAAAATGTTCGCAATAAAACACATGCCTTTTGTCTCTCTTTTTTCATATTGGATAGAACATTTATTCAATGAAAATAAATGTCTGAAGATTTGAGTCTGGCAGGATTGGAATAAAAGAGCGGTTAGTAATCATAGTGTTCTTATCTCTTAGAGAATGTATAATAACAATGAGAAAAAAATCCATGAAAACAAAATATTGCAAAGAAATTATCGTCCAGATTTAAGCTTTCCGAAATCTTAACAGTTTTTTTATATTCGCCATAACATATTAGTTCCAAGGCTTTCGGTAAGCATATCTCTCTGAGGAATCTACTTTTTATTGCGGCGTCGATAAACATGTTTAGGCACATTGGCTCTTTATTTCGTGCAGTTACCTCGAATTTGAGTGAATTAGAGCGCGTGGCGAAGTTAAGAATTGATTACTACGGATCCTTTCAGCTCGCGTCTGCCTATCTCGACGGCTAATGCCAGACTAAATATTTTTAAACTCTTTTCTACACATTATGTCATATGTTTTCGCGCCAATTTTTATTTAAATTCATTTGCCTACCTTTTCTCTTGGTCTTAAGACAGGAAAAACGAATATATGGGAAGAGTAAGGGGATGAAGATATAAGTGAGGTTGCGAGAACATAGATGTGTGGTTGTCAACGCCATTTCTTTTAGTAACATGTGGGCATCATGAGTTAGTTACTTTTCTTTTCATCAATCAAATCAAAATCTAATTAAGAACAAGGGAGAGGCATCTTTGTCTTCATGCATCGTAACGGTATTACCACTTAATCGTGCTCGCTCCTTACAATGGTATGCATTTTTGTAAGATAAAGACTAATAATTCGCATTATGTTAATTATTTTTAATACTATTCTCGTTTTCGATATTATTTTAAAAGTATTTTGACCCATATATCCTTAGGTTCGTGTTATCAAACTCAGTAATTGTTTTGCCGAAATCGTGGTTCTGGTTAGAATAAAAGCGTTTAATAAGGGTCTGGTTCCACAAACAAAGTATTAAATTTTAATGAAAAGTTCTAAGTGACAGCCCTCCTGTCGTCGAAAGTTGTATCCTCAGTACAAAAGTCAAAATATAAATAAAGATATCGTATGAACCTTGCTCTGTTACGTAGGACGAACGATATTTTAATTAGTGTTAATTCGTAATCGTGATTATACAAAACTTGGGCTCGCAGATAGCTCTGCAATTTTACAAGTGATTTCACTGAAAGATACCCCACTGGTCTCTAATATACGATTCCTTCCTATATGATAATAACAGTAATAACAAGTATTTTTCTCGAGTAACCGTAACAGATTTCACTTGATTCTATATTTGTCTAGTCTCAAATAATGTTTTTATAAGGTTAGAGGAATACTTGCCTGCTTAGTACAACTTTACCGTCGTCTTATCCAATGTAAACCAATTTTGTCTCATAATGAATACTCTGATCGTGCCATTTATCAATGTTAGTAATTCCATTGTGTTTCTCCTCTCTTGGCTTGCAAGCATTTCCATATCATCAACCATTATCCTCGATTTGTTTTGAGCCTTGATAATTCATGACGCAATAATAAAAAAGTCATTTGAATGAGAAAGGGAACATTATTCAATACAAAGAATGTATTGATTTATATCCGTCCAATAGAAATTTCAGTAAATATTTCATTGGGAAAAAACAAATATTATCCAGAGTTATTTTAAGTCAACTGTTCAATATAAAACATATTGCACAATAGATTTCACTGAATGAGATCGGTAATACAAAGAAAATAATAGGAACTTGCGATTTAACGGTTATTGTTTTTTTCCACCCTTTTATTTCTTTTTCGCTCATTTCTCTATTCTGAAATTCTCTATCGTATTTTTAATAAAATTTAAACCTTGTTTTTCTCTGTAATTATTTGTTTTTGTTTTCAATCAAATGGATTCTAGACAGCCTAGAATAAGCAACGGCATATAAGAAAAAAATCATATATGTGCTGTTTTTTTTGTCAAGATTTCAGTGTTATCATTTATGAAAAATTAAATAGATTTATAGTGAGGCATCTAATAATTATTCGTTTGAATTCAATCAAAATATATTTTTATATTTCTATAAATATGCATAAGTATCTTGGGCGCACTTTTTACTCTCATCACTATCGCCACTCTGAAATCGACAACCCCATCTCCAAACTCTGCTGACATCAACTAGATCGGCTACGTAAACAAGATATAGATAAATATGGATCGTCTAAAATTGTTTCAACATAGAAGAACTCAATTACGCCTATTTGCTTCAGACGCACGTCCATGCCAGTGTTTGCCTTCTCAGAGGCTCACACCGTCAATATCCGCAACAGAAATATGAAACGTTTGTGTCATGAATGCATGCGTCCAGTAATCATAACAATTAAATATGAAATCCTCTCTGATTCATTCGGAGAGAGAAAAAATAAGAGACATTACTTTTGGGATAGCCCTAGTATGTATAAGTGATTGTTTTTAGATGGTAACGGTAATTAATGTTCTTTCATGGACGAGTATATATTGTAAATGAAATTTTTCCTGAAAATCTTAACGTTTAGTTTAAAGGGGTGATAATTTTAAATAATATAGTTTGTTAAAATTAAGGACTGCAGAAGATGTGGAGAAGTTGAGAACTGATTTATTTGCTTTTTTATTCCTTTTCTAAGATACAAAAATTGGTTTCTTCTTATATTTCATGTATGTCTTATCTTATTTTCTAAGAAGATTCTATCAAAATTACCAAAATGATAATTATGTATATATTATATCAATATATACATAATTAGATTCTTATATGTTAATGATTATCTTTTGATATGAAAGAATGCATTCGTTTCTTTTATGTGTTTGCAAAATATATACGCATTAATTTGTTTTATTCGTCGTATTTGGATCCTTGTCATTTGGCTTCCGTGCTTTGAAAAATTAAAACCGAGTTAGGTCCTCGAAATTTGAGATATTTTTAAAGGAATTCCTAAGTAGCAGTGTTACAAGTCAAAATCAAATAAGGTTTAAATATCCCACATACCAATTTTTAGTCTGTAGATAAAAACCTGTCACAGAAGTTAGCCTCGGGTAAAAATAGCGTAAATTTTACCTTTAATTTTATGCTAATTTCATATCCATTTTTATAGAGACCATAGTCTATTGATTGAATTGTAGCCAATCCAGCATTTTGGTACTGTATGAACCGCGCATATACGCATATAGAAAGTACAAAAACAACGTTTATAACCTATAAATGTATATTTGCATGTGCTTTGAGAAATGTAAGTTGATTTAGGTCCTCTAAATTTGAGATATTTTTAATCCCCTAGTAACAGTGTTACAGCCTTCAAACAAAATACAATTATGCTTAAAATAGCTCACATACCAATTTTTTGTCCGTATATCAAAATTCGTACCAAGAGTGTGGTTGCTTACATTATTTTAGCTATAATAGCCCCTTTAAGAAAGAATTGAACTCATTTTATAGGGAATAAGTAAAATGTGAGGAGCATAAGGGCAAAACAGAATAATTCGCCTTCATGTCGCTTAATACTCTCTGAGTATTTAATCTTTATGTTCCCCGACTTGTCATTTATAAATCATCGCTTTCTTTCATTTTTCCCCTAAATTTATGTAGCTTGACTACGGATACCAGCATACAAAATGAAGAGTGGCTTTTTTTTTAATACTGGATTCGAATCTCCGGACGGCTAGTAATTATCACTTCTTAAATTTATGATTGCTAAGCATGTAATATTATTGCGTGCAGCTATAAACATAATTGTGAATATTCAATAAACATTATACTGTTAAAAAAACTAGTGTCTTCATATTATGTGTTATTTTTACAACGTTTTAGTCGTTTTAACCTCTGGAACACTTTAGGAGTGTATGGTACGTAGTACAATGGGGAAAGGAGTGGCTGGTTACTTTTAATGCATCTAAAACCAAGCTTCTCTCTTTACATCATCAACATTATAATTCACATTTGTCATCAATTGAAATGAATGGCTCTCGTCTTCAGGAGGCCTCAAGTTTTGACAAGCTTCTGGGCTTGACCATTACTCCTGATCTTAAATGGAACACGTATATCAAATCTGTTGCCAAGGCCGCTGGAAAAATGGTGGGATCTTTCTATCGATCCAGTAGATATCTCACTGCTGATGCTATTCTCTACCTATATAAGAGCCAGGTACGTCCAAGGATGGAATACTGTTGCCACATCTGGGCAGGAGCTGCTAGAAAGGACTTGTCCTGCCTTGATAGAGTTCAAAATAGACTTCGTAGCCTCGTAGGAGATGTCCTTTTCTCCTCCTTGCAACCTCTATCTCACAGAAGAGATGTTGCGAGTTTGTCTCTGATGTATCGTTATTTTCATGGAAAGTGTTCAACTGAGCTTCAATCTATGGTCCCCCCTCGCCAAACTTTCACAAGAAACACTCGTCTAGCTGTAAACACTATCAATAATTTCCCCCACTCTTTATCTGTGCCTAAACCTAAACGTAGATTCCATGAACAAAGCTTCTTTCTTAGAACTGCACGCCTGTGGAATTGTCTTCCGTTTTCCTGCTTTCCGGCTGACTACAATATGGTTGTGTTCAAGTCTAAAGTAAATAAGTTCTTGATGAGCCGTTCCATATAAGTTATTAAATTTACCAAATTTTCATTACTAATGATTACTATATTGACCAATTTCTACTGTACACTCTTTAACCCTTACCCTTGAGTGGCCTCTTGGCCTTGATAATGTGGTAATGCCTGTGTAAAAAAAAAAAAAATGGTAGCACTCGGGAATGTTTGCACAAAACTCGTATAGCTTCTTGAAATTTCGAACGGAACACATTATTCTCTCCACAGCGGTTGCATGCCTTCGTTTCGTCAACCATAATTAGGTAGAAAGCGTACGTCATTCGAAAGTGTATTTTCAGTGTCGACCTCACTAAGAATTAAACCTTTCACCTCAGGAAAAGTGTAATTTACAACTGAAACTCGAACATTTCACGTCATAAATTTTTAAATTCATTGAACTAAACTTTATATATATATATATATATATATATATATATATATATATATATATATATATATATATATATATAAACATGTTTGATTCACATCCAGGTAAAATACATCTTAATTATCAAGTATTTAGATCCAAAATTGGCGAAGGAGTTTGGTAGAGATTTCAAATGACAGATCGTTGAAACCCTTTACGGACACATTTCTGGCTGAAAACCCATCACAAAAATGTCCAACATCTCTATACCCCGTATGCCAAATTTCGAGGCTATTGACTGAAAATTGACAGAGTAGTTTGGTAGGGAAATGTACACACACATACTGACAATTTCATTATGATAGATATATTAGTTAAATTTCAAGTTACAAAATCGTCTTAGGTATAGTGAGTTGTCAAAACCAGCTACTTTATATAATAAGTGTAAATTTTTTTTCGTAGTAATTCGCACACGAGAAAACAGTGTTTTGCCGTTTCTCTATCAGTCATTTGAGTATATACGTTTCTTAATTTGAGCATCTATCGGGGATACACTATCAGTCACCAAACGCTAGGATTTACATGTTACAAACGTCTTACATATATGAAAGAAATAAGTATTCACCACTTTTAGTATAACTAGTGTAGACTATAGACAGATAATGTACGTGGGAATTGGAAAATAATATCATCGTCATCGAAGAATCTGCTAATCACTTGTGGCACTATTTCCTTGTGCCACTGTTTCTAACACACTCTGCAGCATGGACGGGTGGTAAATTGTCCATGAGCGTAGAGATACAAAGAAACCCCTTCCCATAATCCCCTTGCTATCTTTCTGTCTCTTTCCTGCACGACCACCATGATGTGAGGACGCATAGACTGTCTCTCCGTAAATGAGGGGGGCCACCCCCTCCCTCAACACTAGTTAGGGTAGGTTAGTTAGCTTTGAAAAGCCTATTGTAAAAATTAATTGTAAATTGTTTTTTTTGTAATATATATTGTATCTCTAATGTAAAATAAAATAGTTAGTTATACCTTTGTATATTACAATTGTGTCGCGTGTCATTTTTCTTGTGTCTGCCATGAATGCCTTCATAAATGTCTTAAGTCGAAAGGCGGCCCTGAGGACAAAGAAATGAAGATTCCCACCAGAATGCCACCAGGGTGAAGAGATCATCTTGAGAAAGGAAAGGAGCCACACCCAAAACCAACATCTCAGGTATGATTTTCTTCTTACTACACAGACCCTAATGACTGGCCCATCTTCATGTCTTCATGAGACCGCTTTAAGACATTTACTATAACACGTCTGTCGGTCACACCCCAGTGACCGGCTGATAGTGGTATAAATGGTGCCGTGACCAGGATTGACCCTGGTTAATTACCAGACGGATCTCGTCGCATCTGTGTCGCAGTATAAATGATGCACTATGACCAAGACATATTGTTTCCCAGCATGGAAATAATTTCGACTCTTAAACCCACGGCACAACCAAAAATAACGACCACTAGACGAATCGAATAAAAAAAAAATGGTCCACGGTCTTTAAAAACGGAAAAAACTATTTCTGGCAAAATTTTAAAAAAATGGCAGACCAGTTCACACGCGCACAAAAAAAAAAAAAAAACGCACTCAAAAAAAGAAAATTCAGAACCTGAACAAAAAATTGTCTTGCACCTACAAAAAAAAAAAAAAAAAAAAAAAAAAAAAACAGTTTACAAAAGATCGGTTTAAAAAAAAAAAAAAAAAAAAGAGTATTGAAAGTAACCCTTCGAAAAAAAAGTAAGAAATGTGTCCCACACACACAAAAAAAAAAAAAAAACAGAGACGAGAAAAAAGTGTCTCTAGAATATGCAATATCTCTTTCTCTCTCACGCTTTCTCTCTTTCTGTCTCTCTCCGGATATATATCGATATGTGTGTATATCTATGCATCTTGTTATTACATGAAAGAAAAAAAAAAAGAAAAAAATCCTTCAAACACGAAGCTCGAAAAATAAATTTAAAAAAGAAAAAAAAAAAGGAAAGAAAATAAAGGATACCTAACATTTTTTATCTGATCTTTATTTCAGGCTTATAAAAATATAGGACTTTTTAAAAAAAAAATTCTTTTGACTTTGCAAGTGTTAGATTCAGATTTGAAAAAATAGAACTTTTACATTACATTTTATTCCATGAACAGTTGATGTGTTTATTTTTCAGGTTAGGTACCAATTTACGCTGAAACATAAGGGGACTTTTTGATTTGATAATGTTTTTTATTTATTTTTTTTGTCTGTTAAAAAAAGAAAAGAAGGGAAAGAAAAAATATTATCGCTAAAAATTTAGATTACATAATACGAAGTTTTCTTTGTGTGAGCGCCTTACAAAATTGATAAAAACAAG
The DNA here is from genome assembly GCF_053919585.1 of Euprymna scolopes. Classification (NCBI taxonomy): domain Eukaryota; kingdom Metazoa; phylum Mollusca; class Cephalopoda; order Sepiida; family Sepiolidae; genus Euprymna; species Euprymna scolopes. Next base: position 43,477,614 of record NC_136509.1, read on the forward strand.
ATTTTTTCTATTTTATTTTTTTTTAAACTCGTAGAAATGTTTAATGTCTACCTGTCACTCATTTTTTAAAACAATGACCGCACATGGGAAAGATAAGCTAAGATGACCTCGTCATGGTGTTTGTGAGGTTGTTAAGGGATGGGTGGTAGAACAACGCTACCTGCCTCTCTCTCTCTCTTCTTCTCTCTATCTCTCTCTCATTCCCTTACCTGTGAGGACGAGAGAGTGACTTTTAAAATCGTCGAAGATTTTTTTTTGTTATTACGTAATGGTGTTATGAGGGTGGTGGGGTGTGTAATGGCATCGCTCTGCCTCTATCCCCTTCTTTTTCCCCTCATTCTCTTTCTCTACTCTTGCGTTTTAATGATTGTATAGCTAAACCCCCATGGCTGATTGCAGGAGGGCATATAATAACGAATTAACTTGGAGTTTTTTTTAATTTTTCTACCAAGTTTAAAGAACAAAATTATTTATGCTTCGTTAAATTACATTAAATGATGTCTTCAATTGTTTTTTTATTGAAAATAAAAACTGAGACGATTATTCAAACAGCACTTAAAGTACTTTTTTTGAAGTCTTCGAGTGTTTGGAAAAGCCAACTGTTACATGATTACGTTCATTTTTTAGGAGTTCTCTGAAATGTTCATAGTTTTTCTTAAAGAAAAAATTACGCTATTACATTTCGAATATTCTCTGAATTTTTAATAATTTCTAAGGAAATATTGTTTGACTAACGAAAGAGATTTTCCTGAACTCTAGATGATTTTAAGGAAGAATTATTCGAGCAAATTCTTTAATTGAAGGTTTATTTGAAATTGGACCGTATGATAGGGGTCCCTGAAATATTGACTGAGGAGTATATACGTAAAATTGAATTAATTATTAAGAAAAAAAAAGATTTCCTCAGTCTAGAAAGATCTCTCTTTAATTGAAATTTTAATTCTTTCGAGCTTTTAACTATACAGAACTGGTCGTTAACTAATGTAGCTCCTAGGTGTGGCGGGAGTTTATTAATTCGAAATAATCCTTGTTAGTGAGTTTAGGAAAAGAGTTGCTTTTAAATAATAAAATAATTACTTGGAAAATAAAGTTAATTAACATGAAAAGTTTCTGAATTCGAAATGACCTGGATAATGGTCTAAAAGAAGAAATGATTTTTAAGAATCAATTAAATAACGTTAAATGTACACTGAATTTTAAAAATAATAATTACGAAATGAAAAAGTTTTGGGATGTCTCTGAATCTCATTGTGAAGGGTAAATTGATTCAAAATGAATTTTCTGTGATCTTTTCGGAAGATTAATTTTAATAATGAACCAAATGTTTGGAATAATTTTTGAATTGTATTACGAAAAATGGGTCTATTCGAAGTTTATGACCTTTTGAGAAGATTGTTTTTTATAATAATAAATGACTTACTTTGGAAAGAAGTTAACTAACATAAATTGATTTTAACGATGAACCAAAATACTTGAAATAATTTTTAAATTTTGGAATTAAATTTTAATGATCTTTTGTAAATCAAGTTTTGAAAAAATACATATACTTTTTAAATGTACCCTGAAATTTGGGAAAAAGTTAATTATGAATGTAATAACTGAAATGCGTTTGCATTGTGTAAACAAATTCTAATTGTGACCGAGGTGCTCTGAAATGATTTTTTAAAAATGTTTTCTTTTTAAGAAAAAAAATTGTTAACACCCTATTTCATTGATTTAATGTATACCAGGTTTCTGAATTGTTTATTTTTGGAAATTTTTTTCCCCCTAATTGAGTATTCTAACTCATGAAGGCTGAGTGCCCTTCTTAGTTAATTCTTTATATAATTAATAAATATTCCGTGGTGGATAGTTTTTATTGGTCGCTCGGCGGCAGACTCCTTGCTCTAACAGAATTAATTGGATTAGAACCTCTGAAGACCAAGGTTTTACTAAATCCATATAGGTCGGCGTGATGAGGTCACGTAACCCCGACTTATCTAAAATACATTATACTGGTCGCTGAAGAGAGCGTAAGTCCAGTAACTGAAGTAATAACTTGGAATACATATAGGTCGGCGTGATGAGGTCACGTAACTCCGACTTGGTTAAAATACATTATACTGGTTGCTGAAGGGAGCGTAAATCCAGTTACGAAAATAATGTTATGCAGACTAAATTAAAAAACGTATAGGTCGGCGTGATAAACTCACGTAGAATCCGGCTTAGTGAAATACGTATAGGTCGGCGTGATAAACTCACGTAGAATCCGGCTTAGTGAAATACGTATAAGTCGGCGTGATAAACTCACGTAGAATCCGGCTTAGTCAAATACGTATAGGTCGGCGTGATAAACTCACGTAGAATCCGGCTTAGTCAAATACGTATAGGTCGGCGTGATAAACTCACGTAGAATCCGGCTTAGTGAAATACGTATAGGTCGGCGTGATAAACTCACGTAGAATCCGGCTTAGTGAAATACGTATAGGTCGGCGTGATAAACTCACGTACAATCCGGCTTAGTGAAATACGTATAGGTCGGCGTGATAAACTCACGTACAATCCGGCTTAGTGAAATACGTATAGGTCGGCGTGATAAACTCACGTACAATCCGGCTTAGTGAAATACGTATAGGTCGGCGTGATAAACTCACGTAGAATACGGCTTAGTGAAATACGTATAGGTCGGCGTGATAAACTCACGTACAATCCGGCTTAGTGAAATACGTATAGGTCGGCGTGATAAACTCACGTAGAATCCGGCTTAGTGAAATACGTATAGGTCGGCGTGATAAACTCACGTACAATCCGGCTTAGTGAAATACGTATAGGTCGGCGTGATGAACTCACGTAAAATCCGGCTTTGTTAAAAGATATTATACTGGTTGCTTAAGAAAGTGTAAATCCAGTAACTGAAATCATGAGGTCATTGCCTCGATGGAGGGCGAGGATGATTACCCTCTCTGGTATTTGAAGCAGTATACCAGTCTACCAGGAGCCTGGTGGAAAAAATAACTTGCTTCACTGAGTTCCTGATGGAACGTAGAGCATGGGGACATTGATTGCTGACGGCCGGTTGACGCACCATTCACGGAAAATTAGGGACTTCTGAAATTTATGAATACTCATAAATTTCGGATAGCATAGGGAGGGATGTGGCACTATTTCCTTGTGCCACTGTTTCTAACACACTCTGCAGCATGGACGGGTGGTAAATTGTCCATGAGCGTAGAGATACAAAGAAACCCCTTCCCATAATCCCCTTGCTATCTTTCTGTCTCTTTCCTGCACGACCACCATGATGTGAGGACGCATAGACTGTCTCTCCGTAAATGAGGGGGGCCACCCCCTCCCTCAACACTAGTTAGGGTAGGTTAGTTAGCTTTGAAAAGCCTATTGTAAAAATTAATTGTAAATTGTTTTTTTTGTAATATATATTGTATCTCTAATGTAAAATAAAATAGTTAGTTATACCTTTGTATATTACAATTGTGTCGCGTGTCATTTTTCTTGTGTCTGCCATGAATGCCTTCATAAATGTCTTAAGTCGAAAGGCGGCCCTGAGGACAAAGAAATGAAGATTCCCACCAGAATGCCACCAGGGTGAAGAGATCATCTTGAGAAAGGAAAGGAGCCACACCCAAAACCAACATCTCAGGTATGATTTTCTTCTTACTACACAGACCCTAATGACTGGCCCATCTTCATGTCTTCATGAGACCGCTTTAAGACATTTACTATAACACGTCTGTCGGTCACACCCCAGTGACCGGCTGATAGTGGTATACACTCAGTTAATAGAAAAAAAACGACCATTATGATGATTTGTATACTGATAAAACCATGTTAAAATTTTGATTTAATGTAAAACTGGCAATTTTGATACATTTCTGACCGGTGTCATAATAAAATGCTGACATCTGAAACGCAAAAATATTGCCAGTGTAAAATTTCGACATATAAAACATTATATACTTTTTATTATGAGGGTTATTTATTCGTATCACCTTGACATGGCCGACACTCAAAACACACTCGCGAATTAATATGGATTTTCCCACAATCATGGCTAACAGAACGAGAAAATATTATCCCCACGAATTAAAGAAAGGAATTCGCTCGAAATTTCTTGGAGAATTCAGAGTTTTATACAAAGATAAGTATTTAAAAAAAATCGGAGGTTACATCGGCCGAAACATTGTGAAAATAACACTAAAGATGAGAACAGTAACCTGGAAATATCAAATAATTCGAATTCAAGTTGTAACAATGGCGTTACACAATCTAGATTGTTGGTCATTTACAAAAGTAGACTATATTTTTCATATTAAAGCATATTTTTTCGTCGTGTCTATTTACTTTTTTGTGTCTATTTACTTTTTTGTGTCTATTTACATACGATTCTGTAAAATAAAATGCTCTTTCCTGCTTTGAAACGGATGTGAGGGTATTACATTGGAACAACTTCTCATATATGTTATGAGGGATCCCATTTTCTTTTTTGTTAACAATAGAACGTGTGAAATCTATTGACTTTTTGAAAGGCAATAGCTATACACATCTGCGTTCTTCAATCTCCCCGTGAGAATAGGCTTCTTCATCCACCGTTAACATTAGCGTTTTTCACCACTGTGATAATAAAAGTCAAAGAATACTGCTTCGTTGTCTGAAAGATAGTACTTTACTTTAAGTTAGTGACTGTTAATGCATTTATCATTTGCGCTGTGTCCACTATTTCAGAAATATCCTCGTATCCCTACTCAATTTTCGTCCATCAGTATGCTTTTCCAGTATAGAGTTTTTTTTCAAATATATTTCACTGTCTCTCTTTTAAATATATATATATATATATATATATATATGTGTGTGTGTGTGTGTGTGTGTGTGTGTTGCAGGGAAAAACCTCCCTATGTAAATAAGAAGAGTATTAGATAGGCGAAAATGAGAATAGGATAAGCCGAGACTCGAACCTGCTAAGCAAGGTTTAGATTTGGAATGTTAGATTTTAGCATCTTGTTAAATTCTATTAGCATAGTTAGATATTGTTTATGTCGTAAAAAGACTTGATTGTGCATTCTTTTATAAAGATGAATATTATAAATGTCAGCTAAAGAATGAAAAATACAAATTACAAATAATTTAAAAAAAAATAGATTAGAATCATATGACATCATAGTCGAAGGGGGATTCTCAACAGAGGAGAGAGTTAGTCAGTCAGAGAGTCAGTCAGGGAGTCAGCAGAAGAGAAGAGTCGAGAGCAGTTGAGTTGGGTTGAGTTGGAGCCAGTCCTTTGGAAGCGGAAGGAAGAACAGCAAACTATGCAGATACCGAATTTGAATTCCTGACGTCGTCAGCATTCGACCAGTCCAATGAATAAAACACCATCATTGTATTTTTGTAAGTGTTGTCATGTGTCATCTTTCAATACTCAAAAGGCAATGTGTTAATCTTCTTGTAATGAACAGTGTGTAACACTTACAGTATTATGTACCCCCATCCTCTGTGTTAAGTAATTGTATACATCTTCAGTCAGTATGTATATATATATATATATATATATATATATATATATATATATATATATATATATATATATGAAGTCCCAAGCATCCCAGAACTGTATGAATATCCTCGCTCTCCTCGCATCACTATCGTTATATTCGTTATATGTATTGCCCCAATATGAATCACCCCTGCCATATCTTTTTAAATATGATCCACTACACAACACACACACACACACACACATATATATATATATATATATATATATATATATATATTAGCAGGTATACGCAACACACACACCCACACACACATATATATATATATATATATATATATATATTAGCAGGTATATTTCATAAGAAACAAGGAAAAAGTGCTCATACGTTAGTAGAGCAAAATATGTTTTTTTTTTATTATTACTTTCCACCTTGGATCTATTAACTTAATTCATTACAAGTTGTTCGATAAACGGGGCGAAATTACCTGTCTATATTTTTAACTGGTTTAAATGTAAAATTTAACTTAAATCTTCTGAGGATATGAACGGATAATCTTTATCCCGTTTATCGAAAAAATTGTAATGGATTAAGTTTATACACCCGAGAGTGAAAATAACACACACACACCTGTGTGTGAGTGTGTGTGTGTAAACCCACATTCGTATGTGTATATTATTTCATGAATCAATATAAGTAGTTCTATACTCGTGCAAAAGTTACTTTGTGTATATCTGTGTTTGAGCTTGTTTTTTTTGTCTTTTGAAACAACTTGGTTGATTGTTTAGAATTTTAACACAAATGTATTCTGGAAGTGTTCATTAGACATATTTTTTATCGGAATGACTCCGATGAGTATCGATTATATCGATAAGCAAAATACCGATTAAATAACGAACTTTCTAATTTTGACTAAAGCTCGAAATCACAACGCAAATTGGAATTTCATTACTGTACAACCAAAAGGGTTCCGTATATAAAATACCCGGTGATTTCTTTTAAAAATGCAGGCGCACGTTCGATATTAATTTTTCAGTTTAGAACCCAACTGGACCATGATAAACGATATTTAATTTCAAACTATAATTCAAGTCATTATCTAAAAGAATTTTACATAATCTCATATAAGTTTTGTAGAGTGAAATGTAGACTATAATTTATGAGGATTTAAGTCACTTCGGAGAGGCGTGTAAAACCTCCTCTTCGTGCACCGTGCTTGTTCCTGATTTGAGCAGGCAATATATCAATTTGTTAAGAATGGAAAATTTAATCGATTTTACTGGCAACAAAGTAATTTACCCTCGGGTAAAAATAGCGTAAATTTTACATTTAATTTTATGCTAATTTCATATCTATTTTTATAGAGTCCATAGTCTATTGGTCGAATAGCACCCAATCCAGCATTTTGGTACGGTATGAGCCGCGCGTATACGAATATAGGAAGTATATAAACAACGTTTATAACCTATAATTGTATATTTGCATGTGTTTTGAGAAATGTAAGTTGATTTAGGTCCTCTAAGTTTGAGATATTTTTAATTCCTTAGTAACAGTGGTACAGCCTTCAAACAAAATACAATTACGCTTAAAATAGCTCGCATACCAATTTTTAGTCCGTAGATCAAAATTTGTACCAAGAGTGTGGTTGCTTACATTATTTTAGCTAAAAAAGCCCCTTTAAGAAAGAATTGAACTCATTTTATAGGAAATAAGTAAAATTTGAGGAGCATAAGGGCAAAACAGACTAATTCGCCTTCATGTCGCTTAATACTCTCTGAGTATTTAATCTTAATGTTCCCCGACTTGTCATTTATAAATATTCGCTTTCTTCCATTTTTCCCCTAAATTTATGTAGCCTGGCTACGGATACCAGCATACAAACCGGAGAGTAATTTTTTTATTGGGTTCGAATCTTTGGACAGCTAGTAATTATCACTTCATAAACTTATGATTGCATAAACATGTAAAATTATTGCTTGTAGGTATAAACATAAGTCTGAATATTCAATAAGCATCCGTCGTTATATTTCTATTATTTCATACAGAAACAATGAAACTCTGTTAAAATTCACTCACCCAAATGCATTTTTACTACACCATTTCAAAGCTTGAAATCTAATCGAGGATAAGTAATATTGAGTGTAAAATGGTCAGTGAGAAAAAGGCGTACTTGTTTACATAGGACTTGAAGACGATCGTGATGCAGTAAGAAAATCCGTAGTACACCAGAGTTTTTCGAGCAGGCAATTCTAGGGCACAACACCCTGATTCATTTATTTTGTTTTCAGAGGATTACATATATACATACTGGATGAAATTGTTTACAATATTGTGATTAGACGAGTGATTGTTGTGAAGCCTTTTCAGAAGGTTGGAAGAATAGATTCAAGTTCAGTCAGACATTTCCATCCTACATTTGCATACTAATTTTCTAGTAATAAATGTCTATTCTGCACAATTGATTTCTATATTTAGTTTCCAATTTTCTATGTATATAAGATAGATTAGTTTATATCAATTTTAATATTAACAGTATTAGTAATACTAAGGGCAATGATGAGATGAAAAGAGTTTTACATTTAAAATGCATTATTTTGACATTTAAATTATAATTTTACGCCATATTTATGATGAAACAAGCCAACTCCGCATATCACGCGATAACTAGCGGAGTGTTTTTTCAACTATGAAATCTACGCTTTGATGTAGGGGAGACTTATCGCAATGATTTCAAATGATCTGGAACAGCAGCAAGAGGGAGATCTGCAGTACCAAATAATCTTTCCCACTGCTTTAAGCTGTGGGGAAGGTTTTAGCAAAGATTTTGCTAAATCGATTGCTTAAATAGATTTGCCCTTCTATCATTCCAGAAAACTAATGAGGTTTTAGATCTGGACGCGGCACAATGGACAGTTTATCCTCAGCGCAACAGGTAATGGAGAAATATATGGAGGTGCAAGTGCATGTTTATGAAGTTTTCTTTCGATCTGACAAAAGCTTTGATACCATTAAACGCTTAGAACGCTGTAAGATTCTAAGAAAGCGTGGCTGTCATACTAGTTTTGTGGAGTTGCTTCAGCAGTTACACCATAATAGTAAAGCCCGAGTGACCTTTAATGGACCTCTGTCCGACCCAACTTCATTTGAAAACGGTGTGAAAGAAGGCCGCACATGTTCTCCCACCTTATTTTCCACATATTTCGCTGTGATCCTGGTGCATGCTTTTAACAATTGCGTCATTGGAGTGAAGGTTCGGTTTCGCACATCAGGCAAACTTATTAACCTTAGGAGTCTCAATGCAAAGTCGAATACTTTTCGGAACATTGTTCTTGAACTTTTATATACAGATGATGCTGACCTTGTTCCATACTCAAAGAGAGACACACAGATTATTATGGACAAGTTATCAGAATCTTACAAAGCTTTATGACTTACTATTAACCTCAGGAAAACATGTTATGTATTCCCTCCTGTAGGAATGTCATATTTTGAACCAAACATCTTGGTTGCTGGTAAGAAGTCAAAGGCCATGGACACTTTTGTTTATCCGAGTAGTACGCTGAGTAAGGACTGGTCTCTTGATGCTCAGATAAATCATAGAATAGCCAAAGCCAGTTCTACTTCTCCTTTTGGCAAGTTGGAGCAACGTGTATGGTCTGATCGGGGAATCACATAAAAAACAAAGCTAATTGTTTACGAAGCATGCGTTATCACTACATTGCTATATGGGGAAGAGACCTGGACAACATATAGAAGTCATCTCAATTTATTGGAAAGGTGTCACCAAACTTGTATTGGGAGAACACTTAATATTAGCTGGAGGACGCTAACGCCTGGCACTGTGGTTCTTGGGGGATCAAATAGTAAGAGTATCGAAATGAAAATAATTCAAATTCAGATGCGCTGAATTGGACACTTGGTTAGGATGGAGGGCAAGAAACTTCTTAAAAAACCGTTTTATGGCGAGATAGATAGAGGTAAAAGACCACAGCACAAACCAAGGAAAAGTTATAAGGATCCTTGTAAAAACAACTTGAAAATACTCGAGATGTATGTACATAACTGGGAAGCTTATGCGGAAGATGGATCATTGTGTAAGAAAACCATCGGAAAAAGTTGTAAGATTTTTGAAGTGTGGCGTGTAGAGAGTGCAGTCTTAAAACGCGTTTTAAGGAAGCAGGATGATAGTGTACTGTCTGAGAAATTGCAACAATAACTGCCGTGCACTGTATGTGGCAGATACTTTCTGTCAAGAGCTGGTTTTGTTAATCATATGAAATCATATAATAAAATATATAGACGACAGTCTTAGAGGAAGCGTCTACAGCACACCTGGCAAAGCGAAGTTGTCATATGGGTGGTCTAATCTCCAAATATACAAGTGGCCTGACACGCGGGGATTCACACTATGTCTATGCGATCACTTTTATAAGAAGGAAAACTTTTTATGCCACATTTGTGAACTTTCATGTAGGTCCAAAGTTGGATTGAAGAGTGATCTACGTGACCACAGATGCAAAAACACATAAAGAGATGGCAAACTTCTGCCAAGAAGTAGCAATCATATTCCCCAAACCTCCTGGCCTTGATGGAGGGGGGATAAAAACTTATCGCAATGGTTTTAACTGATTCGAAATGGCAGCAAATATTTCTCATATGTTATATCTCCCCACTTTTAGAAAAAGGGTATGATTTTGAATATCTCCAGTATCAAATAATCCTTATACACTGTGAAATCTACTTTATGTATGAACTCAAATAGGGAAATACTCAACATATGTAAAATATTTGGAATCTAGTCTCCCCTTGCTGTTCTTAGAGATCATTTGAACCCCTATCAGCAAGTTTTATACCCCCCCCATCAAGACTATATGCATTTGGGAAATATCAGGTATTTTGTAATGCATAATTAGGCAAACAAATTAAACGATTAAAATTGTTAAAAGTGCAGTATCTTTCACTTACAAAAAAAAAATACTTTAAATTTACCACTAAGAAAGAGATTCGAGGAATGCTGAAAACGAAAATAACAGTTTAAATGAATAGAAACGATTAGTTTCAAACATATGAAGATTTATTGTTTTAAATTGGTGATCGTTTTTCTATATCAATTTAACATCAAATACAAACCCACTTAAGAGCAACAATTTTTTTTAATGGCGTCAATTATTTCTTTTATGGATGTGTTTATTTGGGATTTGTGGCCATGTAGACAAAAACAAAGTCCTCCAAAAAAAAAAAAACTTATTTTCAATAAGTGTACGGGTATGCTGAACACAAATATCGCATTTACTTTTTTCACAAAGAATTATTTTCTGAGTATAAAGCAATTTAACTTTTTATGTTAACAAAGATGGCCATAGTTGTACGCGCAAGCGCATATTTTCACTTAATAAATGGAAAAATACTTACATGCGAAAAATTTCAATGCGATATTCGTTTTCAGCTCAGTTGAAAATCTATAGAAAACAATTTTTTAAGGTAATATTTCTGTCGGTCTGCCACGACCTTATTACCTCTACCTCTAAAAAAATAACCAACCCCTATAAAGTGATCATTTTACGTTTAATTAATATGAAAATTCACAATAATGTCCGATCTTAAGGCTAATGTCACATAGCTCACTACACAATTCAGGTCATACACTTTCCAACGAGAGAATGGTGCTGTTAAGTCCTGATACGGGGCAACAGGCAGAAAGTTGCAACAAGCATCCCTAGACAATGTTCTCAAAAGATAAAGAAATAGCAAATTATTTTTGTACAGTATGTAACGAAACGGGAATCCTAAAATCTTTATTATTTTAGGAATTTTAAGGCAAACCACCCTCATGAAAAAGAATTTCAAAAGTTACTCAGCGAATATATCTAATGATTCAAGTGCAAAAGAAATATAAACAGTAGTACTAAAGGAAACGATTAGAATCTTGAAAAGATCTCTCAGTTGGAGTAGCTTAAATAGTAGTTATTTGGTTATTGTTTGTTTCTTTTTTATGTAAACTGCTCCATCATGACCCCCTCAAAAATAAGAAAATTAAAACACAAGATGTATATGTATATATATACATATATATATATATATATGTATACACACACACACACACATATATATATATATATATATATATAATGCAGTTGTTTTTTCTTTTACTTTATAAAAAAATAAATGTAAAATATGTTTGCATTTCAGAAAATTATATTGATGTCACCGCTGATATACTGCGTAGGGTTATTAAACGAGGCGTTTATATTTCAATGATTTAATATATCTGGGGACTCAATCGCAATGTGATTCCTACGAACATTAAAAAGCAGATAGTTTTAATTTCGTCTCTTTTTTTCTCTGCTTCGTTTATATTTGTTCTTTTTTCTCAAATCGTTTCAAACTCAAACAGTAACACGTCAATGTGAAAATAGTAAAGTGAGGCGACAGTTTACAAACAGACAAAAACAACTGAGACAGAGACTTTATCGTTCGACTGCGCACGGAAAAACGCAAAAACGTCGTTCAGCTCAAAGTAACTTTCGGCCGGGAAAAAAGCAAACTGACATAGAAATACTTAATGGTTCATATACCGCAATTCACCAACTCGCATACATTTATGTATACGCATTAATACGCACAAGTTGCGACGCTTCCAAATAATTATGTTTGAATATTACTTATGCATGAACATACACATTACGAAAACATTGACCTTCATATTTCTACCCCTTGTGAATATACTCTGACTTTTCTTTTCGAAACACGTTTTTTGATTATTAACATTTTACGAACAAAGAGTTACTGTATGTTCCTATAT
>NC_136509.1:43494898-43527398 GCF_053919585.1 Euprymna scolopes
GCGCTGGTAATAGAATGTTATCCAAAAATTGAGATCAGAAAAACAAAATTTAAGTAAAATAGAAACAACGTTACAATACTTAATATATAAGTAATGGAATTCGAACAAATAAAACAGGGCAGTCTTTCGCGAATGTTTCGACTATGTTGCATTCAGCATTGTGGGCAGATAGGTGTTAGATCGAATGGTTTTCTCCATGTCTTTTACATATGATCAGTATATACGCGTCTTAGCAGAGGGGTGTAAATGTTTTTTGTTTATCTATTTATTATTTTGTTCATATTAACTCTGGTTATCGGATGTGAAGCCATTTAGCAAACACACATGGGTAATAAAGGTCATTGTATTTAAGAGAATATGCTGACAAAAACATAACTTAAACGCTTCAAAAAGAATGAAAAATAGAATGCTATCAGGTAATTTAGATAGAAAATTAAATTTAAGTACAATAAGCAACCACTTTCTAGTAACGGCTCAGAGCAGTCAAGTGAACATGCAACTATTTTCTAAGAGAAATGAAATTGGAAATAGAGAGACGGCGTCTATTGTGCTAGTCAAGAATCAAGGTCAAATATGGGGTGTCTAAAATAGGAGCCGGACTATAAGCAGAGCTTACCTATTCCTCAATCAATTTAGGTTAGCAAAACAAAGAATTTGATTCGAGTTATCAGTTTTAGGAATTTTGTCTACAAAAACTGTTTATAAATCCCATCTCGAGTGTTTCGGCGCAGTTACATGGATTCAAAATAGCAAGCTTTATATCAGAGCTTTCACTCTTTTAGATGGGTGATCTATGAAGATCTAAGGGTCTATCACGCTAAATAATGTAACCATGCGCCGGGGTTCAGGACAAGGGGTTTTAGCGCACTCATATGGCTGGAAAGATAATATCTGATGTTAAGTCCTGTTCTCTTCTAAATAAATTATAATAAAAAATAAAGATACTTTTCCCTCTAACCAGCTGCAGATGTAATAAATTATTTTAGCATGGAAAAAAAGACTAATGTGTGTTTATTATTGTCTTCAAAAGCCGATATATATTATGGTTAAAAAATATCTGAAATAATATAAGCAAAATACAAACCAGAAACAAAAGTAAGTAGTGTTGATTTATGTAATGGTCTTATAAAAAACGGACATGTTTGAAGTTTCGAAAGCTGGTGGTGGTGGTGGTCTCTAGTTTGTTTAGACGAAGATGCCAATTTATTAGGGAGAGTGGAATAGGGGTACTGACAATGTTTAAGTGGTGACACATGATTTTTTTTTCATTTTTTTTTCTTTTTAGGCATTTTCGATTCTTTATTTCATATCATTTATAATATTTTTTTACATGGAGGTCACAACTTATCAAGCAACTCGGGGATAAGAGTTATTGCGTGTACAGTAATCAATGAGACAGTATCGTAGTAAGCGTTAGTATTGGAGATTTGATAGTGTCTCTTACTTAAGGGGGTAATATGTCAGGAATTTGTTTATGTTGGACGTGAAGACATCCAAGTTGCAGTCAGGTGGGAAACAGGCAAACGGAAATGAGTTCCACAGTCGTGCATTCTAAGAAAGAAGCTCTGGTCATGAAATTTACGTTTTGATTTAGGCTTGCCATGAAAATAACGATAGAACAACGGCAGGCTCGCAACGTCTCTTCTGTGGGATAGAGGCTGCAGGGAAGAGAAAAGAGCACCTCTCATTAAGCCAGGAAGTCTTTTTTGTACTTTGTCAAGGCAGGATAGCAGCTTCTGCCAAGATGTGGCAGCAGTACTCCATCCTTGGACGTACTTGGCTTTTATACAGATAGAGACTTGCATCAGCACTGAGATATCTTCTGGAGCGGTAGAACAATCCCTACATTTTCCCAGCGTACTTGGCAACAGACCTGATGTACGTGTTCCATTTCAGATCAGGAGTAAAGGGCAAACCCAGAAGCTTGTCAAAATATGGAGCCTCCCCAAGACGAGAGCCATCTATTTCAATTGATGCCAGATGGGGGTCAGAGCGTTGATGATGTAAAGATAGAAGCTTCGTTTTGGATGCATTAAAAGTAACCAGCTAACTCTTCCCCACTGTACCACGCGCTCAAGATCAGTTGAGAGAGAATAAGAGAGAACTTTGTCATTTACTGCCTTTGATGTGTTGCCATAGATGGTCGTGTCATCAGCATAGATGTCAACGAATGATTTAAGTGTGTGTTTTGGGAGATCATTGATGTAGATCAGGAAGAGAGTTGGACCCAGGATGACCCCCTGGGGGACTCAAGCATTAATACTGTGAGCCTCTGATTTCTGCCCATCAACCACTACTCTTATGAACCTATCGGATAGAATTGATTTACTAATCGAGAAAACATTTCCATTGATACCGTAGCTAGAAATCTTGTTAAGTAGGCCTTTATGCCATACATTATCGAAGGCCTTACATATGTCAAGAGCAATTGCCTTGGAAAGAAAGCCTCTGTCAATGGATTCACTAATCCTATGTGATATAACCGTAGCACATCTGCTGTAGATCTTGCGGAGCGGAAACCATATTGCATGTCACTAAGAAGGTTGTTTCTGCTGAGTCGGTTCATTACTTCTTTCTTTAATATGGATTCCAACAACTTACACATGACACACAGGAGACTTATTGGTCTGTACTGACTTTTCGGCTGAATTCTTAAATACAGGAGATACTGATGAGGTTTTCCAACGTTTAAACAGTTTTGTAAGTTTGGGGACAAGTTCTGGTTGGAGCTTTTTCAGCACTATAACTGGAATGCTATCAGGGCCAGTTGCTTTACTGGAATCAAGGTTCTTGATTAGCTTGGCGCCATCACGCACATATAAGTTTATGTTGCATAGCGTGTTGTCTGTTATACGAGTAAACACTGGGAGTTGATGGCCTTCGTCGGATAGGGTAGAATTAGCTGCAAAGTTCTTGGCAAATAGTTTGGCCGTGTCTGATACTGATGAGATGACCTCAGGTCATTTGATGTGATGGTTGAGATAGAACACACGCTTCTGTTCAGGATCCTGTTTGCTATATTCCAGAACTGGTGGGAACCAAGCCGCTACTCAGCTACTTTGGATTTAACGAACTGAGCATATAGCTCTCTTGCATTTTTATTACCCTTTTACAGTGGTTGCTGGCAGTCCTGAAACCAGCTTTAGTCTCAGTACATCTATTACGGTGATAGCTATGGAAAAAGTGATTTCTGTGCGCAGTGGCAGCAGCACATTCTGGGGAGAACCATGACTGGCTGTTAGGTTTATGTTGGAATTGTTTGGATGGTATTAATCGGTCTATTCCTACAATTAACCATTCAGTCAGATCTGACGCCATGAAGGATACGTCCTTTTTAAACATGGAATGCAGAGGTAGATCAGATATAAATGTGAGGAAGCTATCCCAGTCAGCCATAAAGTATCGATATACAGTACGAAGACTTATTGTATTAGATTTTTATCTTTACTAATACAACGGAGTGGTCGGAGTGGTCGGAGGATTCTAGAGGAGATAGAACGGAAGCTGTAAGAAAAAGGTCTACAAGGCTTGCATACTGACCGGTAGTATCGGGCACACGGGGGAGGGGGTTCGTGAACAATCTGAGTGAGGTCATAGGCAATGACAAAATCATGGCAGAACCTCCCCTCCTCATCCGTCTTATTTGAATCGGTCAGTCACTCCACATTATGGGCATGTAAGTCACGGTAAATGTGATTGTTAGCCAACAGATGAGCAGACAGGATGTGGTCAATTTTCTCAGATATACTCTCCAAGATATTAACGCTACTGTAACTTATAATGCTCCGAAAAAAATGTACAAAGGTAATGATTGTTGCAAAATATACAATAATTTAAACTTACGTTAGATATACTTCGATTAGTAAAAGAAAAAAAACAAACAAGTTGATATATATATCAACGGAAATCTAGGAGTCTTTTGCATGAATAAGGAAAAATTTGAAGCAATAATAATTACAGTCCAGAACTAGTGTTTTACTAAAGTAGACACGTAACATGTCAGTTGATAGTATAACGAATACTTTTTATTTAAATAAAACTAGTTCATTTCAAAGTTAATCCTTTTTAAACAAGTGCTTATACGTGCAGATACACATATATGCATGTGTATATATATATATATGTATATATATATATATATAAATATATATATATATATATATATATATATATATATATATATATATATATATATATATATATATATATATACACGCTTCGGGTTTGTTGTCATTTAGCTAACCTATATATACATATATGTATATACATATGTATATATATGTATACATATAGATATATCTATGCATATATATATATATATATATATATATATATATATATATATATATATATATATATATAACAACATGACAAAGCATCGAAACCTAGATCTAATTCATGGTGGCAAGTGTTGCTCTCTTATAAGTAAATTAGCATAAAAATTTGAAGATAATTTTCCTCCGAACCATATGTTGAAGGAAATATCTTCTTTTTTTTTTTATTACATTTTCACCCCAAACAAGGCACATTGCCACTTTGGTGTAGGGGGCTACTATCGGGGGAAACATCTACTGGGGTACTATGTAGGGATTTGGGCAGCGAGATGTTGGTTCACGTTGCACTTGAACTTATGCATGTCAGTACAGTTGGGGAAGCAGTGACCTGGAATGGAATTCCAAAGTCTAGCAGTTCTGGGGAAGAAACTACTGGAGTAGAAAGATCTTTTACATCTAGGGATCTCTACAGTGTGGGGGTGGGATTTTGCAGCTTGTCGGGTCTGTCGAGGGTGTTTACGTCGTGGGGGCACAAGTGCTCGCAGTTCATCAGAGCATTCACCATTATAATACTTGTAGAACAGGCAGAGGGATGCAACGTTTCGACGATGGGACAGAGGCTGAAGCTTAGATGCCAGTTTAGGGCCTATCAGATTTGCGACTCTCTTTTGAACCCTGTCAAGGAGCGAAAGACTAGTAGCCGATGCACCAGCCCAAATATGACAGCAATACTCCATACATGGGCGAATAGTGGCCTTGTAGAGGTACAGGATACTTTCGGGTGTTAGAAGTTTTCTAGCACGGGAGAGAGAGCCCACCTTCCTCGCAGCGGCCCTGGCAATGCTCTCGATGCAATTGTTCCAGCCTATGTTTCCTGTGAATGTTAGGCCAAGGAGCTTGAGAGACGTACTCTCAGATAAAGAGTCGTTGGCCATTGCTATAAGTGTTAGAGAAGGTTTCTTGTAATTATTGAATGGAACCAGTTTTGTCTTGGCGGCATTGAACGTGACCATCAATTTTTGTCCCCATTCCACTACTGATTGGAGGTCATCCTCTAGTGTGTCTGCCATTACTTTAGATATATGTTCATTTGTTTTCCTGTCGTGCCTGCTATAGAGTGTGGTGTCATCAGCATATATACCCATCTCAGAGGCAATTTTGTCGGGGAGGTCATTTATGAATATCAGGAACAGCAGAGGTCCAAGGATAGATCGCTGGGGCACTCCCGCATTTATATCATATTGTTTAGATGTACGACCGTCAAGGACAACCTGGATTTTTCTCTTATCTAAGAAGGATTTAATTATGTTAAGTATTCTACCAGTGATACCGTATGATCAAATCTTCCTGAGGAGACCCTCATGCCATACCCTGTCAAAAGCCTTCGATATATCTAGAGCTACCGCTCTGCCCTCTCCCGCTCGTCCAGTGAATGGTATATGCGTTCAGAGATTACAGTGAGGATGTCTGCCGTGGAACGGGCTTGTCTAAATCCATATTGTTGGTCGGTAAGAAGTTTAGCATCTGTAAGGTGCTGGACTAGAGCATGGTTAATTAAGGTCTCAAATATTTTGGCAAAAAGTGGGAGGAGGCTAATAGGGCGATAATTTAATGGGTTAGTTCTTTCGCCAGAATTCTTGAATACTGGTACCACAGAATCATTTTAGCAGTGTAACAACACTAATCTTCTTTAGTAATGGGTTTCAAAATTAGAGATTAAAATATTATTAAATTCTTATATCGTTCATCCTCATCATACCGTATGTGAATCATAAAACAGGAGTCTACGTTTCGGATAACCTTAACTATAACTGCATTTTTCAGTGTTTAGGAGAAAATGCTTGAATATTAAATACCTTTAATATTACTCGATTTATTAAGATTTTAACTGGCTGTTCTCCGGTAAACTAATGAGTAACAGCGACTTAACAAAACAGCCAATCTTGTCGAGAATAAGTGATAATGCAGTTGTTATTTGAATGATGGGGCAACACTATTAAACGGTTTATAATTGAATTTAATTGGCCGAAAAGTGACTGATAAATTGTTTTTTTTTGTTACTAACTCATAGAGTCGATGTTGATGTAGGCAAAATTCACTTCCTTAAATGCAATACTCTCGATTGGAACAAATATTAAAATTGCGACGGTCTAGAAAGATTTCACGTTTTACTAACTGATTTAAAAAAAGATGAAGTATTGTGTCAGCTCTTAGCCACAAGAATGATAGAGTTTTCTCGAACTATGGATTGAGAACGACCATGTTCTAGTCTGTAGCAAAGCAATTCCGTGGTACCATGTAAACCAGGTGAGAATTTACAAGGAAAGAAACTACGTTGATACATATTTAGTTTTCTTTTAAGTTTAGAGTTCTTTGCAATACTGGTAAAAGACAGAGCCTTTCTTAAAATGTTTCTGGAGGAGATGAACGAGAAATACCGATATAGTCTAGATAAAAATTAGAAAAAACATTTACTTTGTAAATGATGTCCCAAAGAAGAGAACAGAGCATAGACCACTATAGTTTATTTCCCAGAACTACTAGACTTTGGAACTCACTTCCGGCATTCTGCTTTCCCAACTGTACTAAAATCAGAAGTTCAAATGTAATATAAATAGACATCTTGCTACTCATCGCCCTTCATAATATCCCTGCAACTCATGTCCCCGATGGTAGCTCTCTACTTCAAAGTGGCACTGTGCCTTGTTTGGAGTGGAAATTGAATAGCATTTTTTAAAAACTAGATTGCTTAATCGATTTGATACGCTGTTGATGAAAAGCCATGTAATATGAACCTAAGCTTCCAATATCACTGAATAGGTGGAAAGATTCCCGTATCAATATATACTTGCATCTAACAACGAAATGTTATAATCAATACACATATGATCATTTTATTGAGACGAGAAGTGATAATAAAATAGTTTAAAAGAGTAGATTGTGCTGACATTACATTTAAAAAAAAAAATATCGCATTAAATCTTGAAGATCTAAATTAGTGCAAATATCTTTTTTTTTCTTTTTCCTTCCGATAATTCAATCCATTTAATCCTCTATTCTTAATTTTTCAGTTTAATGTATGCTATACATAAAACAGTTACACATATACATGCTCATACTTAAAAACAACACCTACACAATAAACCGAATGGGGTACCTTAGAGCATTACAGAGATTGCCTGTCTCTTATTTTCTAAAAGATACCGGCGGCTGTATATTTATTGTATGGAATGACGAACATAATTATTTGTAACCATATCGCTTAAAGACAAACACATCTGAATATATTCTCATAAGAGAATATCTTTCTCTTTGAGTCTCTCCGTTATGTCATATTCACGTGTTCCATATAATTCAAACTGGTGCACTTTGTAAATGACTGTCCATATACGTATGCACGTAGAAGGAGGACGTAATGTATCTATGCAAAAAGCACAAAAAGAAATGTAAGCTTTTTTAGTTGATAGTATTCGGGCCATATTACATCTAAGTGTTCAATATAATGGCCAATAAGCTGCCTGTTGGCGTCATTCTTTGATAGATAGTTATATAAAAACAGGCGTTCTTGTTATAAAGGCTCGGTTTCACTGATGTATATTGGGCGCTGCGATTTCTTTTACATTTGATATAGTTTTTTTTTTTACAAATGTGGCAATATTAAAATTGTTACTCTATAACAAGGATTAATAAAAGGGATATAGGGTTTGCAGTATGATGAACGCAATTATGAAATATTGAAAATAAGTAACAAAATGGCATAAATGTCCTGAAAGCAATGCTGTAATCTGTAAATGTACACGAGGTGTTTAAATAAGTTTCCAGACTTTTTCACATGAGAACTTTTATTGATGGTACGCACATAAAACTCTAATCTCTTCGAAGAAATCGCCGGCTACAATGCACTTGTTGTACCGTTCCAACACGTTTTACACACCCCATAAAAGCCCAGACGCGAGCGCGTCAATGACCCTTCGTCATAGCATTTTCACTCTTTCAATTGTCCCATAACGACAGCTTCTAAAACTATCCTTGAGCTTAGGCAATAACCAAAAGTAACAGGGAGCACGGTTTGGATAATAAAGAGGGCGAGGAAGAGTTTTGATGTCCCTCTTGGTCATGATAACGTTTTTCGTTTCTGATCTTCCTATAGTACCTTTAAGAGCAACTTTGCGCAAATCTTCCACATCTTCATTTCTTCGTAAATTATTGTGTGTACAGTTTCCACACTGACATCCCACCGTGCACTCATTGTTTTTATAGGCACACGACGGTCATTAGCCATATATTTTTTTTATTTTGGCAATGAACTCTTGTATTCTGACTTTCTTACTCCTCCATCCCCTCTCACAATCCCTCACAGTCTCCCTGCCTCCCTTAAAATTCTTATGCTACTTAAAAACGAATGCTTGATTCATGTAAGATAATCCAAATGCATACTGAAGAATTCCATATATTTCTGTCATATTTTTCCATGTTTAAAACAATTTTATTGCGTTTAGTTATTATAAACTGTTCTAATATCCAGAGGGCAGTTTTAAAATTAACCATCAGTAACTATCAGACTTTAGTAGGGTGCATTCCAATTCCTGCTGTAACTGTTCATGTAACCTGAAATACAAAAATTGGTCAGCAATCTGCTAAGATGTCGAGCAATAACATTGAATTTGCAAAAATCTACGATAATTTATAATACCTACACAGAAAGTCTTAAAACTTATTAAAGGCACCTCGTACTTCTTTTTGATTATGGTTCACGTCCTGTCAAGATCCAGAGGACATCTATTTATTAATATTGAATAGACAATAAAATAACACCGGGTGTGATTACTTATGTTGGGACTTAGAATAAGGTTAAATAATAAAAGAAGGCGGCTCCACAATAAAATTAGATTTGGAAATGATCATTTTATAGTCAACTTGGAAACAGCCCCATAAAAGCTCGTCATATATATACGGAGGGTTCTCAGAAAGCAACTCGTGGAATATTCGTTTATTTTCGTGAACGTTTACCGTAAGAAATATGTTTGATTTCATGGAGGAAGACGAGTTGTTATAAATTCCTGGGCAGATGATTGGACTGGTAGAATTGAGAGAAATGTTGCGTTTTAGCGCAGGTGTGAGACAGCGTTTCGTTATTTCTTTTAACATATGTTTTCCCAGGAGTCAACATTACCCAGAGCACATACACAAAAGGCAAAAAGTATACGGGAATTAGGTATGAAAATCATCTAATAAGTTTGGCGTAAATTTACATTAGTAATACCATTTACTTCCAAAATTATATAATATATTTAAATCATATTCAGTTGTTATAATTTGTTGGTCGTAAAAGAAATAGCTCACAGTTGTGCATAACGTTGTTAACCATTCTTGTTTCGAACATACTGATTACACATTATGAATACGCGACACGTGATAAAATACACATGTTCACAGAGAGGTACACACATATGAACATGCTAATGTGAATAGTATTATCATATTTTATTTTCATATACTTGATGATGGTCTCATCTGCTATTATTACAATATATATATATATATATATATATATATATATATATATATATATAATATGAGATGTATCGAGACACAGGAATGGTATGTTTGATCTGGCAGAACAGTGGTTCATTAAAATTGTGGGGTCTGCGTTCGCGCCTGGTCCACAAAGTATGGAAATAAAAAAATTAATTAAAAAAAAAACGTTTATAAATGTTTTTGATTTAGATGTACATACGAATACTTTGATAAGTATGTTTTAACTTAAATAGGGATGGTATAATACAATTGTGGGGTCTGCGTTCGCGCCTGGCATCCATAGAATGGAAATAGGCACAACCTTTTATAAAGACTTTTCATATCTATCTGCGTAAGTATACTTTGATAATAATGTTTCAGTTTGAAGAAATATGGTATAATAAAATTATGGGGTGTTCGTTCGCACCTGACCTCTATAGAATGGAAATATGTCACAAAGTGTAACAAGGTTTTGTAATATAGATCCACAGAATAGTGTGATGTTTTTCATTGTGAACAGGTATGGTATAATAAATTATGGGGTTTATCTATTTTAATTTTACTTTCATCATATGTTGCTTTGGTTTTGATACCCCAAAATTCGAAGCTATCTCTTTACAACCCTTCCTTTTCATAATCTATCGTACTTTCATAAATCAGAGCCCATTTTCTGTACGCTGTTCTTGAACCCAGTCAACGATGGGCACTTTTGCTAGTATAGTATATATATATATATATATATATATATATATATATATATATATATATATGATATCAAGACTTCGTATATATACATGCATCATATGTACATATATATATATATATATATATATATATATATATATGATAATATATATATATTAATTTAATAGCGTGTGTGTTATTTATTATGTTTGTCACGCTTTAATCCGAATGTCTGTAGTTTAATTGTAATGGACTTTTAATTCCTTATAATAAAAAAAAAATAATAACAATTTTTCATGTGTTGTTTTCGGTTTCTATATAGTTTATATGGGCAGCATAGTGAAATGTTAGGATCCTTGCAATGAAGGGTCTTCATATGTAGATCACTTCTTGCTGTATCACAGATCAAATTATATACACACAATTGAGCGTAAATTCAAACAATGCTTTAATAAGTTAGAATAATGGGCAATGAAAATTGATATAGATTATCCAAATAAAATAAAAAAAAACTACAGTATATTTCTGTCACAAAAGATAACTTCATAATGACCCTACACTGAAAATCAGAAGAACAGTACTCCCCACTGTAGAAGAACACACATTTCTGGGACTAATATTTGATAAAAACTGATACTCATCTCCACTTGAAGAACTGAGATATATTTGCAATAAAAGATTGCAACTACTACGTGGAATAACACACACTGAGGTGGTGGGGGGCGATCAACAAACTTTAATAAAGTTATATCGAACTTTACTTAGATCAAAACTAGACTATGGCAGTGTCATATGCCGATCAGCAAGAAAACCATACCTTTAGATCAACTCTGCCATCGAGATTAGCACTTTGTGCTTTTAGAACGTCTTCATTCTAAAGTTTTTATGCAGAGGCTGACGAAACACCGGCATCTTTAAGGAGTCACAAACTGGGTGTCCAATACTCTACTAAATAAAAAGCACACTAGTAATTTAGCATCCGGAACTGAATTCAATCCGAATAATAAAGAGTCAACAAAAGCAAAAAGAAAAAATACATAATGTCTATTAGTCTTAGAATAGAAACAATTCTACAGGAATCAGAAATGGTTGGAAAAATGATCATTTAGAACAATAGTGCCACGAACTCTGTGCCTGTGTAAATGTCTGGTAACTCAAAATCGCAGCCAACTACATAAATAAAATAATTATTAATACTGATGCCCGTTTAAAAAAAACAAATTTTTTCTAGCTAAAGTGTATTTTGTGATGAGGAAACAACTGGATTTTCATACATGTTTATTTATACAAAAATCGAAAATCAACCAGCGTCAAATCGACTGTGCCGCTGTTGTTTCACTTATTTGGGGGGTCTTGAAACCTTATTATCCGTAATAGACTACAAATTTCTTGTGCACTTGAATCTGGGTTGTTCTTTTAGCAACGCCTCTTTTATCCTTGTTAGTCGTTTTATAAAAGAACAATCATATTTTGGGGAGAGTCATTTCAACAAGTGGCCTGTTATAAAAAGCAGTTGATTCAATATGACGAATATTCAGAATCAAGTAAACAATATTTATAACGCTACTGATTCCTCTCTATTCGCTGCGTCAGATACTAAGGATTAGATTGCTTTTTTTAGCCACCGAGCTTGACAAGTAAAGCACTTTCAATGCACTTAAACTACAATAATGACACATTTATATAATTCTGAAAATAACATCGCCAGCATTCCATTGTCTTTATTACTATGGACACTAAAGCAAAAATCCACGCCTGCATGGTCCGTGACAAACACAAGCCATTTCCATTTCCGACATAAAAGCGATTTATCTTATAAGACCTAGCATCCAGAAGGATTGTTGTTGTCACAGATTGTCGTTCTGCAAGTAACGAATAGTTTTGCCATTATAAATGTCTTCTGTTCATGGAAGTAGTTGATTATATATATATATATATATATATATATATATATATATATATATATATATATATATACATATGTATATATAATATTATTATTATTATTATTATTATTTTTATTATTTGATGTATTTACATAAATTTTATGTAAACATTTTAAATAGTGTTCGATACATGGACTACAGTTAGGTTGTATGTTTTGAAAAGCAATTAAGCTACAACGAATGCCCTGCGTTTAATGGCTGTGGGATCTTTTATGCTAATAGCTTGACGAATCCTTATACAACGCGAACAAAGTCTGTTTCTTAGTTGTAATAATTTTTTGCAAAACTTACTATATGGAGACCCGACGCTGTCCGTGATTGAATAATGATCAACGATTATTCCACACGCCTATAATTTTATTGCCTTTGAAATCTGTGAAATAGCCCAGGAGGAAGCATTACATACCCCCATGCAGTAACTATGTAAAATATGTTACTCTACATTGCGCTATATTTACTGTTACTCTATATTGCGCTATATTTACTTTTTCTTTTATCACATTATTTTGTATAAACTGTTTTCTAGTTAATGAATAAGTTCTATAACTGAATACCCACCTAAAAAAAAACCCCGCTCATGTAAGCTTACTGACGGCATTATCAGCGTCCTAATTTATAAAAAAATGAACGAATATCTTAGTTAAAAAAAGAAAAAGCGCTGGTTTTCGGGGGTGCTTATACTAAAATTACAGTTAAATTTGTTTTATGATTTTAATAACTTATATGATGGCCAGGAAGTGGGTGCTCAGTTTACGTACAATTTATATAGAACAGTGATCCACCACTTTTTGAAGAAGTAACTTCTTCATATCATGCCCCAAATTTAAATGCGATCTTCGTTTTCAGTACCACCGGTTAGACGTTGCGAGCCTTTGTTTTATCGTTACTTACATAGCAGGTGCTCATCTGAGCTCCAATCACTGGTCTCTCCTCGCCGATTTTTCACGAAAAAACACCCGTCTAGCTGAAACCACTGTCAATAATATTCTCCCTACTCTTTATATTTGCCCAAACTAAAACGTAGATTCCAAAAACAAAGCTTTTTTCTTGGAAGTTCACGCATGTGGCACTCTGTTCCGTCTGCCTATTTCCCACTTGACTACAACTTGGATGTCTTCGAGTCCAACATAAACAAATTCCTGATGAACTGCCCCCTTAAGTAGACACTTTACCAAATCTCAACATTGTCGTACTGTACATGCAATAACCCTTATCCCCGAGTGGCTTCCGGGCCTTGATAAGCGGTGACCACCTTGTAAAAAACAAAAAACACCGAAAACCTACAAAAGTCGTCATTTTAAAGCTTTTTGAGGAGTTGGAAAGAAACTCGACATTGCCCAACAAATCTTTAACATTATTTATCTAAAAAATATATGATGCTAATGCAGAGAGTGAGCCACGCTATGTTTTTAAATCGTGTGTCCACGTTTAATTAAAGTTTTATGATATGTGTTCTTTTTTTATTTATTTGTAAGGTTAAAGTACAGAATAGGTACAAAACACCCCCATCCCCATGTTAAGAATGGCTTTTTAAATAATAACGTTATTATTTCAGCACGGATCACTCTTTGCATGAGTACCAAATATATAATGGACCTGAAGTCATATCGTCAGCATCAGACAAGGCCAGACTATTTGCCAATAATTTGCAGCTAATTCTACCCTATGCGACAATGGCCATCAACTCCCTGCATTTCCTCCTATAACAGACAACACGCTATGCAACATACAAATATCTGTGCGTGAGGTCGCTAAGCTAATCAAGAACCTTGATTCCCTTAAAGCAACTGGCCCTGATGGAATTCCAGTTATAGTGCTGAAACAGCTCCAACCAGAACTTGTCCCCATACTTATAAAACTGTTTAAGCGTTGCCTTAAAGAGAAATACTTTCCAACACACTGGAAAACCTAATCAGTATGCCATGTATTTAAGAATTCAAGTGAAAAGTCATCTCCCTCACAGTACAGACCAATAAGTCTCCTGTGTGTCATGAGAAAGTTGTTGGAATCCATATTAAATAAAGAAGTAGTCAACCACCTCAGCAGAAACAACCTTCTTAATGACATGCAATATGGTTTCCGCTCCGCAAGATCTACAGCAGATGTGCTATATCACATAGGATTAGTGAATCTCTTGACAAAGGTTTCCTTTTCAGGGCAATTGCACTTGACATATGGAAGGCCTTCGATAAGGTATGGCATAACGGCCTACTTCACAAGATTTCCAGCTATGGTATTACTGTAAATGTTTTCTCAATCATTAAATCATTTCTATCCGATAGGTTCATAAGAGTAGTGGTTGATGGACAGAAATTATAGGCCCACAGTATAAATGCTGGAGTCCCTCAGGGGTCAATCCTGGGCTCAACTCTCTTCCTGATCTACATCAATGATCTCCCAAAACACATACTTAAATCATTCGTTAACATCTATGCTGATGACACGACCATCTATGGCAACACATCAAAGGCCGTAAATGAAAAGTTCTCTCTAATTATCTCTCCTATGATCTTGAGCACGTGGTACAATGGGGGAAGAGTTGGCTGGTTACTTTTAATGCATCCAAAACGAAGCTTCTATCTTTACATCATCAACGCTCTGACCCCCATCTGGCATCAATTGAAATGGATGGCTCTCGTCTTGGAGAGGTCCATGTTTTGACAAGCTTCTGGGGTTGCCCTTTACTCCATATCTGAAATGGAACACGCACATCAAATCTGTTGCCAGGGACGCTGGGAAAATGGTGGGACCTTCTACCGCTCCAGAAGATATCTGACTACTGATGCAAATCTCTATCTGTGTAAAAGCCAAGTACGTCCAAGGATGGAGTACTGCTGCCAAATCTGGGCAGGAGCTGCTAAAACAGCCTCTCCTGGAGTACAAAATAGACTTCGTGTTTTTGTGAGGGATGCCCTTTTCTCTTACCTGCAACTTCTCTCCAACAGAAGAGATGCTGCGAGCTTGTCTTTGTTTTATCGTTATTTCCATGGCAGGTGCTCGTCTGAGCTCCAATCCCTCATCCCCCCTACCCAATTTTTCACGAGAAACACCCGTATGGTTGAAATTACTGTCAATAAATTTCCCTAAATCCAAACGTAGATTCCATGAGCAAAGCTTCTTTCTTAGAACTGCACGCCAGTGGAACTCTCTGCCGCTTGCCTGTTTCCAACCTGACTACAACTTGGGCGTTTTCAAGTCCAATATAAACAGAATCCTGACAAACCGCCCCCTTAAGTAAGACACTGTATCAAAACCCCAATACTAATGATTACTACAATACTATCTCATTGATTACTGTACACGCAATAACTCTTATCCCTGAGTGGTCTTCGGGCCTTGATAAGTGGTGACCCACATGTAAAAAAAAAATTCCTAATGAACCGCCCCCTTTAAGTAAGACACTTTATCCAATCTCCAATACTAACGATTGATTACTGTACACGCAATAACCCTTATCCCCGAGTGGATTCCGGGTCTTGATAAGTGATGACCACCATGTAACAAAAAAACATTATTATAATTTTTTTTCTTTACAGTTAATAAAATTTAAATTTTAAGGTAGGTTTTCTTTTCTTCTTATGCTTTCATCGGCGACGCTCGGCTTACTTTCCTCAGCGACGCTCGGTTTACTCCGGTTGTTGGCGTCATGTTCCGGAGAAACCGAATGGACTCTGAGTTCACTTTCTGCATGAGTACCAAAAGGTTAATTTGAAATTAAGAATAAGTCATAAAAAAATTACCTACTAATTAAAAATGAAAATAATAATTCAACTTAGAAGAATATTTCGAAATGAAAACACATCTATTATAGAAAATATTTAATAACGTGTTCAAAGAATTAAACTATCACAGTTATTCCCCTTGGTTTTCTGGTTTGAAAATTAAAAGGTTTAAGATTTGCGATAATAAGTAAGTTTAAGTTAAATAAAATATAAATTGAAATGAGAATAAACTAAATAAGTACATTTTAAATTAATTTTTTGAATAGTACAGTATTAAGGAGGCTATTATGTCGAATAAGTAATATAATCGGGCTAATTATTAAAAAAAATGATTTAATTTAATGTGATATGCTAAAAACCATAACTCAGTCGATGTATATGTGATGTAAAAGAAGGCTATATCCAGAAGTTACACAGGAAAATAAAGGGCACCTTCGCCCGAAGGATCTGCCCGGCTTTTTGGCCGGGATCAAAGTGTAGTATCTTTTCCGGCAGATACTACACTTAAGATAATTTGTACCAGTCAATGGAGGGGAAACCCTCTATACTGGGACAATTATTATTTTTGGTAACCAGAGTGACCCCTTTTAGGGGAGCTGGTTTTTACCTCACATTAAAAACGGCCTTGTGCCTAATTTGCTCAGTGGGGGAGCAAATAAATACCATCTGTTCCGGCAGATGCTGCACTTAAGATGGTTTGTACCAGTCAGTGGAGGGGAGGCCCTCTATACTGGGACAATTATTATTTTTGGTAACCAGAGTGCCCCCTTTTTGCCTACTTTTAGGGGAGCTGGTTTTTACCTCACATTAAAAACGGCCTTGTGCCTAATTTGCTCAGTGGGGGAGCAAATAAATACCATCTGTTCCGGCAGATGCTGCACTTAAGATAATTTGTACCAGTCAATGGAGGGGAAACCCTCTATACTGGGACAATTATTATTTTTGGTAACCAGAGTGACCCCTTTTAGGGGAGCTGGTTTTTATCTCACATTAAAAACGGCCTTGTGCCTAATTTGCTCAGTGGGGGAGCAAATAAACACCATCTGTTCCGGCAGATGCTGCACTTAAGATAATTTGTACCAGTCAATGGAGGGGAAACCCTCTATACTGGGACAATTATTATTTTGGTAACCAGGGTGCCCCCT
The DNA here is from genome assembly GCF_053919585.1 of Euprymna scolopes. Taxonomy (NCBI): domain Eukaryota; kingdom Metazoa; phylum Mollusca; class Cephalopoda; order Sepiida; family Sepiolidae; genus Euprymna; species Euprymna scolopes. The sequence goes on from NC_136509.1 coordinate 43,512,187, forward strand.
TTTTGCCTACTTTTAGGGGAGCTGGTTTTTACCTCACATTAAAAACGGCCTTGTGCCTAATTTGCTCAGTGAGGGAGCAAATAAATACCATCTGTTCCGGCAGATCCTGCAAGCTATGACTAGCAAAGACCAGCTATGACTAGCAAAGACCAGATGTGGGGGCAACCCCACATGCCTGACCTTTAACCAGCTCCCATTTCCCACCTCTCGGGAGCTGATCCCCTTTTTCCCTTCCCCCTCCCTTCACTCCTCACATTAAAAATTGGCCTTGTGCCTAATTTGCTCGGTGGGGGAGCAAATAAATACCATCTGTTCCGGCAGATACTGCAAGCTATGACTAGCAAAGACCAGATGGGGGGGGCAACCCCACATGCCTGACCTTTAACCAGCTCACATTTCCCACCTCTCGGGAGCTGGTCCCCTTTTTCCCTTCCCCCTCCCTTCACTCCTCACATTAAAAATTGGCCTTGTGCCTAATTTGCTCGGTGGGGGAGCAAATAAATACCATCTGTTCCGGCAGATACTGCAAGCAAAGACCATATGTGGGGGCGACCCCACAGATAAGACCTTGGTCAATGTAGGGGCAACCCTTCATACCAATTGTCACTATCCAGCTCCCCTACTCCCCGGGGAGTTGGTCCCCATTTCCCCTTCACTCCTCACATAAAAATCGGCCTTGTGCCTAATTTGCTCGGTGGGGGAGCAAATAAATACCAAATGGCACCTTCACCCGAAGGATCTGCCCGGCCTTTTGGCCGGGATCAAAGTGTAGTATCTGTCCCGACAGATGCTGTAAGCAATAACTAGCAAAGACCATATGTGGGGGTAACCCCACATATCTGAAATTGGTCAAGGTAGGGATCACCCTACGACCACAGTTACTATCCAGCTCCCATTTCCCACCTCTCGGGAGCAGGATCTCCCTTTCCCTCCCTCTCCCTCTCTCTCCACATTAAAAAACGGCCTTGTGCCTAATTTGCTCAGTGGGGAAGCAAATAAATACTGTCTCCTTTGACAGAAGTATTCTACAAAGGGCATTAATATTTCGTGACCAGGACAGGGGTACACTCACTATAGACAATATATATATATATATATATATATATATATATATATATATATATATATATATATATATATACGGTAAGTTATAATGGCTGCCGAATCCTAGCGTGGATGAAACGCGGAATATTCGGTGTATTTGGCACAGTTTGAAGTAAATATTTCGTGTTTACAAATAAAATTATACTTTCGTATATTAATTAAATGAAGTGTATATATATATATATATATATATATATATATATATATATACTCGCAAAAATACCCGTCGTTGACTGGGCTCATAACAGCCTACAGAAAATGGACTCTGATTTATGAAAGTATTATAGGTTCTGAAAAGGGTTGGAAAGAGATAGCTTCGAATTTGAGGGTGTCAAAATAAAAGCAAATTATGATGAAAGAAAAAGAAAATAGATAAACCTCATAATTTATTATACCATACCTGTTCACACTGAAACACTTATCACGATATTCTGTGGATACATTATAAAACCTTGTTACACTTTGTGACTTATTTCCATTCCATGGAGATCAGGCGCGAACGAACACCCCATAATTTTATTGTACCATATTTCTTCTGACTGAAACATTATTATCAAAGTATACTTACGCAGATAGATATGAAAAGTTTTTATTTAAGTTTGTGCCTATTTCCTTTTTATGGAAGCCAGGCGCGAACGCAGACCCCACAATTTTATTATACCATCCCTATTTAAGTTAAAACATACTTATCAAAGTATTCTTATGCACATCTATATGTAACACACTTGTAAGCGTTTTTTTTTTAAATTTTTAAATTGTTTATTTGCATACTTTGTGGACCAGGCGCGAACGAAGACCCCACAATTTTAATGAACCACCGTTCTGCCAGATAAAACATACCCGTTCCTGTGTCTCGATACATCTATCATTATATTTTTTTTAAATAGTCAACCAGATGGGAGACTATTCGTGACTAAACACACACACATTCAGCTTCATATTATTTATATATATATATATATATATATATATACATATATATATATATATATATATATATATACGCGCGTGTGTGTGTTTATGCTCTTGCGTAGGACACTTCTACGTAAAATGTTTAATAAAACATATATTAAAGTTCACAAAGCAATGTTGCCTAACTTTATTAAATACAGCCGGAATTTCGTACTGTTTCGAATACATTATTCTCACAGGAACATGTCCGTAAATATGTAGCTAAATTACGTTTTGTGTAAACTAAATAAATTATACTATCATAATTGATTTCCAGAATTTTACACTGTTAATGTAAATCTTCCTAGATCACTATATATGCACACGCATATACGTACTTACAATCACACCAACACACACAGACAATACACACAGAAAAAGACATACAGACACACACACACACACACATATATATATATATATATATATATATATATATATATATAGATGCGTTTATGGTAAATTATGAATAGTATGTCTACAATCAATTTAGGCAGCTGTTTTCTATAATTGGTGACTTTTTACGTCTACGCAGTATTTACTTTTCCTAACGATCCAATCTAATTTTAGTTCTATGTGTAATTTATGATAATCCAATAGTTTACATAATTAAAAACTAAATGTATACGTACATCTTTCTATTTTCCTTTGCTTAAATGCTTTAATTAGTCTATTTAAATGACAATTTTCCATTATTTTCTTTTTTTTTTACTGTTATGTTATTAATTTTCAGTATAGATATTCATTTAGATTAAATTTTATTTATCCTATTTAGTTTCTATTAATGTGTGATGTTATCATTAATTAAACTTTATTCTATGCATATAATTGACAACTCCTCGCGGAAATATCGTTGAGGAAGGTATCTTGAAATGATATCTTTTATTTAAAGTTAGAGCTACGGACTTTTACAAAGTAAATTATAATAATTACATTTAATCCTCCCTTTTTTAATGCATTGTGAGTGCGTTATCGGCAAATCTCTTCACTCTCGTTTCTTCTTATTTGCCCCTCAGTCCTCATTTTTATATTATTGATTTTTATGACAATGGAGATAAAATATCTGTATACTAGGTTGGTAGTATTTGTGTGAACAGTCGCCAGAGACGTTTCTTTGTCTATCCTTGTGGTCAAGTCATAGTAAGGGTACTGGAGGTAACCTTTTTACTGGGCTGATCTGATCCTTGGACTAAACACTATGGAGGCTGTCAAATTAGCAGGTGCAAAGTATTGAAACTGCTGTATTGCCATTTGGTGAATAGATTTTGGACCATGCAGTAGTTTCTGGTGGGGTGTCGCGATGTCATATTAATGTGGTATTTTTCCGCTTTATCTTCTATCATTCTTCTTGTTTTACTATCCCTCTCTGCCCTGTTAACCTATCCCACAAATCGCAAACCTCCATCATGAAAGGTTTCCAGAAAAACACTCGATTAAACCCACATCTCCTACTTCTAACGTACACCCTCACTACCATGTCTCCTTGAACATCTGGGGTCTACGTTCCAACCTTTTAGAGACAGGAGACTACTCCAGATCATTTATTCCTAAGGGAAATTACTTCTCATATGAGTTAGCAATTAAAGGATACTCTACATTAACCTCTAAATCAGACCCCCCCCAAATAGACATGAGCATGGAGTATGTGCCTACATGAAATACGACTTCCCCTGTGGCAGGGGCATCTCCAGAGAAGATCCTAACTTACTCTATATGTGCTTCAGATTTGCACTTGTTCACACTACAGCGTTCACATTTGCACTCTATCGCTCCGACAACAGTGAAGTTACTATCTTTGAAAGTATATCTGATAAAATTGACCACGCCCCGTTTTCATACCTCTCAGCAAACATTCACGTCTGTAGACACTTCAATGTCCACAATGTAGAATGATTAACCTACTCTAAAGAGACCGATGACAAGGGGAGGTTCTGTCACGATTATTCTATTGCTTATGACCTCACTCAGACTGTTTATGAACCCGCCCGTGTCTTTGACACTTAGGGACAGTATGCACGTCTCCTAGATCTTTTTACTCACAACTTGCACTGAGCTATGTTCTTCTTATGTGCTGTTCCACCTGGGACATTCCGATTACTCTGTTGTGCCAGTTAAGATAAAAAGGAAATGTAATAGGTCCTCAGACGTACCTCTCCATCCTACAGTATACCGATACTCTATGGCTGACTAGGATAGCTTCCGCACATTTATATCAGATCAGAGTGATAGTCGGAGAGTATAATTACAAAGTTGTAAGATTCGGGACCTCGGGGGCAACATATTACGTTCTTCAAATCTCTGAGTTTGAAGTGGATTTTGTCAACACCGGATCTCGAGTTAAGGAAACTGTTCTTAAACTGTTTATATAATTGTCTATTTTTTGTATTAAAAACATGTCTTTTCCCTTATTTATATATCGTTCACTAAGAGCAAAATTCTTCCTGATATTTATAATGATGAAAATCCAGCCAAGAAGTGTCGCAAAGAACATTAAAAAAATCACAAGCACGATTTTGTCAATCAATAATTAGAATTTCTTGAATGAGCAAAGATGTTGAAGATATGAGAAATCAATGTATTTACTATCTGACGAGAAGATTTGTTAATGAAAAAGATGTATTCAACGTGGGCGCTGCGTTTTTTCTCAAAGTTAATCGAAGAAAAAATACGTAAAGGACTCAGCGTAAAGGCAAGAAAAATATTTGCGTAAACATATAAGAATAGTTGGAGCATGTATGTAGCACTTAAGGTAGGTGTCAAATTAGTAGGTGAAATTTGGTCACAACCAAATACTTTATGGATAAAATTCCATCTACAAGGAGAAAAGGTGGAAATAACTCTGGTCTAATACTTTCATCGTTTTGATAACATAACCTGGCATTAACAAATATTTAACTTGGAATATTTACATGATTTTGTTTTCATCAATAAAATTTAAAATTATGAACGAGCAAGTATAAATACTACTTCGTATAATCCTGGCATTCGAAACCAAAACTCAAAATAAAACCTGAATTGCGCTTTGACATCTCTCTGTACTCACTATATTCTTCGCATGTATCCAGAAATTCACCAATGACTACTGAATGATTTCAAACGTCAAGAGAATGATGTAAGGAGATTTTTCTTCATTAAGGATATTGATACATATTCTCCGTCCTACAAGAGATTGTTACAAGTTAGAAAAGCATTTCATCCAAGGCATGAAAATTGTTAAACAAAATGTTTTGACTATAGGCTTTAAAAATAAACGTACAAGATTCAATTTGAAATTTATTTATCTTTAAAGTTGCACTTTTTGAAAAAAAACTCATTGAAAATTTTATATCTATATCATTAATTCCGAGATGAAAGATAATGTTTTTAAATTGCTACAAAATGTACATTACATAAAATAAATCCAAGGTAATTTTTGATTCAATTTAAATTAAATTGTTATACCTTACTTCGTAAAATTAATAAAAGTGCACTTTGAAGATAAATAAATTTCAAATTAAATTTTGTACCTTTATTTTTAAAGCCTATAGTAAAAAGATTTTGTTTAACAATTTTCATGCCTTGGATGAAATGCTTTGCTAAATTGTATCTTATCTTTTTTAAGATTATATTTGAAAACTCTTCTTCTGTCTATTCCAGTTTGTATTTCTCGTCAAACCACAACTCATTTTTGCACCCGCCTCTTTGTATTATTCCAGGCCTGAATCTGTTTCAGTTTGTATTTCTCCTCACATCACAACTCATTTTTTCAACGCCCTGTTTTGTAGTCTGAATAATGAGAAAATCTGATATTTTTTAACAAAACTTTAAAATAACTTTTTAGATTAAATTTTTTAAAACTTCTTTCAGAATAGAAACTCTTTAAAATTTAATAAGGATCATATTTCATATAGGTTTCATTAACAAATATTCAGTACATAACGAGAAAAATAGAGATGAAAATTTATAACTGGTTACGGTCAATAGTAGTCCTCGCCAGCGAAAGTCTTTGTTATTGTTATTCTGTTATTATTATTATCATTATTATTATTTAAAACCTTTTGTGGCATGTTCTTTCGCGCGAGAACTAATTAAAAAATTTACTCAATTATTAAAGAAGCTTTCGAATCTTTTTGTACTACCAGAACGCAGTTACTTTTAATAATTTTATTTTTTGGACTATTATCCTCATTATTTTTAGTTGTTGTTTCACGACGTTTCGACCAACTATTCCTCTGGCCTTTGTCAGGGACCGTGGCGCAGTGAATAGACATTGTATATCTACGGTTTCAGGTGAGAATTTTCTGAGGATAGCGGTGTCAATCCAACTTAAAGCCGGCCAGAGGCTTACTTGGTCAAAAATGTGGTGAGCCGGAAACCACTATGGATGACAGTAATTACTGAGAATGCAGTTTGTAGAATAGGAGTTCCTATCCCGTCACAGTTACCACCTGACGAAGGCCAAAGGAATAGTTGGCCGAAACGTCGTGAAACAGCGACTAAAAAAACTGAGGATAATAGTCCGCAAATAAAATAAAATTATTAAAAGTAACTGCGTTCTGATTGTGCGAATAGATTCGAAACCTTCTTTAATAATTGAATATTTTTTTAATTAGTACTCACGCGAAAGAGTATGACACAAAATGTCTTAAATAATAATAATAATAGAATAACGAAATAAGTAAAATTAATAGATAATACTCGTCTCAATAATCAATTCCAATTAAATAATAAATAAAATGAAGTTATGTTGAAGAATAAGGTCAATTTTTGCTTAAAAGTCGTTTTAACGTTTCCATACAGAATTTATCAAGTTGTATGTAAATGGAAAATATGGTGCGTTCTAATTGTGCAGCATATTGATCGAATATTTAATAGCAGGAGAAATGATGTAAGATAGAATAAGCCAATGTGAAAAATTACAAGACGAATTGAATAAAAGTATTTCCAATTTTTCTTACCTTCTTTCGAGGTTACATCTTACTAGACAACCATTGTGAATACACAATCTGTTTCCATAGGTTATGTGTTTAATTAATTGCATCATTTATACGATATGAGTGCCACCCTATTTCTACTAGAGGGATGAACTTCCCGTGAGGTCAGATGAATCAGTACATCATATACGCCTACGTTAAATAAGGATAGATTTTTTTAATAGATTACAACGTTGCATTAAAGACTTTATCAAACAATGAGTATCATGCCAGAGTCATCTCAGTTCTTGTCGTAGTAGATCGAATTCTGTCCATAAAAAATGTGTTACATAAAATTCTCTCTTTCTCTCTCTAATTTTCCCTCGCTGTCCTACTCTAACCAAGTCTGTCGACCTATTCCACACAACCCAAAACTGAACATGAAATATCTAAAAAAAAAAAAAAACACACGAATAAACCTAGAATCCCATCCTACCCTCTGCGACCAATAGCATCAACTCCCCGTATTTCCTTCTACAACAAACGACACTATCCAACATACTAATATCTATGCACAAGGTCGCCAAACTAATGAAGAACCTTGATTCCAGTAAAGCAACGGGCCCAGACGGCATTCTAATGTTGTTGAAAAAGCTTCGACCAGAACTTGCCGCCATACTTACAAAACTGTTTACGCGTTGCCTTAAAGAGAAGTGCTTTCCAACATCCTGGAAAACTTCGTCAGTATGCCTTGTATTTAATAACTCAGGTGATAAGTCATCTCCCTCTCAGTGCAGACCAATACGTCTCCTGTGTGTCATGAGTAAGTTACTGGAATCCATATTAAATAAAGAAGTAGTCAACCACCTCTAAAGAAATAACCTCCTTAGTGACATGCTATATGGTTTCCGCTCCGCTAGATCTACAGCTGATGTGCTAACAGTTATATCCCAAAGGATTAATGAATCTCTCGACAAAGGATTCCTTTCAAGGGCAATTGCTCTTGACATATCAAAGGCCTTCGATAAGGTTTGGCATAAGGGCCTACTTCACAAGATTTCCAGCTACGGTATTACTGGAAATGTTTTCTCAGTAATTAAATCATTTCTGTCTGATAGGTTCATAAGCGTAGTGGTTGATGGGCAGCAATCAGAGGCCCACAGTATAAATGCTGGAGTCCCCCAGGGGTCCGTCCTGGGCCCAACTCTCTTCCTGATCTACATCAATGATTTCGCAAAATACATACAAAATTCATTCGTTGGCATCTATGCTGATGACACGACCATCTACGGCAACACATCAAAGGCCGTAAATGATAAAGCTCTCTCTGATTTCCTCTTCTCTGGGCTTGAGCGCGTGGTTCAGTGGGGGAAGAGGTGGCTGGTTACTTTTAATGTATCTAAAACCAAGCTCCTAAGTTTACATCATCAACGCTCTGTTCCTCATCTACCATCAATGTAAATGGATTGCTCTCGTCTTGGAGGGATTTATGTTTTGACAAGCTCCTGAGTTTGACCTTTCCTCCTGATTTGAAATAGAACACGTATGATGGCCGGGCCGCTGGGAAAATGGTGGGATCCTTCTACCGCTCCAGAAGATATCTCACTACTGATGCAATTCTCTATCTGTGTAAAAGCCAAGTACGTCCAAAGATGGACTGCTGCTGCCATATCTGGGCTGGAGCCTCAAAAACAGTTTATCCTGCCTTCACAAAGTTCAAAATAGACTTCGTGGCTTAGTGAGGGATGCTCTCTTATCTTCTCTTCAACCTATCTCCCACAGAAGAGACCTTGCAAGCCTGTCTTTTATTTTAGCGTTATTTCCATGGCAAGTGCTCGTGTGAGATTCAATCCATGGTGCCCCCTCGCCAATCTTTCACGATAAACACCCGTCTAGCTAAAACCACTGTAAGTAATTTCCCCCACTCTTTAACTGTGGCTAAATCAAAACGTAGATTCCATGAACATAGCTTTTATTCTGAGAAGTGCACGCCTGTGGAATTCTCTTCCGTTTGCCTGTTTCACACCTGACTACAACTTGGACGTCTTCAAGCCCAACATAAACAACTTCCTGATTAATCGTCCCCTTAAGTAAGACACTTTATCAAATCTACAATACCAACTATTACTACGATATTATCTCATTGATTATTGTACACAAAATAACCGTTATCCCCCAGTGGCTTCCGTGCCTTGATAAGTGATGATCCCCATGTTCAAAAGTGGGGCACAAACTGTTTCTTTGACGTTTCATCAGCAAAGTAATCTAATTACATCAAACATTCTTTATTTCCTTTCCTTCTAGTTGCTATGAAGACATTTAATATCGTGCGCTTACAAAGACAGTTTAAATAGTGTGTAATGTGTACCACCTCTATTTGCACACACACATGCACATATGGTCTTATCTTCGAACTGCATGCCTGTGGAACTCTCTACTGCTTGCCTGTTTCCCACCTGACTTACACGTTGATGTCTTTAAGTCCAACATATGCAAATTCCTGATGGACCGCCCCCTAAAGTAATTACACTTTATCAAATATTCTATTAAAATGTTCTTCAAATCACTGGATTCGGCATGAAATAACATGCAAAGGCTTGATATGGTGTAAAACAAAAACAACCAAACCAACCCTATCTAGTCATATTTTGTGAAATTCATTCTCATTTATAGAACATTATCGCGAAGAAAACAATTTGCAAAAGGGTAATCATCTTGTTTTTTTCTGCTCGACTTATTAGTAATCTTCTATGTGCATGCTTGTATTCTGAAAACGGAATATATAAGGAATAGATGCGTTGCCTTGTTAAAGAGTTGATGCTATGACCTCAACAAGAGCCGTAGCTATGAATGATTATCTCTTAGTAAAACATATTGCTATGTAATAGAATAGATAAACTACGAGGACGCTTCAAAAGTAATGCCTCCTAATATTTATACCACCCTAATACATCACAGTAAATTTCAAATCGGACTGTTATAATGGCTGAACTTATGCATTATTGATCTCTAACAATACCATCTCTGTTACAGGTATTGACGGTGTGAGACTATAAGAAAACCACCTCTGACATAAGAGTACGTCAGACGCAAAGATTCGTCATTGCATCTCTTCATTATACTTTATGAACGGTAGGAATCTAAAAACGATGTCTTTGTTAGAATGTATCATATAGCGTGTGATTGACTGTCCTCCGACAGGGTGCCCCTATCCTTCGATGGTGAGGCCCAAGATTGCGGGCTTTAGGGTGTGTGGAGTCAGCCTTTAATTGTCATTGCTCCTAGGTCAACTCTGACCCGGAGTGGTAGTACCTGTAAGGGTTCCAACTATGAGTTTGATGATGGACAGCGATCAGAGGCCCGTAGTATTAATGCTGTCCCGCAGGTGTCCATCCTGCGCCCAACCTCTTTCTGATCTACATCAATGATCTCCCAAAACACATACATAAACAATTCGTTGACATCTATGCTGATGACACGACCATCTATGGCAACACATCAAAGGCCGTAAATGACAAAGTTCTCTCTGATTCCCTATATTCTGATCTTGAGCGCGTTGTACTGTGGAGAAAGAGGTGGCTGGTTACCTTTAATGCATCTAAAACCAAACTCCTATCTTTACATCATCAACGCTCTGATGCCCATCTTCCATAAATTGAAATTGATGGTTCTCGTCTCGGGCAGGCCCAATGTCTTGATAAACTTCTGAGTTTGACCTTTCCTCCTGATCTGAAGTGGAACACTACATCAAGTCTGTTGCCAAGGTCGCTGGAAAATTATTTGTATCAGTCTACCGCTCCAGAAGATATCTCACTACTGATGCTATTCTCTATCTATATAAAAGACAAGTACCTGCCACATCTGGGCTTGAACATCTAAAAACAGCCTATCTTGCCTTGACAAATACAAAATAGACTTCCTGGCTTAGTGGGGGGGTCCCTTTTCTCTTCCCTGCAACCTCTCTCCCACAGAAGAGACGTTATAAGCATGTATTTGTTTTATCGTTATTTCCATGGCAAGTGCTCGTGTGAGATTCAATCTATTGTTCCCTCTCGCCAATCTTTAACGATAATCATCCGTCTAGCTAAAACTATTGTAAATAATGTTCCCCACTCTTTATCTGTGCCTAAATCAAGACGTAGATTCCATGAACAAAGCTTCTTTCTTAGAACTGCATGCCTGTGGAACTCTTTACCGCTTGCCTGTTTCCCATCTGACGTCAACTTGGATATTTTCAAGTCCAACATAAACAAATTCCTGATAAACCGCATCATTAAGTAATGACACTTTTTTAAATCTCCAATACTAACGAATACTACAGTGTTATCCCATTGATTACTGTACACGAAATACCCCTTATCCACGAGTTGCATTTCATCCGAGATCATCAACCTACTACAAGAAAATCTCAACTGATAGAATCGTCCATTTGGTCGATAAAAAGGAGTGCTGTCTTGTTTTCTCTCCGGAGTGTTTTTCTGTTTTGTACCGAGGACGCACAAAGTTCCACCTGTCTGTTCTCGAAGCACTTGCCATCATTGCTAACCCCCTACTTTGTGCAAGCAGAGAAACCTCCGGCTTCAGTTAGAATTATTTGGGTAGTCAGGTTTTTTTTTCTTAACCTCCTCTCCGCTCTTATTCCATATCACTACCACATATTCTAAAAAAATAATAATTTTCAGACTCATGACCCTTGAAAATGTTTTTCTGAACGAAAAGCGCTTTGGGTATATTTTAACGATCGTTTTTTTAATCGACTTATTTATTTTATTGAATTGTACATATAACTTGCCCCATTATATATATATTTTTCTTTTCCTCACCCCGGTTTCCATTTTTTTAGTTGATTGAATTTACGCGAATGTTCACTTTTTTATAATTATTCTAAAATTTTGCCAATCGAATAAAGATATATATATATATATATATATATATATATATATATATATATATATAACACGGAAATTACATAATTGTCGATGCAATATTTTATTTCAACCTTATAGTATTTTCAAACTAGACAATTACAGTTTTGATATTGAAATAAAGAAAGAAAAAGAATCGGGCCCCGACCGTCAAAAACCAGAGGGGGTGGTAGTAGCAATCCACTTGATACATCTAATAGAGAGGGTGGGAATTAAGTTAGTATGGGAGGGATTTAAAAAACAACAGCACCAAGAACATTATGACACTTAAAAAGGGTGTTCGGTAGCCCGACGTAACAACAGACAGACACACACACACCCAACACACACACCCACACACCTATACACACACACACACCCCTAAATATGCACGTTCTTACAGGTAAGTTACCTGACACGCGTTTACTAACCTAGGAAGATGAGGGAGAAATATACGGATATAGAGAGAAGAAAATAAACTGCGCGTAAGGGAAAGAAAAGAAGAAAAAAAAAGAAGAAAGAAGGAAGAGAGTGACGATCCGCTGCCTGTCATATGGTTTAATTAGTCTAGAGTCTCTTAAAAAGAGAAGGGAAATAAATTAAGATTATACGCACGTCATAGAGTTAATTGAGTCATGGAAAATAAGTCTATTAGAAGATATATAAAAAAATATATACAAAGTTTTAAAACTATCTCTATGTTTTCATGTTAAAATTAGTTTGAAATAAATATTATCTTATAATACATTTACATTTTCTATATTGTATTTGTAATATATTACTATGAATTCAAAAAATTGAGTCTTATGTAGTTAATATTTTATATATTTTTATGTAATTAATTTTATTGGTGATTGTAGCAGTCGTTGTTATTTTGCTCACTTCCTAATTGATTAAGATGCAGAAAATTGCATTATTAGTCGCCCCCAATTCCATAGGACGTATTTAGTTTCGGTTAATATATACTTTTCCGTACACAAACGTACTTTCATGCACGCATAAAGAAATAAATAAATAAAATAGTTATTATTTTTAAGTTTTGTGTTAATTTATATTAAATCTAATAATGTCTAGTGGTAGTATTTGATATTTTTTACTTATATCAGTTTAATAACTAATGTATTATCTGTAGAGAAAAAATTTCCAATGCTATCTCATTTATTTATAAGTAATTTGGATAAACAGGTACTTCGGAATACGTACACCCAACTTAAATTTCGGACAACAAATATCATCAAGTCGTTATTACCGAGTATATACCGGACAGCACTATAATTGCCAGTGGGGTGGGGTGGGAGGGTTTATCGTAAATAATCTAGTGGTATTAAATTCGGTCTCTTTACCGTTATAGAATTATCTGTTCGTCGGATCTGGAGTTATTGGTTGTTTTAATTTACATTTATGTCTGCATCTGGCCATCAGTTCATCTCGTTTATTTAAGAGATTATTGTGTTCGTACTTCAGGATTCTTATTTTTTCTTCGACGCATAAACTGCATCTCTGCCTAAAGCCGTTTGGAACATCCGAATAACAAAGGATTGACCATGAAACCACTGGGGATCGGTTCTCATTTTTTAATAACCACCATTGTTTAGCTAACTCAGTTTTGTTCTTAAGTTCGGGGTTATTGAAAGAATGTTTATGGTCATAAAAACGCTGTTTCCAGTTTCCGGCGGAGATACCGAAGTAAACTTTTTTGTCTCTCTTATTATCTTCTGGGTGGATCGTGGCCTTATAAACCACGCACATAACTTTACAATTACCGTCCAGTGGGCAGTTATTTTTCACTTGGCAGTTACATTAGTCTACTGTAATCTTATTTAAATTAGAGTTGTTTAATATTTTACTATTATGAGTGCTAATTATTCTGTCCATGTTTTTAGTGCACGAGTAACTTATTTTAATGGTTTTTCTATTAAATATCTTCCAAAGTGGATTATTTATGGTAAAATGCTTATCTATTAGGTTCAAAAATACTTTCCCTATGTTTATGTTGGATAGTTGGGCAGCCGTTTTAAGTGTCATAATGTTCTTGTTGTTGTTTTTTTTTTTAAATCCCTCCCATACTAACTAAATTCCCACCCTCTCTACAAAATGTATTAAGTGGATTGCTACTTCCACCCCCTGTGGTTTTAGACGGTCCGGCCCCGATTCTTTTTCTTTATTTATTTCAGTATCAAAAAAGTAATTGTCTAGTTTAGATGCTTGAAAATACCATAAGGTTGAAATAAATTATTGCATCGACAATTATGTAATTTCCGTGTTATATTTTTATGCCATTGCTCTGTTTACCACATTGAGCTCTCATACCCGGATTTCCTCCTGGAATTATTCCATTATAACACTATATGTATATATATATATATATATATATATATATATATATATATATATTGATTTCTGAATGACTTTCATCTAGACTAGTTTCAGTAAAATATTTTAGAGCATAATACATCTGTTTAGCAGATAACGTAGCGATATTCATAATGATAAAATCATAATTCTATGTTGACCTGGGAAGATTATTACATTTTATACTGTGCGAATAACATAGTTAAATATTATATTTCTTATTTAGTTGTCTCCCTGCAAGGACAAATTTAGAACCACGGACATCCAGCTTCCAAAATGAGATATTTTGGATTTGAATAAAATTACTTCTGGCAAGAAAAACAGCCACTTAATAACCCATGATAGAATAACATGGAGTGTAGCAGGCGGACAGATCTTATCTCTTTGTTTCTAATCTATACTATTTAGAATTTTAATTCTATATGCGTAACATTGTACGCATGTTTACTGTTATATATTATTTAATTGGTATTCATTATTGAGATGTGTATATTTTATTAATGTATGTAATGCGGACTATTATCTTCATCTATCTTAGTTGCTGTCTCACGACGTTTCGGCCAATTATTCCTCTGGCCTTCGTCAGGTGGTAACCGCGAGGGGATGGGCACACCGAATCACACACTTCAAAACTCAAAAGCGGGATAATTAAACACAATCGAAGTTCTGATATTCAGACGTCAAAATAAGGTATGCAACCAATTTTTTTTTAATCTATAATTCTGTCCCTTACAACATCACAATATGTTGATTTCAGTTTCAGATGATTATTTTAAGCATATTTGTTCCCACTTCCAAACAAGGGGGGGTTGTAAGCAAAGAAAATATATATATAAATATCGTTTATGAAAAATAAGCACACTGTTATGAAGATCATTCTTCTCCTAATAATCGCTGAAAATTTCGTATTGATCGGATAATTACCTGATTTTTGGTAGATTTTTAAAAAGACGGTCCGTCAAAAAGTACTGACCTGCCCCCCCCCCCCAGTTTTGGCGGTGCCTACTTT
>NC_136509.1:43532398-43604898 GCF_053919585.1 Euprymna scolopes
GATTGCCATCACGGTTTAGAGAAAAGTATCAATCATTACACAGAAACAAACTACATACATATGAGAGATAAAAAAGGGCAAACGGACAGGACGAGTATTGGATCATTGATCGGAGGCAGTTTTCTGTTGTACCACCCACGTAAATTTAGGGGTTTCTGAAATTTATAAATACTCATAAATTTCTAATGTGGATAGGGAGTGGATGTGGCACTATTTTGTGCCATAGCTTGTGTTTTTTTTTGTGTGTAGAAAAGAAACCGCTGTGTAGAGATATGGCGGTTGTCCTCCCGGTCCATATTTTACCTGGACACATTCTCTTTTTAGGTCGATCAGCATGAGGTAAGCAGGTATCCTTTTGCCTCCCACAAAAGGGACCCCCTTTTCCCAAATGCAAAAGTTATTGAGAGTAGTTAAGCCCTTCAAAATTTGATCGTTATTAATTATCATTTACATGTACTATACTGTAATTTCTTTTTTTGTAACATAAATAGCTACGATTCATTTATATAAGAATGAAATGTGTCATTGTGCATCACCGAGCACGTTTATGACAGCAGCCATTCTTGCTAGAAAAATAAAACAAGAACAAAAACTCGTTGGCAGCCCAACAAAAGACGTACATCTCCAGTTTATCCTCCAGAGAATACAGACAGGGGCTGGATAAAAACCAAGAAACTCTTCCCACCCTCCAATAACCTGTTGCTGTTCTGACCAGTGATGGACAATAACGAGGTGCAACAGATTTGTTTTTATTGTTTTCTGGAGTATCGTTTGCAAAAAGCGTCAGAGCCTGAAGTCGTCTACCAGTGGAACAGAAGAGTTCAAATGAGGATCATATAACTGCCTGTCGGCAAACATAAACTGATTGCCGTTTCCAGAACGTTTCATGACAACAATTAACCACCCCAAGTACCATATATTGCAATATTGGTCCCCTCCCAAGTTTGCGGGTCCATATTGTTGCATATCTAAACGAAATTTAATGAGTATGTACAATTATGCACAACACTTTTATTCCCCTCTATCTCCATGGTATTTTCAACACTATCTGATTTTATTCTTAGTCAATATTGTAATACTCTAGAGAGTATATTGTTACATTTTCTATTTCTAATAATTTACTAATTTTATCGTGCGATTTGTAAGTCAAATCCCTCACTTCCCTGCGTACAATGATAGTTAAGATTTCAACCAGTCCTCCTCAGCTACAAACAGAAACTACACAGGACCATCACAAATTCTTATTCAGTTACAAAACCAATAATATATATTTACAGTTTCCTTTTAAATCTCTCAAGAATAATAACCGAAGGCTTAATATATAAATAGGCTGAGTAACTATTCCCACTATCAGTCGACATAAAACCTTTCTGTTTCGATGGTTAACAGAGGCGGCTCAAGTTTCGACTCAAGACGCTACGAGAGCCATATTAGCACCATACATCGTAAGAGCAGTGGAAGAATAAAAAACATTATTACAAGTACTAACTACTCAGGATCAGATGTTAAAGGCTACAAAACATAGCAATAAAACCATTCCAGATTTATGGTCTGAGATATGTCTGATATAACAATATATGACTGAATAATTAGGGAGTTTTTGAAGCCAAATTTATTCAGAGGTGTATGTTTAAAATATATACGCACATTAGTTACAGTAAGGACATCGTAGCATTCAGTACGTTGGTTACTTTGGGATAGTACGTCCAACCAAACAGATTTTACGAAACATTTGATCTCAAACGACTACGCATTGTGCTATACAGATTTTGAAAATATGACCCTTAGAATATTATTTGGGATAATGAAGACCATTTGAAATTCTGTTTGCTTTTATTATTTTTATAACGACTTTAATGAATTGACGTTTATTCATTGAACTAGTAAATAAGTGAGAAATATTTATTTTGCTCTCTTAATTGGTGCTGTAAATATTTTACAGCATGGTCTCTCAGTTTTACCGGATTCCAATATACCCTTATCTGGTGGAGTATCCTACTCAGTGCTGTGACTAGTGGTAAAATAAGAAGTTACACCTAATCTTACGCGATCAGTGTGGTGTGGTAATAGTGATTAGATGTTATTTAGTCTTCGAATGTTGTTTTTAATATTTGAGCGTGTTTTACTTGTATCCTTATGCCATGTTGTCCTGCCCCCCCTGCACTGAGATATCTTCGACAATCGGAAACAGTGTCTACTAAACATTTGTTGTTTTATTTTATCTCTATCGAAGTTTCCAGAATCAAGTGTCCCCCTCTTTTGGGGTTATGCAGTGAGCTCGATATCAAATATTAGATAATACGTTCTGCTTAATATCTTCAACAATGAAATAGTAAAGTCGTTGTGAACATTACTGTCCTCTCTCGAATTCATAATTTAAATATGTTATATATTTATTGTAATATTTTGTGGTGTATGAACTGCGTGTGTATAGAAAATTAGGTTTCTATTGTTTTGTCTAGAGCTAATTACTAGTTACACACGCAATGTGTTAGATATTTTGTCCGTTATTCGTCGGTGTTCATTGCTAGAAAGTGAAAGTTTATCCATTATTTCTGTCTACATAGAAAATGATAACGTGCATAGTTAACTTCCAAGTAGAATCTAAGTTATCCTGTGTTATTTATGTACAATAGCGGAGTACCCGGCGTTTCTCGGGCATTGAAATTTTTCATTGGGTAACGTATACCAAAACATATTACCTCCTCCCCGAATAAAAAGGAGATGAAGCCTGGGAGGATTGGCTAACTAAAACAGTAAAAAGTATCCAGATGATGGTAAGCTCAAGTTGTCCCTCAATTAAAAACATAATTTGATGATGAATGGCATCTTTACCAGAGGTTACCTCCCTGCTTATCCCTCCACTTTAACATACGGGAGGAGACAATGTCTGGGGCAATTACCTCATCTAAACACTGCTCAAACCATGTGATAATAATATCAAGTTGTTCTACACTTAGCACCATGCTTTGATGAAGAATGACGTAATCACCGGAAGTAAACCTCCACCTTCCTATAAACCCCCACTTGATAAAAAGGAGGAGATAATGTATTGGAAGCTTGTCTCATTTATACACTCGCCAACCAATGTGATGATAATCTGGCTGTCTTCCAATAATCACCATAATTTGAAGCGGAATGACATAATCACCGGAAGTTACCCGGCTGCCTATCACCCGCTCCTACGCGAATATAGAGGAGGAGATAATTTCTAGAAGGATTTTCTCATTTAAACACATTCCAATCCACGTGATGATGATGTACAGTTGCCCCCTCTTAACATTAAAACTAGAAAAGAAATTACGTCATCACCAGAAGTTGTCCCCTGTGCGTATCCTCCCTACTCTAATATACAGGAGGAAATACTCTTTGGAAGTATTGTCTCATTTAATCATTCGCTAATCTGTGAAGATAATCTCAAGTTATGCCCACTTAACATCATAATGTTCAGATAGTGACGTCATCACCGGAAGTTACCGCAACGGCCTGCCACTTTCTACTTGCTCTATTAAACAGTAAGAGATGATATATGGAAGGACTTCTCATGTAAACACTCGCCTATCCATGTGATGATAATCTCAAGGTGTCCCAACTTAACACCATAATTTCAAGAAGACTAACGTCATTACTGGAAGTTACCACCGCATGCCTATCACCTCCTACTTTAGTGAAAAAATACGTTGATTAAATTACATATAGCATAATATTAAAGTATATATGGAAAAGACTTGAGAGAAACAAACGTTAATTAACTCACATTTTGCATAGCATAAATTGTAAAGGTTGTAGATTATGCAACCCTGGTTCCACAGTGAATTTTAATGCCCGTGTTTCTTTCTACCCTAGCCACCAACGCAAAATCCTTAAGAGAAATAGTATAATTTCCTGAAGATGCCTCAAGAAAATCAACGAAATTTTATTACTTCGGTTATAAAAATATATATAAATTCCAAAAAATCACTTACCTATAAAAATACAATGCAATGGTTACTTCCATTGTTCATTGTTAAGAATTTATCCATATTTATACTCCATTTCCTGTCTTTTTTAAATAAAATACATTTTTAAACAAGGATTACAAAATAACGCGAACTCCTATGTTTTTCACTCTTCAAATAAAGGGGACACGTTTCTGATTTTCTTCGCGTTTATCTTCCGGTAGCTTCAACGGGCTACAATAAATGTCTCTTTCTATTGCGTGCTGGTAACCAAAATTAGTATGTTGGGCCTCGTTGGTTGAAAATGAACACATTCCCTTATAAGTTTTTGCCGTTAAACAAAAACAAAAAAAAAACACTTTATAGATTTTATTTACTCTCCTAATGAAAAACATGACTTTTTGGTTGATGTTTTATTATTTCTGTATCGAGTGATTTTTTTTAAATATCTAAAAAAAAGAAAACATTCAATGAAATAAAAACAATTGTCGTAAGCGTGCGATATTTGCTTGACAATCTAAGCATAACATAAGCTTCCACTTAAAAAAAAACACGTGGTTTTAAAAAAGTTTTAAACTTTTGACTTTACAAGTGCATTTCCAAAAACACTTTTCTTTTCTTTTAAATTAAAATATTTTATTTATTGGTCTTTTATCTTCAATTTGTTATATATAAAACTTTAGTGAATAAATAAATAAGTTAAATTTTAATAGACATTTAAAGATAGGGGGTGATTAAAAAAAGTCGTTTGTCTAAAATATTATATTTGGTTTATTGGAAAGGACATAACATTTCACATTGACCCTGAAAATATCGTAAAAATTTAACCAATACAAAAATGTTGATAGATTTTTAAAGTTTAAAACTTGAAAACTATTTAACTCGTAAAATTCAGTTGATTAATAACGCAAAAAATGGATGCATGAAGGCGCACCGGCACTTTGTATACACTGTTTAAATATAATAATATTTCTATTATTTTTTAAAACAACTTTAATAGTTATTTATGAAGTATATTCCATACAGAAAATAAAGAACCCACTGTAAAAAGAGACATTACGAGTTTTTAAAATTATTTTATTCGTGTTTCGTGTTAGGTGTGTCAAAATGTCCCCAGAATTCTGATACACGTTAAACCTACGCAAAAAATAAAAAAAAATAATTTATCTATTGGACCCCCCTCCAAAAAAAACCCAACCATTTTTATATTTTTTTAAGAAATGTGTGAGAAACTATTCTAAGAAATTATTTTTTTATATTGTATTTATATTTTGTATTGAGAGCCTGTCATCATGATTGGCTGATAGCCGTCTAACGTCAAACCGATATGTGTTACAGCATGATTCGGCTGTAAACGTCTTGTAGCGACCAGACCTGATCGAACATGTCTTATTTTTAATATTGCAAAACAGAAGCCGAAGGAAGTGTATTATTTATTATTAATAAGAATAAATTATAATTAACGTAGCATAGTCTTTTTTACTCTATACCTCGGTAATTTTTTTTTATTAGTTTACTCTAGACATTGGTAATTTTTTTTATTTCTATATAATAATTATGTTAAATTGTTTTTGTGATTTAATACCAACTAATAAATATTTTTAAAAGTCTCATATAATTAAATTATTAAAATTAACGTACTTATTCATATTTGGTACCGTGCTGAAATAATAACGTTATTGTTTTGTAAGCAATTCTGAACATCGAATGGGGAGAGTGCTTTGAAAAATGTCTATGTTTTAACCTAAAATTTAATTAAAGAAAGATATCGTTTTCTTTGTTTAATTATCAATTGTTCTGCGTTATAAGTTTCCCACTCAGCAGTTTTTTGGTTTATGTAAGAAATAAAAATGTAATTATATTAATGGAAATAAATAAAACTGTCCTAGCAGGCATTAAATATGCGTGCATTTCGAAGTAATGCGTATGTTTACATTTTGATCGTGTATGACATTCTTTAGACACGAATAGAAACCTAGAAAAATAAAGTTTATGTTGAAAACATAGTCGAGATTCGTTCCATAATATATTGACTTTGTTGTTTTAATATTATTATCAGGACAATGTATTATTTATTAAAAATAAAAAAAATAATAGAACTATATACATATAAATATATATATATATTTCCTACCGACGAGTGGGGGGGGGGAAGAAAAGACGTTTAGCTTGCAACGAAAAATTACCTCGTTGCTTACAAGCAAACGTATTCTTGTAAATATAACGCGCTATTAACAGTTGTCATACCGGTCTGATACATCTCTAACAACGACAAGAACAAACAACAACAACAAGCCTACAAAGGTGACTCTTTTTATAGTCTCAATTACTCGTTCAGCGAGATTGAAACGAGACTGGAATGTCTATTTAAGCTATAAGGAATAGACATCCTATTTTCTTCATTAACAAACACCAGGCGGGGCCGTTCACAGCCATGAGTGTCTTTCCCTTCCCACCGAGCCACCCTCGGTAAATCAATCAATTTAATTATCACAATATATAGAAAGTAGTTTTTTTTATCTAGGCATCTATTAATTTTATCGCGATTATTTCTATATAGTGATCACTTAAAACTGTAATACGTGAATGGTTTTGCTATTTATTCCAAACAAATGAAAAGAAATAGTTTTACAAAAATGTTGCCATGTGATTAAATTAATATAAATAACGGTACTTATTTGTATTTGCTATCTTGCCGAAATAATAACGTTATTTATTTGATTGCACGTCAATATAGACAATCATAACAAGTAACTGACAATGTATATACTTCCAAATATCTTTTAAATGGCGAAGTATACATGTTGTTTTCTTTTTTGTGTTTTTTGTTTATTATTATGTTTAGTTTATTAATCGATTGTAATAGGTTGTAAGTTGTCCATCAATATTTTTAGGGCTTTATGAAAAAATACGAATGTAATTTAATATATAAAAGTAAATAAAACTTTCATTAAGTATGCATTTCGAAGTAGTATGTGTTTACTTTTTTATTCGTGTCTAAACATTCCTAAGACATTACCAAATATCGGTGATTAAAAAAAATTGTGTTTGCTAAAATTTTAAAACAAAATAGCGACTTGATATTTTTTTGTTTCCATGAAAAAAACAAATAAGTTTGTATATGTATTGTTTGTGCACATAGCTACGTTTGTTGTACGTACTCAGTACGGCATGATAAACTTGTTATGTGAGATTTGTGTTTTCGTTATTTATTACAAACAAATAAAAGAACAATTTAAAGCGATGTTGAAGCGATTTTCAAAGAAAAATAAATATCTCAACCGAAAAATGTTGACTAAATATACTTCGTATTTAGACACGAGCAGAAACCGACAAAAAATCAAATGTGTTTTTTAAAACTAATTTACATGTATGGTTAAATTGTAAAATCAAAATAAAGACCGAATATTTATTTGTTTCAATAAAGAAAACAAATAAAAAGAATTAAAAAAAAAGTTGTTTTTGCTTTCACCTATATGTAGTTGATCTCTGGGTTGGACAGTAAAAGCTTTAACATCGCATAGCGTTTTGTAAGCTCCTAGTCAGACATGCGCACATGTAATCCTTCTTTATTGGGGAAACTAAAAAAGGTAGTCTCTTGGAAAAACTAGCTACTTGGCCCACCTAAAAGTACTACTTTAAGCCAGTTGTTACATATTGTTCATGCGAGAGAATGCTCTTTCAAACAAATTCAATTTCGTGGGGGTACAGTACCGATGAGAAAACTTTTAGGCAGACATGCGACCATACATAAATCCATGCATTTATACATACATACATACACACATACATACATACATTTAAACAGACAGATGATTTATATTATAGTATAGACTGTGTGCACGGTGTTGCCTGGGTATTTGGAGGTGTGTGTTGATTAAAATATAGTTAGTAGGCAGTCAGGTTCGAACCCGTACCGCGAAGGTGGAAAAGAACCTGAAAAAGGTGACGTCTTTGCTTTTGCGCTCATCGCCAAACCAGAAGTGACGTGTTTTTAAATTAAGACTAGTCAATCGATGAGGGGATGATTTTCGAAAATATCTGCGAAAATAGTGACCGCTCACGGTAGAAAACTGTCTAATTGTGGGTGAAGGAATTAATGTTTTAGCCAATTCTTCGATATTTGTAGTCCGTAAGGTCGACCTTTAAAAACACTTCCGAACTCATGAAAATCCGTTGGCTCTGACGAAAGTTTAAGGCAGACACACATACATTTACAAAAGCAGGTTAGATTTATATTATAGATAAATATTATAGAGGGGTTTTAACATGGGCTATTATATTCATAAGCGCAACGGTTTTTATCATGGATGGTGTTGCCACAATAGTTTATGTCATATAACCGCTGATCTTCTTTAAGTGCGTCTGTTCGACATCAGAACATTCATACATATTCGGAAATCTGATAGAGAATGTTAAATGAAATCGTTTATTTAATAAAGGATGTTTATTATCCTTTCAGAAAAATAAAAAAAGCATTCCTTTTCAAAAGGATATTCAACATTATTAAATAAAAGGATTTTGTTAAGAATTCTGTTACAGATTCCCGCCGTACGTATAGATTTTCCGGGGTCGATGCACTTAAAGAAGATCAGCGAGTACTTTTATTAGGATTACAAATATCAAAATTACAAATTGTTAGGAATTATGTATAGAGCAAACAATTAAATCGCGATGACACATAGAAACATACACGTTATCTATTACAGAGAAATGCACTACGTAATACGAGACTGAAGATAGATCTGTAGCCAGCAAAAAATAGTGTGTATATGTAAGATTATATCTTACTGAAAAACAGCCTTTGTCTTTCAAAGTAAACGAGGGTATGGAATGCATTTTATGAGGATGTGTACTAATATATGTATAAAAATTTAGCCGTTGCTTTGAAAAATCTCTGGGTAAACCGAACAATTTCTACGTTTGTATCCATCACAGTTCGGCGCTAAATATAAAAAAGTGCATATTCCAAAACGGTAGGTCGTAGTATTTGATATATTGTGCATTTCATTAATCAATTTAGAATAAATTAGATCACTTTCTAGTTGACATTAATTTAGACATTATACGATTGTAAGCCCTATCCGATGATGGCTTCAAATCCACCAACGGCTACAAGTATAAAAATAAATTATGCCGAGCCGTTGGCACCAATTCTTCTCAAATATCAGAATTGAAGCGCGATGGAGAATTATTCCCTCAACCATTGATTTTTAATGAGGAGCATGGGTTTTTCACGATGCGCGACAATAGAAATAGACTCCTTAACATCTAACATATGCTAATAATTCCTACAGTCACTTTGGTTATAAATAATGCCGTTAACGTAGTTGTATCACGCATTGACATTAGACAACAATTGTACAGTATAAGTCCTCTGACCACAAAGTAAAACCATCTATGAAAATTCGGTTCCAGCTTCTAAAAGAAAACAAAAGAAAAGAACAAAATTTCAATTCACCTTCTTCGGCCCTTCAACATTTGCTGTTAGTGAAGTATTTTTGTTAAAATGACACTGGACAATAACTGTTTACTCTTTAAATGGTGTCTATATTCCTAGAATTGGTTTACGGTATTTTTGCAGTGCTATATCAGGAAATTGTTACTGTTTCTCTCTACTAGATCAGGATTTGTGCTATTTTTTTTAATCAAGCAGCGCTACCTATCGTTGCCCGGGATCATAAAAGTAAACAAACACATGTTTGTTTGTAGCTAAAACAATTGGATAATATGGTAAATATCATCATACATTTTAAAAAAGGGCTCCAACAGAAAGTAAGTATAAATCATATTTAGACACCCGTTTTATACCTACGGCGGCAGTCAAGAATTGATAGTTATCGGTCAATTAGTTTTGGCGTGATTCCATCAAAATAAATATATAACATTTCATGCTGAAATCTTTTCGTGGTTGTATTTTAGATCACATTGAATTGTATGCCGACTGATCGTGTTGAAATAAGAACGTTCTTATTTGGGA
Source organism: Euprymna scolopes (assembly GCF_053919585.1). Lineage (NCBI taxonomy): Eukaryota > Metazoa > Mollusca > Cephalopoda > Sepiida > Sepiolidae > Euprymna > Euprymna scolopes. The sequence goes on from NC_136509.1 coordinate 43,542,317, forward strand.
AGGAGGGTTTGTGGACTAAGCTCTACTTACATATGTTATGGAGAATTATGCGGAGGACTAACAAAATATGATTTAGATGCGATTTACAGATAAAATCTAGATCTTATGACTGGAAGTGCAGATTAGTTAGAAAAACTCCTTTCATTTCCAATGAGTATCGAAATATGTTTTTGTGTGTGGGTGTTCGCCCATACGTTACAGATCACAGAAGGTGTAAGCCACAGTCACAGATATCCCGTATAATATAAACATAGACTAACAGCTAGCGGCCAAAAAGCGTAACTTATTTTGAAAAAAAAATGACAATATAAAATTGTGTAAGAAAAAAAAAACGAAACAAAAAAGAAATGAATTGAAAATTGAAATATGGAACAACAACAACAACAACAACAACAACAAGAAAAACAATAAGAACAAGAACATAAGAAATGGTATCGAATTATCAGACGCATGCTAAACAAAACAAAAACACTCAAATAAACGCATGCACGAATAATACTAAGAACCAAACATTAGCAAAGGGAAATACATGTACTGGGAAAGAGGAGGAGGATGAGGTTTTAACGTACACTAAGGACGCGGTAGAATGAGAGGGAACAGCAGCGTGATTTGTATCGTACGGACGCACACACCGACTGCAGTGAACTTGATGCCGGGCGAAATTATATGTCTCGAAGTGACGCCATATTTTCAATTTAGTAACCGTTCGTATATAAAGTGAAGAACTGTATAACAGAATATGAGAATTTTAAGAAAATATCCAATCAGAATAGACGGACATTGGCGATACATCCTTTTCTTATTTATGAAGCGAAATCAGAAAGATCATATTAAGTCTATGTATGTATGAACCAGTAACGGTCGGTGTTATCACAGAATCTGTGAAACGTGTAAAATGTATCCAGGTGACGATTGGTACGATTGGTAGGACTAAGCATGTAGAGGGAAAAATAGAGACTTCTTCACCTTATAATTTTGTGATTGTGATGGTGTTGCTTTTATGATGAAATATAGTGTTTCATTATCACGGCTAAATGTGTCTAAAACTCTGTTCGAACGCTACATATGATTGTGCCCATTAGCCTTGATATATTGAATGTGCATGTGGCATCTGTTGTTGCAAACCTACGATACTTTTGTTCAAAGGAGAATTCCTGCCGCTACTTTATGAATATAGAGATAAATCAGATATTCTGGAAAAATCGAATACATTTTTGTGGCATTTTCAACTGAGTGTTCAACACATATAATCCTAAATGTTGTTTTTGCCAACATCATATCTTAATTACCACATAGAAACATCGATTGGTATGAATAGAATGTGAGAATTTGTAAAGATAAATACATGTAAATTACACCTCGCTTTACCAGTTTTCAAACTTCAGGGCTTGACATTTCCTTTCTTTGAACGCCTCGAATGCTTAAAAGTAAGAATAGTTATTTTTAGATTTCAAGAGTAGTCAACTATCACAACTACGCCCCATCGACTGTGATCTCTGATTTAATCTCTTTCAGGTCCTTATGATATAGTTTTTCTTGCCAATAACTCATTGGATCCATGTTTTATTAAACCGGTATATATGTGAAAATATGCACGCATCTTTACGCTTAGTTCAGGTTACTGATAAGTTCCGTGTTGTTTTTGGCTTTATTTTAGCCAAGGAAATATTTCAAAGTCTGAAGAATGACCCTTACGCTTCTAGTTCAACTTTGTTTATTGATTTTTCGAACTCTGCCCTTAGGACCGTCAAACATGCCTGCTTTCAACTTCCTCATGTTTAATCCTGAGAAAAATCTGCCACAAAAAAGTGAAGCATTTTTCATTCTTGTCTAGAGCCTTGGTGAACAACTTGATTAAGCCGACCTTGATATGCAACAGTGGGAAGAGTATTCGATCTCTTGTTGTTGATGGCGGTATATACTTTGCAATACACCATTTCCTCCGCATAGATCAGTCCTTTTTCGTGTATGCCGAGAACCAATTTTTAGAAACGGTCTGTTTTCTGAGTAAAAACTGATCTCTTCTTGGCATACTTACTTAGAATCATCGACTTGCATAACTATTGTCATTAAACTAACCGTGCCCAATCAAATCAATTATTCCCTATTAACTTCTAAAATGTTCAACGCGCATGCTCATGTGAGCAAAAACTTTAAACGGCATGTAGCTTTAGATGAAGAACTTGACTTGATAGAGAAAAACCAATGGAAGTTTTGGATTAAACGCATTATGTCTGTTCATTAACATTTTTGTTTTCACTTTTTAAAAAAAATTGGGGAAGTGAACGCGAGACAACAAAATATAAATCAACGAAACTGAAAACCAAACATTAAACAAAATGTTAATAGAAAATAACTGTAAATAAAGCTTTCCACAAATAGCTATTGAGAAATCCTGCAACATTATAAATATAAAGGAAATGGATTACAATAACGACTAAATGTTACATATTGACCGGAAAATAGGGAAGATCTGCCTTGAAAATGGAAATAGTAAGCATCATTCAGTAAAGCTGAATGATATGAATTAAATAATTTACCATTTTATAATTATAAATTTGAGGTATTTAAGATTATTGCGGCATTGGTAAAGGTTGTCGTTATTTACAAGTCAGAGTTTATGCCACATTATACTCAACTTCATATAAACATAGCCATGCAAAGCGATTACACCGTTGGAAAATGTAAATTTCTGTGAAAATTTATATAAGAAATAAATAATATTATGTTATATTTTTTTTATATATGCCTCCAACATTTATGAGAAAATAACGTTAGAATTTACATTAGAACATTAATTATTAGAGATTATTATAAAGTGCATCACTATAAATGGAATGATGTACATCTTGTTCATGAGTTATATTAATTAGCTTGGGTTAAAATGTTCTGCCAAATTGTCCACAATTTTGTACTAAAAAATGTATTTTAACGGAATGGAGCACCTACTACGACTATATGAGTTATTCAGAAATATTTTTTCATTGTTCTCTTATATGGAGTTCCCTATCATCATTTCACTTGTTCAATGAGCCAATTTTAATATTATTTCGTGTACTACAATTATGCTGTATATATAAAATTAATTAGTTGAACTAATTTTATAACTTTTGTAAAAAGATAATAAATGTCGGAATTATTAACCTAGGTAACGTTTTTACATTCTTAATTAAAAAAAAATCATGAAACTATATTTTGTATATACCGATATATATATATATTTTTAAATTCCTTTAAAATTCCTAATCGAGGTAGTAATATGTCCTAATGTTATTAACTAATAACAGCAAATGTTAAGTGTAAATGCATCTAATGCACATTGGAACGCATATATAATAACATAAACACATTATATTTCTGAGAATTTTATTTAATGTTTATATAAATCTTCCTTATAAACTAAGCGATCAACATAGGTATTGTCAATTATAGTCGAGATGAGTAACATATATGTGTGGGCGTGTATCTCTTTTTTTGCAGATTATGTTTTTGAAGTATATTAAGCTATTTGTTGATACCAAATTTTTTTGTTGGAAGCTTAATGCACGTAAAACATAACAAGAGGTCATATGCAAAAGAAATAACAGTATAACTTAATTTTATTTCTGTGTATTATTAATACAAAACAGCTTCTTTAACGTGTAAAAAATTCTGTATATTACGAAAAGGATCCGTAAAAATGCAACTAAATTTTAACATACTGAAGGGTCTTTTCTGCATGAAACATAAACACTCAGATCTTGAAATATGGCGATACTGAACTTAAATACTACTTTAAACATATCCAAAGAGGCCTTTATAGAGATGATGCCCTTTTTACTACAACAGCTAGACCAAGAGAGTACAACAAAATAATTAAAAAATTACATAACTTCTTCAATAATGTTGGCCTTTCTATAATTATCGAACCGAACAAAAAAAAACTGTAAATTTTCTAGATGTTACACTAAATCTTAACACCGAAACTCATAGCAGCTATCATAAACCTAATCTTACGCCATAAATCTTCTAACCACCCAATTCAATTATAAAATCTATAGTACTATCTGCTCTTTCTACTGACAAAAAACAACTTTTAATCAAAATGCTACTTTCTTCAATAATGCCTTATGGAACTCAGGACACAAGGAAAAGATTAAATGCAAGAATTATGCTCCTCCTGCAGGCCGCCTTAAATCTGTAATCACACACAATATGACTCGTAAGAAACCAGTACAAATAACAAGATCTGCCGCTATCAATAACATTGAACCAGTCTACATATATAATCCAAACCAAAATACTAATCGCAATACCTCTAACCTACGCAGTCGCATCAGGAGAAAGAAAAATATTTGGTTTAATAACCCATTAAACCTAAATGTCAAAACTAATATACCTAAGGAATTCTTCAACATTGTACAAAACACTTTCAAATACCCACACAGATATAGTTCTGTTTTCAATAAAAATTCAATCAGGATTTTTTATTCGACAATGCCTGATTTAGAACTAAGAAGCTTAACATCTAATAACAAAAAATTAAATCAGCCCAAAAAATCCCTTTCCCAATTAAACCCAAAACTAACTGTAATTGTAATAAAAAACATATTTGCCCACTCAATAATGATTGCATCCATAAAGATGTTATATATTCATTCACAATTACAGAGCTCCCACGAAATCCTCCCATGACAGACACTAATATTTCGTCTTCAAATTATCATTCTTCCCATCCTCCATCTGATATAGTTACTAATCCAATACACCACTCGAGCAGTCCCTCCATCTACAATCATACAACTAGTAATAATGATAATAATAATAATAATAATAATAATAATAATAATAATAATAATAATAATAATAATGAGAATAATAAGATTTCTCCTAACAGCCATCCTAACACTAACAACACTCATTATCCCCTCCAAAATATTCCTCATGCAATCATTGTCCCACCATTTGTTGAACAGTATGAACAAAATTCAAACAATTTAACTAATACACATCAGCAAATTAATATTAATACCATACCTCGAGCTTTTAATTAAGTACATACATATATCGGTGCTACTTCAACATTAATTAAGAAAAGAATATCAAACCACATTTCTTCTTTTAACAACCATAATTCTAATAATAACCAAGGAACTTCTCTAACCACTTTAATTAAAAAAATTAACTCTAACAATACCCCCTTCTCAATCAAATGGACTATCCTAAAAAAGTTAAGTCTTATACTCCAGGCTCTAAGTAATGTCGCCTCTGCACAACCGAAGCTATAACTATCATTACTTCCCCTCGAAATAACATATAATAAATTCTAAAATTGAACTGATCTCTTTCTGTAACCATAAGTCCAAATTTAATTATGGCAATTTTTACAGTTATTACATTTAGCATTTATATAGAGATATAAAAAAAATTCTTTAACTTTAGAGTTTTTTCTACATACTTTTTAATATTTATAATTTAATAATCCTTTATTTTAATTCTTTATTTATTCTTGGCATGGCCGGTTCTTTATCTGCATCTTCTTCTTTATTCTTTAAACTTTCCTATCCATCTAATATATCAATCTACCCACACTTTCATATCTTGTATGTATATTTATTTATATTTTACTATATGCATTTACTTATCTTTACTTGCTTTTTCTTGAATTTGCAGATACAGGCCACCTCTCCCATTAAATAATTTTTATTTTATATTTTATATTTTTATTTTTATTTATTTATGGTTTATTTAGTATTTATTTTCTATTTATTTATTCATTTATTCATTTATTTTCAATTTAGTGTCTTCTAACAACTCTTGCTGACATCTTTTTAAGTGATGACATTACAGTTGACCTATATTATTTTGCCCTATTTATTTTTTTCGCGCCTTTAACATTTTCTGTCTTGGTCATTTTTACATTTTTTCTCTATTTTATATTTAACTCTATCACCATTTAATTTTTGCCTCCTCTTTTTCTTCCCTGATCTTTTTTATTTATATTTATGTCTCAGCAGTAGAGTGAAAAAGCATATCTTATTTTTCTTTTATTATTATTATTAGTAGTATTATTATTATTATTATTATTATTATTATTATCATTATTGTTGTTTTTTTCCTTTTTTTCTCTTGTACACATTTTTGTGAATAATTCCATGGATTTCTGCCTTTGGATTATTTTGGACCATCTTCCAATTACGGGATTTCCTTAGATTTTACTTGTACAAATGAAAATTCAATTAACTTTCTTGAAGTTATATATTTGGATTTTACTGCCATGGGATTATTTATCTTCCACCAGACTACCCATCCACGTGTAATCACCTTTTTTGTCGCCATATTCCCTCTGCTTCACTTTTTTGTTATCAAGTAAGATATTTGACTTACTTGTTGTTTCATCAAATACTTTTGCATCTGGAATCCGATCCTGCATTTTGCTAATTCCTCCCCTCTGATGAAAAGGACAGTATTTCTTCGAAACTCCACGGATTAAGGTCTATCCAATTATCTAGTGTTTCCTTTTCAGATTAAATATGCTTTTAACTCATTTCAAAGTGTTTTTAACATATTTTATTTACTGTTTGCTCGTATATATATATATATATATATATATATATTTATATATATATATATATGACGTTTTAGATTTATCACGGTGTATTCTTTGTCGAATAATATTGTAAATTCTAATTTACATGCATTTAATTGAATTCATTACACACACACACACACACACATATATATATATATATATATATATTCGACAAACAATAAGCCGTGAAAAACCTTAAACTTTATCCTAACACATTTGTAAGTACTGCAACTATAGAGCATAATATCATTTTTTATACATGTGGGGTGTTTTTATGTATCTGCCCAACGCTTTCTAAGAATTATTCATCATCTAGCACAATGCATCATATACAAGTACATTCCGGCATTTAATGACGCACAAGGGATTGCTATATCAAAAGCTAACAACTTTAAGCACTTTAATTTATATGTCAGAAACCTAACAACTTCAAGCACTTTAATTGATATGTTATAAAGCTAACAACTTCAGCCACTTTAATAGTGATAGTTGTTAGTAATGTAATGTAATATGTAGTGTTAGTAATGTAAACAATTGTTAGAAATCAATATATCGGCTTAAAAAACAACCATCTTTTATTATATGTTTCGTGACAATAATTCAGGATCAATTACTTCAAATGGGAGCTAGATTTGCAATGTATTTGAAATATGTAATGCATTCATGAAATATGTCGCACGTTGTCGCAATAATACTGCAGAATTGTCGCGCAAGGATTTGCTGATCGAACAACATATTTCATTGAACGGAGACGAGCCATGTTTAATCATTGATAAAACCAATTAATAACAGAACGGCCACGTGCATGAATAAGGTAAAGCGTATTTAATCCCCGACGGATTTTAAATCACTCACGCATGCGAAAAATAAAAGCACGTCCATACCATGCGTGCCTTGGCGTTGCTTCACTCATTATATTATTACCGATTTAACATACGCACGACGGAAACTGTATTAAACTGATGTTCGTCATAAACACCCTCATTTACTCTGAAATTGGAAATCCCCCCCAAATCGCGCCTTAACATCATAATTTGAATAATAGTAAAATTGCGCAAGCATACATCCTAAAAGAAATATTTGCATAGAAATTCAGCAGATCCGTTCCGTGCGCTATTTAAACATTCATACATTATATAATATAATGTATGAGATTCTAGAACCTGTGCAGTTATAATGATTTATTTATACATATTAATTACAATCCTTATCAAGTAAATGCGAAATATAACGTAATAATTTTATTTATGACTAACAAAAATTTCTTTAGGTTCCTAATTCTAAGTAACTTCTGATACAATATTGTTAAAACATTTATAACGTAAAAATATGTGCATGGGTTTAATAATATATGGTAGTTCTATATTATTTTAATACACAATATATATATATATATACATATATATATATATATATATATATAATTGGACATTTGGAAGACGGAAATAAGTTATATAATTTTATTAAAAGATTAAAATATTTTTTTTATTTAGCTTTACTTGTTTAGACAACTAATTTATATTCGAAGACGTAGTGTTTTTCTTCTTCTCATTTTCTAGATTATATAAATCCGTGAGAGTGACTCTTCTTAGAAAAATGAACTCTTAGATATTGTTGACAGAATTTGTAAAGTTCGTATCGATATGTAGTATTCGGTTAAGGGGGTATTACGAGGAGAGAAATATAGTCACATCATATGAAATATCAGATCGTAAGTTCAATTTGGAAATTGATCAGAAAACGTTAGATAACATTTTACTAAATGATCTAAATCGTCGGCTATTCACGAATAGACAATTACAATTAAAAGATAGCAAACAAAAAAATCCTGGCCAAAGAAAGTAAAAATATTTAACATCCTTGTATATCACAAGTTAGAACTATAATGGTTGTGTTTCGTTTTATTATTCATAACTGGTGCAAATACCTTTTAATAATTCACAAAGGCTCGTTTATAAACTCTGTGTGACATAATATGAAACAGTAATGATTATAAATGTGCAATGTTATTAGATTATTATGAAAACATAATTAATCTCCTACAATGACTATGGCTGATAAAAGAAAACGATTGATTGCCTGTATTATGTTTTGTACTGTAACGAAAACGTAAATATAATAGCAGATAAATACGTAATCTGTAATCGATATTATTAATTCGCACACAAATAAACTACACGGTATTGTTAATTATATTTCCTACATAGTTGTTATTTTCATATTTTTGTAATTAATTTGCCATTATATGACTCGCAATTAATTAGCTGTGTCCTGAGACTGATTGATGGAAGGGAATGCGAGGGGCGTATTTATGTAGAGAAATGTGGGTGATTAATGATTAAAATAAATCGTATTATAAAGATTACTTCTTTTACTTGAAGGCTGTATACGAAAAAAATTATATATACGGAGAAAATCAGAAAACATCATAGAAAAATAGAAAGTTTCACCAATCTTTATTAAGGCATAATAGAAAGACAATCAAGCTTTTTCAGAGCGTTATCTCTTTCGTAATCTGATTAATCCAACCATGCGTGTGTGTTTCTAAGAACTGTAATTTCATTTCTCTTTCGACAGTTTAACAAATATTTTCCACGTATTCTGGCTCCCCGAAAATCTTCAGGAGAACAGTGGCTTTGAGTTTACTTAAGTTGAAATGTCTACTTAGCCGGTGCTAAAACACCTTTTTCTTGATAAATACTCAAAATTTTAGTATTTATAGAAAGACCATCCTCCATAATCATTTCCGAACGCTATAAGGAAATTTCCCTAGAGTAAATATAAAATAATGTCTTTAGTAACATTTTGATATGTAATATAAACTTTATTCTTAATATGAGTCATTTAAAATACATTTACAAAGAAAGACGATAATTTTGATAATATACTAAAACACATTAATGAAATGTAAACATTTCCAAATTTATTGTCAATAAGTAATTGTAGAACACTTCAATCTTAAAACAAATATAAATTGCAGGATATAAGTAAAAAGTACGTTTTACCTGAAATAACAAACAGATTATTCGAGATTATTCCGTGTTATATGTTTCTTTCGTCATTTACAATCAAATAATGCAGTAATAATTGCGTATGTTTTCTCGTCTAGGACAGTATTGTAGACATGCTTTATAAGTAGGTTAAATTACATGAGGCCACATTGAAACGACGTATACTTTTTTAATTTTTGTTTAATTTTGCAATTTTCAGTCTTCAGTATATTATGTAGTTATCTAATTAAAATCTAACACTAAAACTTAGATGCTGATGAAAAAAAACAACTTTTTTTTTTGTTTCTGAAACCAAGTAAAATTTTCAAATATGTTAAATATTTTTAAAAGGGAAATTTAAACAAAATTGCTTTATAGGAATGACTGACATTTGATGTGTTCATATAAAATTTTGTAAGTATTATTTTCATATCGTTTGAATATAATCATAAAATTTAAGTATCCAACTATTATAAGATGAATACTGGCTCTTAACATTAAATGATGCATGTCATTAATCAATATCTGTTTTATGGAAATAAATCTGATGCCAAGATACCCAGTAATATTATTCTGTATCTTGATGGTTTTCTACATAAGGTTTACATGAACATTGTGGTATCTGCCATTACGTCGAACAATCCCATGTTACAAAAATTCTTACAGTCCAAGATTTGGCATGAAATTTCCTTGAGTTACGGTATTTCTAGGCGATACCTATATATATATATATATATATATATATATATATATATATATATATATATATATATATAGTTAATTATCTGAAAATGCAAGGCTCGTTGTTTGTTTGTTACAAACAGTCGATTTGAGCATTATAAAAGTGGTGGCGGGTGTCTATTTTAAATAGACATTCCGACGAGTTTTTTACAGCGTCAATTCCATGGTCAAGTGGGAGAACCGCCGACTGTCAACACGACGGTTCTAGGGTAAATCCTTGGCTTGGGAGAGATGCTAGTCTAGCGGCGCTGATGAGTTGTGATACAACGAAACAAGAATGTATGTCGATGACTAAAAATATATTTTAAGCCCCCTCCTTGGGTAGAGCACTGTCGTAAATAATCTCACCCGATACTTAATTGGCTGAAAATGCGTAGCTCGTTGTTTGTTTGTTTACGAACAGACCATTTGAGCACTGGTGGCGGGCGTCTATTTTAAATAGACATTCCGAAGAGTTATTTACGGGCGTCAATTCCATGGTCGACGTTTCTAGGTTCAATCCTTGGGTTGGGAGAGATGCTAGTCTAGCGGCGCTGATGAGTTGTGATACAATGAAACAGGACTGTATGTCGATGACTACAAATATATATATATATATATATATATATATATATATATATATATATATATATATATATATATACTAGCGGGGGTACCCGGCGTTGCCCAAGTGTTTGTTTCCGGGACGGGGGGGAGTTTTAAAAAATGTTATGGTAGGTAAGTAGGAAGGATCAAACCCGGAGTCATGAGTAAAAGTAGGAAAATAAAGTGTGAAAAAAAAAAGAAAAAAAAAAACATCTGCAACATTAACAGTTCGGCCACCAAGAAAAGTCCATTCCAGTTGTTTAGGAAAAAAAAAAAACGACTACGGTAGGTCGGCGCGAACGTGAAAATATAATGTGAATTGTCCAGCACGCTAACCACTACGCCACAGAGCACTGCAGCTTAGTTTAGTGATTTTAAATAACTTTACATGAAAGAACTACGAAGCCAAACCGGTGTTCTCTTCTCAACTGTTCCTTGTGAACGATCCCCAAACGGTGTTAAGTGGTGGCAGGGGGAGGAGGAATTTATTAGAGAGAAAATATTTTACCACTTCCATTGATCTTAACCGATTTTGGCCGTGACTTCTCAGCCGAAAAAGTATAGAAATCTAAGATTATCGAGGAATTTGAGAAATAATAAGCCTATAACACACCTCAGATATTGTTCTGCCGTTTGTGCATATTATATTTGCATGAAATATCTTGATTTTTAATCCTATTAATGTCAAAATCAAACGGGAAACATGAGTTCATTTTATTTATATATATATATATATATATATATATATATATATTTTTTTTTTTTTTTTTATTACATTTTCACCCCAAACAAGGCAAATTGCAACTTTGGTGTAGGGGGCTACTATCAGGGGAAGCAACTACTGGGGTACTATGTAGGGATTTGGGCAGCAAGGTGTCGGTTCACGTTACACTTGAACTTCTGCACGTCAGTACTGTTGGGGAAGCAGGGACCTGGAATGGAATTCCAGAGTCTTGCGGTTCTGGGGAAGAAACTATTGGAGTAAAAAGATCTTTTACATCTAGGGATCTCTACAGTGTGGAGGTGGGATCTAGTAGCCTGTCGGGTTTGTCGAGGGTGCTCGCGTCGTGGGGGCACAAGTGATTGCAGTTCGTCAGAGCATTCACCACTAAAATACTTGTAGAAAAGGCAGAGGGATGCAACATTTCGTCGATGGGACAGAGGCTGAAGCTTAGATGCCGGTTCAGGGCCTATCAGGTTTACGACTCTCTTTTGAACCTTGTCAAGGAGCGAGAGACTAGTAGCAGATGCACCAGCCCAGATGTGGCAGCAATACTCCATACATGGGCGAATGGTGGCCTTATAGAGGTGCAGGATACTTTCGGGTGTTAGTAGTTTTCTAGCACGGTAGAGAGAGCCTACCTTTCTTGCAGCGGCCCTGGCAATGCCTTCAATGTAATTGTTCCAACTCATGTTTCCTGTGAACGTTAGGCCAAGGAGTTTGAAAGATGGACTCTCAGATAAAGAGTCGTTGGCAATTGCTATGGGTGGTAGAGAGGGTTTCTTGTAATTATTGAATGAAACTAGTTTAGTCTTGGTAGCATTGAACGCGACCAACCACTTTTGTCCCCATTCCACTACAGATTGGAGGTCTTCCTCTAGTGTTTCTGCCATTTCTTTAGAAATGTGTTCATTCGTCTTCCTGTCGTGTCTGCCATAGAGTGTAGTGGCATCAGCATATATACCCATCTCAGAGGCAATGTTGTCGGGGAGGTCATTTATGAATATCAGGAACAATAGAGGTCCAAGGATAGAACCCTGGGGCACTCCCGCATTTATATCATATTGTTTAGATGTGCGACCGTCGAGGACTACCTGGATTTTTCTCTTATCTAAGAAGGATTTAATTATGTTAAGTATTCTACCAGTGATACCGTATGATCTGATTTTACTGAGGAGACCCTCATGCCATACCCTGTCAAAAGCCTTAGATATATCTAGAGCTACCGCTCTGCCTTCCCCCGCTTTGTCCAGTGAATGGTGTATACGTTCAGAGATCACAGTGAGGATGCCTGCTGTGGAACGGGCTTGTCTAAATCCATATTGTTTGTCAGTCAGTAGTTTAGCATCTGTAAGATGATGGACTAGAGCATGGTTAATTATGGTCTCAAATATTTTGGCAAACAGTGGGAGGAGGCTAATGGGGCGATAATTTGATGGGTCTGTCCTTTCGCCAGAATTCTTGAATACTGGTACCACAGAAGCAGTTTTCCAACAGCCCGGAAAGCAAGCTTTATTAAGACATTTTTTGTAGAGTTTGGAGAGAACTGGAGCTACTTCGGCTGAGCACTTTTTTAATAGCACAGCTGGGATAAGATCGGGTCCACATGCTTTTGAGGTGTCAAGGTTTTTTATGATAGCATGCACCTGAGCAAGGATGGTTTTCAGATCGTCTAGTGTGGCGTCTGTCCGCATAGGAAAGTCAGGTAGGGGGTGGTTGGAAGGGTCCAGTGTGGAGTTTGAGGCAAACCGACTGGCAAGCATGTTAGTCTTGTCGGTTGCTGAGGAGACAACCTCGTGATTGTTGGTTAGTGGGGGAATTGTTGATTGCCCATTATTTACTACACTGTTGTAGATTTTCCAGAAGTCTCGAGTTCCTAGTTTTTGTGCTTCGATGCGCTTTTTAGTGGTTTCTGTAAATTCTCTCTTAGCTGTCGCTATTTCTTTCTTAACGTTATTTCTAGCTTCTATATACTTCAGTCTGTTCGAATTGGACTTATGTCGGTTAAACCTACGGTATGCATGCTGCTTTTGAGTAATGGCAGTTGCACAAGTCGACGTAAACCATTGGGGAGAGTGGGGCTTACTATAAAATTTCCGCATGGGAACATACGCTTCGATTGCAGTTTTGAACCAGTCAGTGGTCTCGTTTGCACATTGTTCAGCAGGGAGAGAGAAAATATTTTTCCATGGAGCATCTCTAATTAGTTCCCTGATGGCTTCCCAGTCAGCCTTATTATAATATCTCGTTGTTTTGAGCACTGGCTCTTCAGTTTTGGGTCTAGACTTTAGGGCGATTTCAACCATTATCACTGCATGATCAGCGTTCCCGAGTGGGCTGTGGGCCTTCGTTATGCAGTCATCGGGAACTGTGGTCAAAAACAGATCTAGAAGTGATGCGTGTTGTTCTTCCTGGTCAGGGAAACGGGTTGGAAACGTAACAATTTGTGATAGGGAGTGAGATATAGCGAAGCTATGGGTTGTGCTGCCCGCTGCATCTGTGTGAGTAGAGAATCCAAGCCAGTTTTTGTGGTGGACATTAAAGTCACCAAACACATGTATTTGTGCGCTAGTGTCGAGGGACAGTGCCGTGTCTATGCTGTCAGATACTTTGTTTATTATGGAGCAGTCCTGAGTCGAGGGAGAGCGGTAGAGAAAATAATAGTAGCTAATACATAAAGGCTTGATCATCTGTTTCTAGGTTTGTTTCTCTAGTCAAGGGAAGGGTATTACGAATGTAAACTCCAAGTCCGTGCATATGTCTGTCAGAGTCCTTATATATATATATATATATACTAGTAAAAGTATCCGTCGTTGACTGGGTTCAAAACAGCCTACGGAAAATGGGCTCTGATTTATGAAAGTATGATAGGTTATCAAAAGGACGGGTTGTAAAGAGGTAGCTTCGAATTTGGAGGTGTCAAAACCAAAGCAAAATATGATGAAAGTAAAAATAAAAAAAGATAAACTCCATACTTTACTATACCATGCGTGTTATCACTGAAATACTTATCACACTATTCTGTGGATCTATATAAAAACCTTGTAAATAGTTTGCGATATATTTCCATTCGATGGAGGTCAGGCGCAAACGAACACCCCATAATTGTATTATACCATATTTCTTCAAACTGAAATATAATTATCAAAGTATATTTACGCAGAGAGATATGAAAAGTCTTTATTAAAGTTTGTGCCTATTTCCATTTTATGGACGCCAGGCGCGAGCGCAGACCGCAAAATGTTATTATGCCATCCATATTTAAGTTAAAACATACTTAACAAAGTATTATTATGTACATCTATATCACTAACACTTGTAAACGTTTTTTTTTAATTTTTTAATTTATTTCCATACTTTGTGGACCAGGCGCGAAAGCAGAACCTACAATTTTAATGAACCACCGTTCTGCCAGATCAAACATATCCATTCCTGTGTCTCGATACATCTAGCATTATATGTAATCGTTTTTTTTTTAAATAGTCAACCATATAGAAGCCTATTTGTGACCAGACACACACACACACACTCACACACACATTCAGCTTTATATTATATATATATATATATATAAGATGTGTCTTTATATAAGCAGTAGTTTGTTTCAACACAATCATGAACATATTTCCGTCTAGCTAGAGACCTCATACGGCAACAACTCTCATTTTCGAAAACGGAATTCTAAATGAAGAACAGAAATTAATCCTCAGCAAAAGAAGGCTTTTTAAACAGGTCATAAGGGCGAAGATTCAGCTTAGCGGAAAATAGGGTTGAATCGGGTGCTAATTTGTTAGTTTATTTATTCTCGTGTTTGTTTATTTACTTATTTATCGGTGTATTAATTCACTTTGGTGTGTTAGTGTTAGGGGTTAGGGTTAGTGGGTTGAAGGGATTGGCTTCCAAATGTAGAGCTATACAGATGTTATCTTCAACAAGCGAGAGGTTCCTTTGTCTGTAGTTCACCGCCGGTTTGAGCCTTTCAGGGTCAGTGTGTTATAAAATTCCCTTATTTTTGTACATTTTTTAAAGTTTATTTTAATTTAATATACCTATATCTGAAAAGAGTTTAAGAATGTATCCAGGTCTGTTAAATGGTGTTTGGGCTACCAGCTAACGGTTGAAGCTTAAAGGTGTGAGGCTTAAAAAAGAAAGGAAGATAGTAGGAGGAGATGGAATGGGGAAGAAGGAAAAGGGAAAAAGGGGGAAAAAGAGGGCAAGGGAAGAAGAGTGAAGAAGGAAAAAGAAGGAGAAAGTAGCACCATTTAATAGCTTTGTTTTATCTTACTTAAAGAAAATCGGTTACTTTTGGACGACCTAATTTCTATTTCGTTTGTTCCATTAATGTTGATTTATTATTCTGTGTATTAGTAAATTTAATAAAGGCTTTTCATAATGATGGTAATTGCAAAACTCAGGATATATGTCATTTTTAACTTATGATGGTTAAACTTGGTCATATTTTTTTTAATTTTATGCATGGTTTTACCCAGGAAAAGTGTGATTTTGGATTTCCTGAATGTTGGACTTTAGGAGGTTAGAATGTGTAGGTGTTCAACTGTCGGACGTTGCATGTGGGTCGTGTTGGAGTTGAATTTATTAGGGAGTAATTTGCAAGTGAGAGATCAGATGTGACTTGTAATGTCTGCAATTTATGGAGGTGTCCTGTTTATTATTTAAGAGTTGACCCCTATCCTTAAATTTAAGGTTCCCCTAAACCCACAAACCCTAACCCCTTACACTAACACACAAAATGAATAAAGATACCGATAAATAAGTAAAAAAAAAAACAAATACAAATCCGCATCTGATTCAACCCTATTCTCCGCGAAGCTGAACTTTCGCCATTATGACCTGTTAAAAAAAAAGCCTTCTTTTGCTGAAGATTAATTTTCGCTCTTCATTTAGAATTCCGTTTTCGAAAATGAGGGGTGTTGCCTTATGAGGTCTCTAGTTAGTAAATACTAGTATACCGAAGCATGCTCATGACTGTGTAGAAACAAACTAATGTTTATGTAAAGACAAATCTAAAATGTTAATTGCTCTACTTCTGTATTGAGCACTCTTGTATAAACCTCGTTATATTCCACTGGTAACCCTACCTTTGGAAAATAGCAACCTCAAATTATATATATATATATATATATATATATATATATATATATATATATATATATATATGTATATGTATTTATATATATATATATATATATATATATATATATATAGTCATCAAGATACATCTCTTAAAATATCCATGTAATAAACACTCAACCACTACTTTTAGAGTGCTCAGGCTGTTTGTTATACATAAACAGCCAAACAGCGGGTCCGCTTTATTGTCAATTAAGAAGCGGGGAGATACATTTCCGACAATGCTCTAACCTTTTCGATATATATATATATATATATATATATATATATATATATATGTACTTCACTTTACATAATATACTCTAATTCAATTTCTCGTCTGCTTTAAGTAATTCATGTAGATATTTTAAACTGGTTCAAAAATTATTTTTCTCGATGTTGGCGAAAACTCTATTTTCTTTTTCCAGTGGAGCTATTCAATTTCAGGCCGCGGATCAAACTTTGTTGAACTTCGACATTGTCTAATCGGTGGAAACACAGTACGGTAGTCACAAGAGATAATAAAGGTTTCCAAAGCAATGTTGTCCGACCATCAGCTAGAAAGCTGAGGCTGGCCAGCGTGGCTTTCAAACCACTGACTTGTAAAACGATACTAAATTTTATCACATAACCCAGTATTGAATTTCACCGCCCTACTAAGGAAAAGTCGGTGGATAATTACATGACGAAGATCGTTGGCGCTTTTCTACATGAAGTAACAGAATGCGGTCCAAAGGTTGTAAACACCCACAGATAAGTACACACAGATTTAAATTTTTACAAAATAATGTATATGTTTATATATATATATATATATATATATATATATATATGTGTGTGTGTGTGTGTGTGTCTGTGTGTGTGAGAGTGTGTGTGTGTTTGTTTGTGTATTTGTGTGTATATGTGTGTATGTGTGTATTCATGTATGTACACGTGTGTGTATTAGAGCATATTTGATAAACATTGTACCGTCGGTATCGGCTCGATTATGTTAGACCCTCTGCAGCCGTTGTTTAAATAAACATAAGCTAAAGAGAATCCAACATAATGTTAAACCAGATCCTGTATATATAGTATTTGAAATTGACTGTACTGATACTTTATTCGCTAATGTCTATATATATATATATATATATATATATATATATATATATATATATATATATATATATATATATACATATTACACTCCTATATTAATTGTTCTTTATAAGCGAACACATTCGTAGACTTCTCAACCTACCAATATTATACAGATCTCTCTTTCTCTGGCTATCTCTCTTTCTCCTTCTCTCTCCCACTCTCTCTCTCTCTCTCTCTTAATATATATATACCTTTATGTGTCTGTGTGTGTATATATTTATATATACATTCGCAAATATATATATATATATATATATATATATATATATATATATATATATTCACGTGTGCACGTGTGTCACTGTTCTTATAGTTTCCTTTTTACATGTAACTCTATGAAATAGAATAATTTACAGAAATAATAAAAATATATAAATATATTTAGATGATATATCTTTCTCTCACACACATTCTATCATTTTAATGACTTTTATTTGATCCCTTAATTCAGTCTATATTTCTCTCGTTAGTTTCTAGTTGTCTGACGTGTATCTATGGCATAGCTTATATATTTTTGTCTGTCTATTTTTGTCTGTCTTTAAAATCTTGCTCTATATATGTCTACATAATACTACTACTAATATATATATATATATATAAATATATATATATATATATATATAACTACTTAATTTACTCACATAAAATTAATATACGAAATTATAGATTTATGCGTAAACTTGAAGTATTTATTCAAAAGTGCTCAATACGTAGATATAGCTAGTTAGTAATTTATAAAATATATATGGCGATTAAGCTACACTGAATATTCAACGTTTCATCCACTCTAGGACTCTTCAGGCTTATGCGCGAATTCTGTGGTTGTTTATCGTTTTTATATGCTCCTCTTCTATTGAGATTTTAGTTAGCCAATCAGCTTTCTAGTATCCACAGCGCCCTTCCAATCAGCCAATGGGCATGCATTTAATAGGACAAAGGATCGTTTTTAAAACTAGGTTAGTCTTTTTTTAAAATTTTTATTTCTTCATTTTTATTGTTAGTTTATATGTAAATATATTTATGTGTACATACATATATGCACACATATATACATATATATATACATATATATGTACATACAGATATGTGTGATCGTTTATGTATATTCATGTTTATTTGATTTATTTATTTCTTTAATTACTATTGTTTTTGTTAGTTTTAAAACTATTTTGTATCGCTATCCTAGAGTCAATTTTATCTTATGAACACAGTGATTTGCTATTTCTCTTCTACAGTTTAATAGAGGTTGGGTGTCTTTAAAGTACATGATAGCAAATTTTTCATGAAGGCATCATCTACATGTGTCGTCTAGGTCCCTACATGTGGTAGCTTGTCTTATTATTTTCCATTCGACTACCGGCGAATGTCCGCTTTCTTTGAGTTCTCAGTATTTATTCGCTAGTGTTGTTTTTATACGGTGAGTTTTATTGTTGAATGTACTTTTGTGGTCATAGTATCGGGTTTTGAAATATAAGGAAGTCATACCTACATAATATTTCTTGTTATTCGGGGTTTCTTTCGCAAATATTGTTGCCTGATAGACTACGCTTTTGGTTATACATTTATTTTGAACTGGGCAAAGTGTGCGGTGTCTACAGTTGCCTTTATCTTGTTCGTTAAATAGTATTTTTATTTATAGTATGGTTGTTCTTGTCCGGGGTTGGTTTATTATTATTATTATTATTATTATTATTATTATTATTATTATTATTATTATTATTATAATTATTATTATTTCTGCTAGTGTTAGTTTTATTTTTGTCATGGTGTTTACTTTTTTATTGTTTATTGTGTTGTTTTTTACATCGTTTTTATTTAATATTTTGTTAGTATGTGCTTTAATTATCATCTCTAAATTTTCGCAACAACTGCAAAATAACTTTAAGATATTTTTATTGAAGATTTTGTGTAAGGGGGGAGTTGCGGGAAAGTGTTTTTCAATAAGACCTAGACATTTCTTCCCAAGTTTTGTTTTTAACATTTGATTGTATGGTGACCGTATACCAAATTATAGTTCTTTTTCTTCTATATTTAATTTTATTATAGTTATTGGTGTTCTGTTGCTTATATTTGATATCGATATTTTTGAATCCACTATTTTTTAGGGCTGTTTCGTAGGTATTGGTTTACCTGTTAAATGCATTTTCATCGCTTGAGTTATTACTGAGTCTACTTACGATCAAGTTAGGAATCTCTTTAGTATCGAGCACTTTTGACGTAAATACTTTAAGTTTACGCATAAATCAATACTTTCGTATATTAATTTTATGTGAGTAAATAAAGTAGTTATACTTAGTTCCTGAAAAAGTCGAGCACTCTCAAAGAATTTATTTCACCACATTAAAAATAGATATGGAAAGAGTTAATTTCGAAACATCGATAAAACCCCACACCTAGCAAGCATAGCTATTTTATGAAATGAATCCAAAAAACAGATGAACTAATACGCCGAATGCGATGGCGAGCACATTTCTTCCTTAAAAATTAAAACGTAAACAAAAAAGTATCTTATGGTTTTAAAACCCTTAAAAATGTGAAAACAGTAGACCTTTTGATAAACTTTGAAAATGACCTTTTAAACGTGATTAAAAACTTAGAATTCCACAATCAACCTAATAATTTCCAACGGAAACTACACGAAATCGTTAGAAACATAAACAAATCTAATAAAATCTTTGTAAAAGCAGATAAAACTAGAAACTTCTATAAAATAGATAAGCAAGGATATAACAAACTAATCACAGAAAACATTACAAAAAAACAAAAAAATAGACACCAACGAATGCGACTACATAGATATAAAATATATTGAAAGTAAAAAATTACCGATAAATTAAAAATTATCCATAAAGTTGGCAAATTTAAACCTAGAGAGGCATACATTCGGCTTACAGACCACAAATGGGGCTTTAATAATAATCCCAGCACCCGCCTGATAAACCCAACTAAACTAGAAATAGGTAGAATTAGCAATACAATACTTTCTAGTGTAAACAAACAAATCAAACAAGACCTAGAATGAAACCAGTGGGCAAATACTACCGAAGCAATCACCTGGTTTAAAAATATAGAAAACAAAGATAAATGTACATTTATGCAGTTTGACATCATAGGATGTGTCCCTCGATATCCAAAGAACATTTCAACATTGCCCTAGAATTTGCCGAGGCATACACTGATATATCCTCGGAAGAAATCAACATCATTAAAAATGTAGAAAATCAGTTCTAATAAATAGCAATAACCAATGGATAAAAACTAAAATGAAAAATTCGTTTGATTTGGCGATGGGTGCCATGGATTCTGCAGAGCCATGAGATCTTGTGGGATTATTCATTCTATATACCCTCACAATCATATTTGATACTACGAATATCGGTTTATATAGAAGCGACGGACTAGCTATAATAAAAACCTCCAACAAAGTAAAGGGAGATAACTTTAAGAAAATCATACTCAAGGAAATGAAAAAATTAGGCCTAAAAGCAGACGTTTGAGCTAACATAAAAATAACAAACTTCCTGGGCGCCATGTAACATTTAGATAAAAACACATATGAACCCTACTTAAAAGATAACGCTTATCCAATATACGTAAACCCTAAGTCCAATCATCCACCATCAATTATAAAACAGATTCCTAACTCGATCGAAAGTAGACAGAGTAATAACTCAAGCGATGAAAATGCATTTAACAGGTAAACCAATATTTACGAAGCAGCCCTAAAAAATAGTGGATACAAAAATATCGATATAAAATATAAGCAACAAAACACCAATAACTACAATAAAATTAAATATAGAAGAAAAAGAACTATAATTTGGTAAAACTCCAGTCGAAATGGACATAAATAAAAATGTAGAGACCGACACAAAATCCATAGATGACCGATTATATAGAGAAATGGTTGGAAGCCTCATCTATTTGATGAACGCAACTGGGCCTGACATATGTTACACTATAACAAAGCTATGTCAAAACTTATCGAGACCGACAATTAAAGACCTTATTCGTGCAAAACAAATCCTTCGTTATCTAAAAGGAACCAAGGAACACTCTTTAATATTAAAACAGTCTACATATCCTTTAAATTTAGAAGACTTTTCAGACTCAGATTTGGGTAACTCTCAGGATAGAAAAATATAACTGGGTATTGTTTTAGACTGTCAAAGACTGGACCTCTGATCTATTGGAAAACTAAAATACAACAAATTGTTGCCCTTTCTACTTGTGAAGGAGAATTTGTGGCCCTTACCCATTCCGCGCAGCAGTCAATATTTCTGAATAGCCTTCTAAAATCGATTTTAATCTAAGTAAAAAACCTACAGTAATTCATTGTGGCAATCAGAGCAGTAGCTTATTAGCAAATAATTCTATGATTCATCAAAGGTTTAGGCATATTGATATCAGATATCATTTTATAAGGAATGAAATAAGTAAAAAACCCATTACTCTTACTTATGTGACGTCTGAGAATAATATAACCGACATTTTCACTAAACCTATAAAAAAAATAAAATTCAAACATTTTATAACCGCTCTTTTTGGAATTTAATTATGAATACATCTCTTAAGAAAGCCAAAAGAAAGAAGCATGAACAGTCGAAATCACACACAAAAAAAGTAAATTCTCCCGGACAAGGGGTTAAACTGCAACCATTTCTATCTTACTAACCAAATTAACCAACTAACACCTAACATAATGTTTCTAGTTTTTGCTTTAAAGATGTATATTGAATTTTTGTGCATATACGTTTATATGTATTTGAATAGGATTCTATTTTGTGTTATTTATTTGGTGTGCACCGCTACAAAATGTGGCACAAGGCCGGAAGGTGCAGAACAGGCGAGCTCCCCTAACGAAGGGGCACTCTCGCCTCAACAAAAATGCCTTGGGCCCCCCATCGGCATTCCCTGGTAGGGGAACCTCAGGAGACAAACAATTAACTTGCCCCACGGGAAAACCCTGTGGGCAGGCCTAGGAGGGTGGATCTCAGCCGGACTAATGTGGAATATGAAACCAATGACTGTGACAATCGTTTGTTATAACCACCGGCTGTGCTAACCAACCAATAAAAATCTTCCAAAGTTACTAAAAAAAATTGTCGAATTTTAGATTCAATCAGTTCGCCGTTAACTACGCCACGGACCGCATTTGATTCTTGACTGACATCTTTGTTACTAGCAATTACTGCTGACATCTGTGTTACTGGAAAGTACTTCACACTAAGTATCGAGACTTCACCCTGTTCAACATGTCTCAACACTTAACAATATATATATATATATATATATATATATATATATATATATATATATATATATATATAAAGAGAAAGAGAGGGAAAAAGAGAGAGTGAAATAGAGAATTATAGTATTTATAGTTAAATTTTAGACAAAAATATATAGTTTGAAACAAAGAATACAAGAAATTTAATCTTCATCACTTTTCCCGGGACACCATTTGAATCATGCATCTCAGAATAAAGATAAAAGCTAAATGGAGGCTATTTAGAACATATGCTGTAAAACGGAGAAAAAAGGTCAAAAGACTCTAGCGTTTTGATGTGATGTTTTGAATATACAAAACTAGTTATGACCAAAGTTTCATTAAATTCAGACAAAAACTAAGAAACGGGGCCTAATTAGACTTGTGTCCCCTTGTACGTATCTTTTCTTGGATGCGTAGGATCAGCTTAAATTGATATTTTTATTTATGCTCTTTTACAGAATTATTTTAACTCCAGTTCTCCATAAATTAGCTATATATTGGCTATGTATCTTACCACCTTTGCCCAGTTCTCTATTGTATATTGAGCTTTTTTTATTTACCTCTGATTTTATTATATAAAAATATTTCCTCTCAACAATATTTTGAATATCTGTAAAGAACAAGATTAATTAAACAATGAGTGATCTTATCTCATTGTTCGTATGCACACACACACACACACGCACACACACACACACATATATATATAACTATATATATAACTATATATATATACATATATATATATATATATAGAGAGAGAGAGAGAGAGAGAGAGAAGGTGCTACATTATATTATATATTAACATTGATCATTAGTCCACTGACTTAGTCGGATTTGGACCTCAGAATTAATCCTAGCCAGTTCCTCCGTTTGTTTGATATTTTGTATGAAGTTGCAACTACGAAAGAGAAGGGAATGTAACATTTTCGGATTTTTTTATAAAAATGTCGGTTGCGTCACCAGGGGGCTAACTGGCTAAAAATAGCACTTTTCTGAGATATAACATATTTTCTGACCACTAGATTATGCTGTAAATTACCCAAAAATAAGATCATGTAGATATACATCTGGAAATGTAATATTTGCGCCTGCGAAAATTCAAGTTGCATGCTAGGAGGTAAAAATATGGTCAAAATGGCAAAAATAGTATTTTTCGGGAATCTTTTCCGAACATGGGATTTTGCTGAAAACAACCCAAAAGCAAGACCATATAACGTTTCCATATATATATTTGGAAAGGTAATCTTTGACAATGGGAAAACTGTTTGTGTCCCCAGGGAGTCAAAAACGGCCTAAGTTTTTTTTTTTGTTTCTTTGTTTTTTGTCCAAAATTGAAAAAAAAAAACACTTTTCTGGACATTGACACTTTTACGATGATTAGATTTTGCTGAAAATTACACGAAACCAAGAGCACACGATGTACATCTGAAATTGTAATATTTGACCTTGGGAAAATAACGGCTGTTTCCCCAACGATCAAAGTCGCCAATAAAATCCACATTTTTCGACCATTGGATTTTGCTGAAAATTAGCCCAGAGCAAGACTGCAGAGATATATGTCTGGAAATATAATATTCTACCCTTGGAAACTTTTGGTTTCGTATCCACGAATTAAAAAGAGGTTAAAAATGATGATTTTTAACCTAAAATGGATAAAAATAGCACATTTCAGGACGTAGACTATTTTCCGAATATTCGATTTTGGTGAAAAATACCCAAAAGCAAGACAATGTAAATATAAATCTGGAAACGGAATATTCATCGTTAGGATGGAGAAAAACCTGCGTCAGCAGAGTGTCATAGCTGTCAAAAATGTTTTTTTATAGTCGAAGACCGCAAAAATATAACAATTTTCGGGACATAAAATCATTTTGTGGAAAATTACCCAAAAGCAAGAGCATGTGAACATTCATTCTAATGTTTGACTCTCAAAAAATTCTGGTAGTGTCCCGAGGGAGTAAAAAATTATCAATCGTTAGAAATAGTATTGTTCGGTACACAGAATTTTTTTCGATCATTAGATGTAGCGGAAAATTACCCCAAATCAGGACCACATAGATATTAATCTAGGGATGTAATATTCGACATTGGAACAATTCTGGTTTCGTCCCTAGGGGGTAAAAATGTGGATTATTTGAAATCCAAATAAAAAATCTCGTTGTTTTTTTCTTTAACTCAGGTAAATTTTTTAGGTTATTTCACTTGGATTGTTAAGTTTTCATTATTTTTAAATATTTCTCATATTTACTTGCCTCCTGTCGATGGTAGAGTTAGACACAATATCGGTTATTTATGTAGGGAAAATCCAGCTTCCCCGAAAAAGGAAATCTGGGTCAGAATATGTGGCATATATATATATATATATATATATATATATATATATATATATATATATATATATATATATATATATATATATATATATATAAGCATTTAGGCCCGGCGTTGCACGGGTGTTTGGATGTGTCTGTTGTACAAAATGAAAATGTGGAAATAGGAAGGCAGGCTCGAACTCGTACCGCGAAGGAGGAAAAGGACGGGGTAAAAACATGACGGCTATGCTGTTACGATCACCACCAAACAGGAAGTGACATTTTTTTTTTAAATTAGGCAAGACAATCCAAAGGATAGAATAACTTTAAAACATATCGGCGAAAAATGTAACCCCCTGTAGAAAGTGCCTAGTTGAAGGGGAATATATTAATGCTTTTAGCCAATTTTCCGATATTTGTCGTATGAAAGGTCGCACTTCAAAACGATACTGATCGTGGTAAAATCCGTCCCCTCTATTAAAGGTTTTAGGCAGACATGCAAAAATACATACATACATACATTTATATATTTGTAACTACAAATTTTCGACCCAAACCGATGAAAAAGCTTGCCCTATCTTTGAATAGCCTTCATGTAAAATTTCAAATATTTAGACCAGAAATTGTCTAAGTAATTTGGTAGAGACCGCAGAAGTCATTTTTTTTAATATTGATCCCTATTATGACCCCTTAACATTTATTGTTTTGGGCTCAAATCAAGTTATTAGTTTAGATTCATGTCCAAAGAACATCTATCTAAAATTTTAAGTGTTTAGACCCAAAATCGTCGGAGGAGTTTGGTAGAGTTCTCCAAAGTCATCTCCTTGAACTTTGACCCTTTAACAGCAACATTTCTATACGAAAACAGATCAAAAAGTTTTTCCTAAATCTCAGTACCCTCTGTCAAATTTTCAGTCTGGAGCCTAAAATTTGACAAATTTATTGCGTAGGAAAATTTACACATACAGACAGAAAGGCAGACACACAGACACACATTCAGTTTTATAGATAAACTAGCATGGGTGCCCGGCGTTGCCCGGGTTTCTGGAGGTGTATGCTGAGCAAAAACAAACCGTCAATATTTTTAACTTTGACCCCTATTATGACCTCTTAACATTTATTGTTTTGGGCTCAAAATGAGTTATTAAGTTAGATCCATATGCAAGGAACCTATATCTAAAATTTCCAGTGTTTAGACCCAAAATTGTCGGAGGAGTTTCGTAGAATTCTCAAACGTCAAATCGTTGAACTTTGACCCCTTATCGAAATTTATGGCCGAAACCCGATCACATCGATTTTCACAAATCCCATACCCTGCATATCAAATTTCGAGTCTGTGGACTAAAAATTAACAAAGTAATTGCGTAGGGAAATATACACAGAGACACAGACGGACAGACAGACACACGCACACACAGTTACGTTCACTTTTATAGAGATATAGACTGGCATGGTTGTCCGGCGTTGCCCAGTTATTTGGAGGTGTATGCTGAGCAAACAAAAACAAAAACAAAAAAATAACGGTAGTTTTTTTTGTTTAACGTTGGCCCCTATTATAACCCTTTAAAATTTATTATTTTGCATTCTAATCGAATTATTAAGCTAGATCCATGTCCAAGGAACCTATATCTAAAATTTCAAGTGTTTAGACCTAAAATTGTCGGAGGAGATATGTAGAGTTCTCAAAGGTAAAATCGTTACACTTTGACATCTTAACAGCCACAGTTCTGGCCGAAATCCAATCACGTCGATTTACCCAAATCTCAGTATCCTGTATATCAAATTTCGAGTCTGTAGACTAAAAATTGACAGTTATTGCGTAGGAAAATGTACACAGACACACAGACAGACAGATATACAGACACACAGACACGTTCAATTTTTACAGATATATATATATATACTAGCATAGGTGACCAGCGTTGCCCGGGTATTTGGAGGTGTATGCTGAGCACAAAAAAAAAACAAAAAACAAAAACAAACGGTATTTTTTTAAACTTTGACCCCTATTATTACCTCTTAAGATTTACTGTTTTGGATTCAAATCAAATTATTAAGCTAGACCCATGTCCAATGAATATATACTTAAAATTTCAAGTGTTTAGACCCCAAATTGTCGGAGGAGTTTGGTAGAGTTCTGAAATGTCAAATCGTTGAATTCTGACCCCTTACCAGCCAAATTTCTGACATAAAACCAATCACTAATATTTTCCCCAATCTCAGTACCCAGTACATCAAATTTCGAGTCTGTAGACTTAAAATTGACAGAGTTATTGCGAAAGAAAATGTACACAGACACATAGGAAAACAGACAGACATACCTCCGCACATACACGTTCGCTTTTATAGATATACTAGAATGGGTGCCCGGGGTTGCCCGGGTGTTTGGGGGTGTATACTTAGAAAAAAACAAAAAAAACAAAAACGTTTTTTATAAACTTTGACGCCTATTATGACCTCTTAAAAGTTATTGTTTTGGACTCAAATTGAGGTATTTATTAAGATACATGTCCAAGGAATCTATATCTAAAATTTCAAGTGTTTAAACCTAAACTTGTCGGAGGAGATTTGTAGAGTTCTCAAAGGTCAAATTGTTGAACTTTGACGTCTTTAACAGCCACATTTCTGGACGAAAACCGATCACATCGATTTACCC
Organism: Euprymna scolopes; assembly: GCF_053919585.1. Lineage (NCBI taxonomy): Eukaryota > Metazoa > Mollusca > Cephalopoda > Sepiida > Sepiolidae > Euprymna > Euprymna scolopes. The sequence goes on from NC_136509.1 coordinate 43,570,441, forward strand.
AAATTTCTCCATCCTGTATATCAAATTTCGAGTCTGTAGCCTGAAAATTGACAGAATTATTGCGAAGGAAAATGTTAACAGACACAGACACACAGACACACAGACACGTTCACTTTTATAGATATATACACTAGCATGGGTGCCCGGCGTTGCGCGGTTGCTTGGAGGTGTATGCTGAGCAAAAAAAAAAAAATGCACAAAAAAAAACAAATAAAAAGCGTTTAATTTGTTAAAAACTTTTACCCCTGTTATGACTCCTTAACATTTATTTTTTGGGCTCAAATCAAGTTAGTACGTTAGATCCATGCCCAAGGAACCTATATCTTAAATTTCCAGTGTTTAGATCCTTAACCGTTGAACTTTTACCTTTTCACAGCCAAATTTCTGGCTGAAAACCGATCACATCGATTTTCCCAAATCTCACTGGCCTGTATATAAAATTTCGTGTCTGTAGACTAAGAATTAACAGAGTTATTACGTAGGGAAATGTACACACACATACATACACACAGACAGGCACACAGACACGTTCACCCTCATAGATATATAGATATAGAGATCGATCGATAGATAGATAGATAGACAGATAGATAGATTAAACAAAAATATATACGTATACATAAATATGTATGGATACAATTTTGGGTTTACTGTAAGCTTTTTACACAAATATTACGCAAGTATAAGTCATGTAGAATATCTGGATGAATACAATTACACGTAATAGTTAAGTAACCATGATCATCCCATGAGAAAACGGAAAAACCTCATCGGGAATTAATTAGAATGAGTATTTAAAAGTAAATATAAATTAGCTTGATCTTTTGCTAGTGAATGTAATTCCAGAACCCATATATAAGAAAATTGTATTTTCTTTTTAAATAAATGGAAAATAGGTTTTTAATATGATTATCATTACACACAAAAGAAAAACGAATTCGTAGGAGTACTAGAATGGGTGCCCGGCGTTGCTCGGTATTTGGAGGTTCTTTTTTTAATTTGACCCCTATTATGACCTATTTAAATTTATTATGTTGGTCTTAAATCAAGTTATTAAGTTAGATCCATGTCCAAGGAACCTATATTTAAAATTTCAGGTGTGTAGACCTGAAATTTTCGCAGGAGATTTGTAGGGTTCTCAAAGGCATAATTGTTGAACTTTCACCTCTTAATCGCCAAATTTCTGGCCAAAAGCCGATCACATTGATTTTCCCAAATGTCAGTACATCAAATTTCGAGCCTGTAGACTAAAAATTGACAGAGTTATTGCGTAGGGAAATGTACACACACAGATACACACACACTTTCACTTACATATATATATATATATATATATATATATATATATATATATATATATATATATATATATATATATATATGGGGGGTATGTGTGTTTGTGTGTAAAGAGAAAAGTGCTGAAAAAAGACTGAGCCCCGTGTTATAATAATCATTTAGAACTTAAAAAGGGAAAAAATAAGTTGATAAAATTTCACTAAACTAAAACAGCTAAGGAATGTTTAATGTTTCATCATATACAATATTTGTTAACATGTGCATCATTGTTTTTTAGGAATAACCCATTCGTCTTATGCAGATGATTATTGTTGGCCATTCGTTTCCCCGATAACCTTCCAGTTATATTCATTGGACTACGTTGAATTACAAATATCGCTAAATGTTTCTTTGTACGCTCCATATTATTAAGCAATTAGAACTGCTACAAACCATTTGCAGACATGGAAAACCGTGATCATATAGGCATGTCTGCTGTTAGTTTTAGAACTATAAGAAAACTAAATCAATGAACAATTCATCGAAAAATCGAGCCCCTTCTGTCAAGTTGCGTTAAACATTGTTTATTTATGGAAACAATCACAAAAGAAACACATTTTTACAGTTATTCTAATTATGTTCATGTGCAAAGAATGCATGTGATTACAAGTAATGCAAGTGAAGCGAGACTTAAAACAGAAACTGGGATCCTGGTATATATCATTAAAGTAACGAGCGAGAAGAGCGAGGCACATGATGGGAGTAAGAATCTCTCTCTCAATCTATCTATCTCTCTTTCTCTAGAGAGAGAGAGAGACAGAAAGATAGAGGCAGAAATAGAAAGAGAAAAAGAGAGGGAGAAAGAGAGAGAGAGGGAAAATAGATGATTATTAAAAAGAAAGTTGACCACAAAAACAATTGATAAAAGTTGACCACAAAAACAATTTATAAAAACTTGTGTGTGTGATTTTGTAAGCAGAATAATCGTCGGAGTGTTTAGTTTTTTTTTAAACAGCAGTACAAGCAATTACACGTATTGCTGAAAATATGTTTGAATATTCAAATATCAAATATATACATTGAAAGATAGAAAAATATTGGATCGGATAAAATTAATTTTTCAAGAGGGGAAAGTTTTCATTATTTTTCTGCCTCCTTTAGGAAGATCTAAATAAATACGCAATGCTGCAAAACATTATGCAAAAAAAAATTTTTTTTTCTACTTTTATTGAGAATCCCTAACATATAGCTATAGTTCTAGAAAATGTCTAGAACCACATGCCTAGGCATACTGAATTTTAATAAAACTTAAGAGTCACAGAAACATGCTAAATTTGAGTCTTTTTATTATGGCTATGACAACAGCATATTCGTTCTATTGTTTTGACTCATGTGCATATATTCGTTAATATCTTATATGTGTTTATATAGACTGATGTGGTTCTCGGTTGATAGACTGTGTCTTACTGTGTCGGGTTTATACTTGAGACTCAAAAACTGAAAAGAATATTCTGTTGTCAAAGCTCTAATTATTCCTATGTATCAAGCCATTGGATTTCTAAATATGACGCCACGTCCGTAACATACCAAGGAAAAGTAGGTAGAAATAATTTGAGGAATTTTAAATTTGAACAATATTTATGAATGTTTATTATGTTCGATTGTCATAGCTCTAAAAACACAAAAACATATAAATTTTCAGAAATGACTTAACGTCTCCGCTCACGGCTATTGCTTTTACTAAATAAAAGTAACTATAATCAATATTAAGGCTCGTTACATCCAACAACCGTGTTTTCAGATTAAAAGGGTTTTATTCATTAATGAATTATTTCTCATTTTAAAAGTATATACAAATTATTGAACGTACCTGATATGATAGTCGCTTTTTATGAGTCAAAAATCATTAAAACATTTTCTCTTCATAGATTTTCCCCCCAACAGAACATGGCTGTGAGTTAACGGTTTCAAATTAGCTATTTTGTTTTATAATATCGAAAAACATGTTGAGAGAAGACTGCAAGAGGTTTTACGGGTTTAATGTCAAAATATAAAAAAAAAATGTGCAAGTGAATTGACATCGGTTCTTTTATAATTTATATAAAAAAATATTCAGAAAAATATGTTAAGTGTTGAATTTACATTGAATAAATCTAACTGTTTGAACATCAATTTTCTTTAGCTAAAATAGTTTTAAAAATAATTTGCTAAAAATTGTTTAAGTTAGTTGTATTTTTTTTTTGTGATTCACTCATTTTATTTATAATGAGTTTTAAAATATCCAACAACTCTGAAATTTCCACAGGTTCTGCTAGTATTAAGAGAGTGAAGAATAAAAATATGGCTGTTCAGTGATAATAATTGACAAGAAAAGAACTAAGTAAAAACAGTATGTACCAATACTATAATAGCTGGTATAATATTCTCTTCTCTATTTTCCTTTTCTATTCTTTCTATATAAATAAAATGAACTCATTTTTCCCGCTGACTTTGACCTTAATAGGAATAAGAATCTCGACATTTTATGCAGATGTACTATGCAGAACCTGCATTACGATATCTGAGGGGAGTTATAGGCATATTAGCTATCCACTAACTCGTAGATCCGACCTTCCTATATTATATCTGGTGAGAGTTCACTGCCAAAACATGTTACGATCAATGGAAGTAGTAAGGTCATCACTCTCTAAAAATGTATGCTTCCACCGCCACTCATTTACACCGCCCGTAACCATTCACGTGAGAAGAATAAGGACGAACGCCGGTTTAGGTTTTCATAAAAACTGGACTGCAATTTAGGTGAAACGCACCACGCTAACTTTTACGTTGCTTAAAAATAAAAACAAACACAAACTAAAAAACTTTACATTTTCTTACAGTGCATTAAAACCTATGATGCTTCAGTTCCGTTTTATTTCGCATTCTTCTGCAAGTACAGCATCGTTTTCTTAGCTTTTGTATTTTCCCTTTGTTTTTCGTTTACCACATTCTTTCTCAAATTTATTTATTCCTCTTTTGTTCGGTAAGTTGCCCATCGTTTCTTTTCATTTTTATTTATTTATTTATTTCAATTGTTATAAATTTTTCTCTGTTTCTGTTTCAACGAACTTTACATTTTTGTTCATTTATTTCTTCTCTTTTTCTGTTTTTCCTTTTCCTTCGGCAATTTCAACATCGTTTCTTTCTTTCTAATGAAATGAATTTTCGCTCTCGATTGTTTTTTTTTGTTTTCAATATTAACTTAAATGTAAAAAAACACAACTTCTTCACGAAAGAAAATAATAATTTTATTAATTGTAAATATTTTTATCTAACGTTGTTTTTTGTTTACTAAAGGAAAAAATACATATTTTAAATGTTCTTCATTGATTAATGGTTTCTGTTTTCATCTTTTAAAAAAATTTCTCAGTGGAGTATTATCATTAATCTATTATTTGATTTTCAATACTTAAACATAAAAAAGCCGGATTTTTTCAACATTAAAAAAATTATAAAAATAAATTACATGGATTCATTCATTCTTTTTCTGTTTATTTGCACTTTGTTCGCTGTCTTTCCAATCTCTTTTATTTTTTCTATTTTCTTAAATAAAAACACATGCATCATTTCCGTTACATTTCGCTTTGTTCGATAACTTTCTCCCGATTTTCATCGTTATCTCTTTTTTTTATTTCCTTTTTTTTAAGTTTTCCCTTAGAGGCGGCACTAGGAACGCATTTTTTTTTCATTCTTCTTTCTTTTTTTCCTTCTTTTTGGGGTTGGAAACATCCGTCTCGCGTTCATATATAACAACATATTTGCTGGGTAGATTTAGGGATGCTAAAACAGCGGGGATGGGGGGGCTTCCATTACAGCAACTCGAGCCACAGCAACACGTGCCAGGGTACAGCTAGTATGTTAACGGAATCTATGAAAGTGCCATTGTGGAATAGAGTTCTACGTACACGAAGAGGTTGGAGTGAGATATATAGAGAGAGGATGAAAGACCGAGAGTTACAAACGAGCGTATATGGCTCGCGTGTCAATTATGTTTTCCCGACCTTATTGATCATAACGTGTTTAGTCTTTGAGGAAAGATCATATTTAATTTCATCTTATAAATTAAATCTGTGGTTGCACGCATAGAAAATGCCTCGAAATATATGTGTATACGTTTAATCTGGATGATTGCGATAATAAAATAATTACCTCTCAGTTCGAGATGAATAGAAAAGAAATAACTTATCTCACAATAAAACAAAATCAACGTAATTCTTTGCAGTCGTCAAAAAGGAAGATAGCTGTATGAATAATGAATTATTGGAGTAATCAAAATAAAAGTTTGAATGAAAGGCTTAAAATCTTTATTTAAAGTATTTTACGTAACATATTTAGCGAAAATGTAGCAGGCCGGCGGAAAATCTAGTTAGCGTGTGACAAATATAATTACCATCGAAAGCTGTAACGTTTTCATTTTCATGAAATTATACTTCTTGAGCAATTTGGGACGAATCCTAAAAAGGGCATAAAAAGGGATTGCGTCGCTTGTTACAAAGTCATTTTAACAGAAATATATTAATAAAAATTACGCTTGCGGAACGCAGAGGAAAACACTTGATTAGTTCGTGAGAAATATTGCAGTGAGAAAAACAAGAAAGAGAGAGATAGAGAGAGAGATAGTGAGAGAGGGAGAGAGAGACAGATGAAAAACTCTATGAAAACTGATATTTATGTTTTATCTTCACTAAAGACAAATCACAAATATTCGCACCCGTCATATTCCTCAAAATTTCTTTTCTTGGCAACAATTAGGAGAATCGAATGTTAACCTTGGTTATAATTTTAATGGCCTCCTAACTCTAATTTAACTTATTTTGAATTTACTCATTATAAGCCATAAACAATGAAAACATCTCCAGATTATATCACTAATTAGTTTATTTGTCAATATCTAAATTTTTGTTAATCTATTCTAAATTATCAGACCATATATATACATATATATACATATATATATATGTATATATATTTATATATATGTATATATATATATGTATGTATATATATTACAAAGGCATAATAATTTGCCAGGCTCAGAGGCCACTCGATGATAAGGGTTAAGACTGTGCAGTAGTCAATTGTACAATATAGTAATCATGAGTAATGGAAATTCAGTTAATTTATTACCTTAAGTTGAACACCTCATCAAACACTTGTTTACGTTGGACTTGAAGACAACCATATTGTAGTCAGCTGGAAAGTAGGAAAACGGAAAACAATTCCACAGGCGTGTAGTTCTAAGGATGAAGCTTTGTTCATGGAATCTACGTTTAGGTTTAGGCACAGATAAAGAGTGGGGGGGTTATTGATAGTGTTTTCAGCTTTCTTATGAAAGTTTGGCGACTAATCACAAATATTACAGCACTTGCCATGAAAATAACGATAAAGCAGATACTAACTCCCAACATCTCTTCAGTGAGCGAGAGGATGCAGGAAAGAGAAAAGGGCATACCCTACTAGGCTACGAATATATTATGAACGCTATCAAGTCAGGTTACGTCCTTTCTAGCAGCTTCTGCCACGATGTGGCAACAGTCCTCCATACTTGGACGTACCTGACTCATCTATAGATAGAGAATTGCATCAGCAGTGAGATCTCTACTTGATCGATAGAAGGATCCTACCATTTTTCCAGCGGCCTTGGCAACAGATTTTCTGTACGTGTCCATTTAAGATCAGGAGTAAAAGTCAAGTCCAGAAACTTGTCAAAACATAAGGCCTCCCAAAGACGAGAGCCATTCACTTCAATTGATGTCAGATGGGGATCAGAACGTTAGTGATGTAAATGTAGAAGCTTAGTTTTAGATGCATTAAAAGTAATCAGTCAACCCTTTCCCCATTGTACCACTTGCTCAAGCTCAGAGGAGAGATAATCGGAGATAACTTGGTCGTCTACAGTCTTAGATGTGCTACGATAGATGGTAGTGTTATCAGCATAAATGTCTACGAATTATGTAAGGATGTTATTTGGAAGACCATTAATATAAATCTGGAAAAGAGTAAGGCCCAGGATGGACCCCTGCGGGAGTCCAGCCTTAATACTGTGAGCTTCTGATTTTTTAACATCAATTACTATTCTTATGAATCTATCAGACATAAATGATTTGATAATTGAGAAGACATTTCCAGCTATACCATAGCTGGAGATCTTGTCAAGTAAACCTTTATGCCGTATATATATATATATATATATATATATATATATATATATATATATATATATATACATACATATATATATATAATTATGTTTTTACTATAATAAGTAAATACCTACATACACTAGTGTTTCATCCTTTCTAGGGAATCTTCAGTGCAGGGGGTCACGATTAACACCCCGCAACACGGGACATCTCTGGCTCGATTAGCGGAGATCGTATCATTTCGGCTACCGTTAACCTCGTTAAATAACGTTGAATTTAAACATTTTAATTTTAAATGTTCATTTACGTCACTCATACACTGATCTAATCGTTTTACGATGGTCTATGCTATATATATATATATATATATATATATATATATATATATATATATATGGTGATTGTCACTTCTTGACAGAAGAAACCCACCTTTCCCTCGCTTTATTGTTGATTACTCATTCATTTTCATGTATTTTTGATTGTTTAAAAATTATATACATATATATACACTTATACACACATACATATATACATGTGGTGATGTGATCAAGATGCATCAATTCCTATTTTCTGTGGGAACGCTGTTGGCTGTTCAGACCAGTCATGCTCTTACACAATCTGTTGTAAAGGTCACACTTAAGCTAAGATTGAGGGATGCCAATTGGCGCTGCTCTATTGTGGATGCTTTATAGACCGCAGAGCAAACAGAGCATCTGTGCCCTGCAATGTTTTCCCCATCAAAGAAAGATTGATCTCCATGTAAACGCTTGTGGCTAGCCAGGCCAGCTCCGAATAAAGTCATTTTACCACATAAATCACAGGTATGGTTCTGCATGAAATCCTCTGACAGACCTTGTATATCTGACAGATTTTTCTTCCGGATATCACGCTTCATTTTTGCATGCTCATATTTTTTCTTCTCAAAACTATCACAGCCATGATAGACAAAGGAACGCCACTTTTTACGATCATTGGAAGCACTTCCCCAACTGAACACGTCAATAGTAAGAGCTTTAAGATTATCTTTGATGTTATCCTTAAAGCGTTTCCTCGGTTTATGTTGTGGACGCTTTCCTTGCGTAAGTTCACCATAGAACAGGCGTTTTGGTTATCTATCGTCGTTCATCCTTGTCAGATCTCCAGCCAACCTCATCTGGTTGCGTATAATCAACTTCTCGATACAAGGTACGTCAGGTCGCATGAGAACATCCGTATCAGGTATTAAAGTGGTCCACCTGATGCCTAGAATGTGTCTTAGGAATTACTGATGCACTCTCTCCATGACTTTTATTTGTCTTCCATAAGTTGTCCAGGCCTCAGAACGTAAAGCCGGGATCGTAAAATACAAGATTGATAGACACTGATCTTTGTATGAATAGTTATACCCCTGTCAGACCACACTCGCTTCTCTAAGCCACCAAAAGCCTTAGTGGCACGCTGTATCTTATAGTTGACCACATCATCCAGGGTTCCATCTCTGGCGAGATCACTACCCAAATACACAAATGTGTCAACAACGGCAAGTCTCTGGTTGTTGACAAACATATTTGGTTTCACATATAAACTACCGGGTGAAGGTGTGAACATGACCTTAGTCTTCTTAAGACTAATAGTAAGTCCAAAAGACGCACAGGCCCCCGCACACAGATTAATGATACGCTGCATATCCCTCTCACTATCGGCCACGAGATCGACGTCATCCGCATAAAGCAATTCACGAACAAGGTGCTGAAAGTCCTTGTAGAAGCATGAAAACGATGAAGATCACAGACCCTACCCGTGGTTCTGAAACGCAAATGTACACCTGGAGAACATTCCCTAAAGACATATGATAACATAGTTGCAAAATAAATTGAAAAAAGTGTAGGAGCTAGGATATCACCCTGCTTCACATCATTGTCAACCGTATGGGTTCCGACAGGCATTCGTTGAAGTTCAGGCGAGCGTTCATATTAGTGTGGAGCTCCCTGAGTAATCGTAGAAATTGGGGTGGGCATCCCAACTTCCCCAGAATTATCCATAGGGCCCTTCTGTTTACCGCCTTAGTCAAATCAACAAAAACCTTAGTCAAATCAACAAAAACCTTAGTCAAATCAACAAAAACCTGATAAAGCGGAACACGGTGTTCAGTACATTTCTCCTGCAACTGCCGAGCAGAGAAGATCATGTCTGTGGTTCCTCTATCCGGACGAAAGCCACTTTGGCTTTCTGGAATGACGGATAGACAAATATACTTTAACAATCTATTGAGTAGAACTCTGGACAATACTTTGCCAACGTCTTCCAACAAACTTATCCCACGATAACTTCACCTTTCTCCTTGTACAGTGATATAAGAATTGCACTAACCCAATCCTGATGGACTGGAACACCCTACCCGACATCAGTGATAAGATGAAGAATTTCATGAAAAGTTAATCACCCCCATGTAAGAGGACTTCCACAGAAAGATCATCAAACCCTGGATCCCTCCCAATGTTCACTTCCTTGGTTGCATCTCTAATTTCATTCTCAGATGGGAACACAAACATTTCATGGATAAGCTTCTGTTGTGATAAAAATTCATTGATGACGTCCTCATCAACATTAGAGGGGTTGTCAAAGAGATCAGAATAATGCTCGGGCCAACAAAGGAGAATCTTGTTAGGATCCTTTATAAGGGCAATTCCGTCACTTGAGAATAGGGGAGATGTAAATAGTGTTTGAGGATCAGGCGATTTTTAAGCAAATGGTACATGCGTTTGAGGTCTTTACAATTAAAAGCCATCTGGATTTGGTTGGCGAGTTTAGCCCACCACTGATTCTTCATTTGGCGGAGTTGCTTTTGGAGAATACCCTTATTTGCTTCAAGTGACTGTTGGAGGGAATCTCGACCTCCATGAAAGGCAGACAACATTTTATGGTGCAACTCATTTTTAGCACTTAAGAGTTGAGTAATTTCAGAATCATTATAATCAAACCAATCCTGATGTTTTGATTTGCGGAAGCCAAGAACATCTACACTTATTTCATAGATTGTATTTTTAACATGCGCCCACGACCCATCAAAATCAACAGAATTAACTACGGATCGAAGCTTTTCACGTGCACTTGAATCTTCCATCCTGGACACATCAACCTGCCTTGGAATCCCAACACCACCCAACCTACACTTTCTCCTTATACAGATTTTCAACTTCCCGCGTACCAAAAAGTGATATATGCCGCATTCACCTCCACGCATGACACGCACACTACAGAGATCCCGCAAATCTGCCTTTCTGGAAATAATGCTATCAATCAAGTGAACTTGTTTTGAACGAGGATTGATCAAGGTAAACCTGTGGACCTCTTTGTGGCCGAAGAAAGTGTTACAGATAGCAATGTCAAACTGAGTGCCTAGATGGAGAAGATGCAGACCATTACTGTTGACCCTACCTACACCAAACCGGCCAAGTGAGTCCCAGGTGTGATGGTTCTTGCCAAACCTTGCATTTAGATGGCCCATGAGTAGGATTTTCTCAGATAAAGGAATAGAGGAAATGGTACGACTGAGATATCGGCAAAACGCCGTGATGGTGTCTTCATCATGACCCATGGTAGGGGCATACACAGATAAAATCGTCATATACCTACTGTGTGCAAGATGAAGCGCGTCATCATTATTATGTCACTTACACAGATTGGCTGTTCAATCCTTTTCACCAAATCAGAACGCACTGCAAAGCCAATTCCACTTTCTCGTCTGAGCCCCGATGGTTCTTCTTTCCAAAAAAAAGGTGTAATGTAAAAGGAGCCAACCTCCACCAATTGATCCTCACCACTCAATCGTGCTTCAGACAATGCCGCGATGTCTATGCTGTACCTAGCGAGCTCTCTAGCAGCAATAGCTGCCCTACGCTTAGGTATTTCACTATCCAGGACATCTAGCAAAGTTCTCACATTCCACGTAGCAACAGCTAGGTTATTCCTCTCCTGATAAAATTTGGATTTCCCTTGTTTATTATTTTTCTTCAACCTTATCTTGTTTCTCCTGCAAATATAGAGCAGCCGGAGACCGCAGGAAGCCGACCAGATAATAATAGGGTAAACAATTTATAGGTCACCTTTTTTAGACCTTGCCCAAATCCATGGGTGAGCAGTGTATCCCTAGAAAAGGCTGCTCAGACGCCAGATCATCCACCGAAGTTTGTTCCACCCTTTTAAGCGATTTAGTCGACGATGTTAGATAAATCACTGGCCGGCTATGTGCAGATTTGCAGCTATGCACTTCCAGCCCGCTAAGCCTGTGCACGTCGCCACTTTCCAATTCTAAATGTAAAATAATAAATACTTCCTTTCTCACAGTCCACCTAATTCTCATAGCTGACAGCTGATAATCCGTTTATTCCAGAATCTAAATCTTATTACAAAAACGATCGCTCCAGACTATTAAAAATATAGCGTCACTCATCAAATACTGTTTTTCAACACATCGGCACATGCTGATAATCAGTTATTTATTTTTAATCTCCATAAATCTTTCTTTTTTTTAAATACGATTTCCTTAAAGTTTTAATTTCTTACGCTTAATTTAAAAAGAAATGGATCAAGCGATTATTAGAGCCGAGACCCGGATTTTGACGCAGCAGAGCTTACATTTTATTTTTTTCAAACAGCTACTTATGTATGCTTTGGATAACTTTAATCTCTCTATCCTGGCTATTATTCTAAATTCTTTCCTTTGGAAGACTTTAAACTGTATATTCCTGGCTATATTACTAAAATTCTTTCTTGTAAGGCCAAATAAAAAAAAACCCAAAGGATTAAGTGAATACTATTGCCGAGACCCGGATTTTGACGAAAACTTACACAGTGACCTTCATTGCCTGACTGTAACATTTCTTTTCTCCGGTTATTGCAAAGATAATTACATTATTGGTGATATAATTTTTAACTTATCATGATTAAATTTCTGATTAAGTCAAATAATTGTAATATCATTTTACATAACAGTGCGTTGTATTTTGGCTTATAACTGTAATACGTACGTATTGTATTATATATATATATATATATATATATATATATATATATATATATATGCTCCTCTCTCTCTCTATCTATTTACCTATATATATATATATATATATATATATATATATATATATATATATATAGTAATTTATAAAATATATATGGCGATTAAGCTACACTGAATATTCTGCGTTTCATCCAACTATAGGATTCGTCAGGCTTATGCGCGAATTCTGTCGTTGCTTCTTGTTTTTATACATGTTGAGGATTACAAGTTGGCCAATCAGCTTTCTAGTATCCACCGCGCCCCTTCCTACCAGCCAATGGGCAAGCGTTTTATCAAAAAAAGGATCTGTTTTAGGACTAGGTTAGTGGTTTTAGGTGGCCGTTCTCCTTCTTTTTTTTATATATACATATAAATATGCCTATGTGTACAAAATAATGCACATATATATACATATATATATATATATATATATATATATATACATATGCGTGTGATCGTTTATGTATATTCATATTTATTTAATGCATTTATTTGTTTGTTTTCTATTGTTATTGTTAGTTTTAAGCTATTTTGTATCGCTATCCTAGAGTAAGTTTTATTTTGTGAACACAGTTGTTTGCTATTTCCCGCCTACCGTTTAATAGATTTTGAGGTTCTTTAAAGTACAGGATAGAAAATTTTTCATGGAGGCATAATTTACATGGGTCGTCTAAATGTCTGCATGTGGTAGCTTGTCTTATTATTTTCCATTCGACTACCGGCGAATGTCCGCTTTCTTTGAGTTCCCAGTATTTATTCGCTAGTGTTGTTTTTATACGGTGTTTTTTTATTTTTGAATGTGCTTTTGTGGTCATAGTATCGGGTTTTGAAATCTAAGGAAGCCATGCCTATGTAATATTTCTTGTTATTCGGGTTTTCTTTTGCAAATATTGTTGCTTGATAGACTACGCTTTTTGTTAGACATTTGTTTTGGACTGGGCAAAGTGTGCGGTGTCTACAATTGCATTTATCTTGTTCGTTATTAGTATTTTTACTTTTATAAAATAGATAAGCAAGAATATAACAAACTAATCACAGAAAACATTACAAAAAACTAGACACAAACAAATGCGATTACATAGATATAATAAATACTGAAAGTAAACAAATTACCGATAAACTAAAAATTAGCGATAAAGTTGGCAAATTGAATCCTAGAGAGTCATAAATTCTGCTTAAAGATCACAAACGGGACATTAATAATAATCCCAGCACCCCCTGATAAACCCAACGAAACCAGAAATAGGTAGAATTAGCAAAACTATACTTTCTAGAGTAAACAAACAAATCAAACAGGACCTAGAACTAAACCAGTGGGCAAATACTACCGACGCAATCACCTGGTTTAAAAATATAGAAAACAAAAATAAATGTACGTTCATACAGTTTGACATTTATCCCTCGATATCCGAAGAACTTTTTAACATTGGCCTAGAATTATCCGAAGTATACACTGATATGTCCTCAGAAGAAATCAACATAATTAAAAAATGTAGAAAATCAGTTCTAATAAATACAATAACCAATGGATAAAAAATAAAATGAAAAATTCATTCGATTTGGCGATGGGTGCCAGAGACTCTGCAGAGGCATCAGATCTTGTGGGATTATTCATTCTATATACGCTCACAAGCATATTCGATACTACGGATATCGGCCTATATAGAGATGACGGACTAGCTATAATAAAACACTCCAACAAAGTCAAGGGAGAAAACTTTAAGAAAATCATACACAAATAAATGAAAAAATTAGGCCTAAAAGCGGACATATCAGCTAACATAAAAATAACAAACTTCCTGGACGTCACGTTAAACTTAGATAAAAACAGATATGAACCATACTTAAAAGATAACGCTACTCCAATTTACGTAAACCCTAAGTCCAACCACCCACCATCAATTATAAAACATATTCCTAACTCGATCGTAAGTAGACTCAGTAATAACTCAAGCGATGAAAATGCATTTAACAGGTAAACCAATATTTACGAAACAGCCCTAAAACATAGTGGATACAAAAATATCGATATCAAATATAAACAACAAAACACCAACAACTATAATAACATTAAACAGAAGAAAAATAACTATAATTTGGTATACGGCCCTATACAATCAAATGTTAAAAACAAAACTTGGCAAGAAATTTCTAGACCTTATTTAAAAACACTTTCCCGCAACCAACCCCTTACACAAAATCTTCAATAAAAATACCTTGAAGTTATCTTACAGTTGTTGCAAAAATTTAGAGATGATAATTAATGCACATAATAACAAAATACTAAATGAAAACAATGTAAACAACAACAAAATAAACAATAAAAAAGTAGACACCAGGACAGAATAAAAACAACACTAGCAGAAATAATAATAATAATAATAATAATAATAATAATTATAATAATAATAATAACAACAATAATAATAATAATAATAATAATAATAATAATAATAATAATAATAATAATAATAATAATAATAATAATAAACAAACCCCGGACAAGTACAACCATACCATAAATAAAAATACTAATAACGAACAAGATAAATGCAATTGTAGACACCGCACACTTTGCCCAGTCCAAAACAAATGTCTAACAAAAAGCGTAGTCTATCAAGCAACAATATTTGCAAAAGAAAACCCGAATAACAATGCCTCCATGAAAAATGTTCTATCCTGTACTTTAAAGAACCTCAAAATCTATTAAACTGTAGGCGGGAAATAGCAAACAACTGTGTTCACAAAATAAAACTTACTCTAGGATAGCGATACAAAATAGCTTTAAAACTAACAATAACAATAGAAAACAAACAAATAAATAAATTAAATAAACATGAATATACATAAACGATCACACGCATATGTGTATATATATATGTATATATATGTGCATTATTGTGTACACATAGGTATATTTATATGTATATATAAAAAAAAGAAGGAGAACGGCCACCTAAAACCACTAACCTAGTTCTAAAACAGATCCTTTGTTTGATAAAACGCTTGCCCGTTGGCTGGTAGGAAGGGGCGCGGTGGATACTAGAAAGCTGATTGGCCAACTAGTAATCCTCAACATGTATAAAACAAGACACAACGACAGAATTCGCGCATAAGTCTAACGAATCCTATAGTTGGATGAAACGCAGAATATTCAGTGTAGCTTAATCGCCATATATATTTTATAAATTACTAACTAGCTCTACCTACGTATTGAGCACTTTTGAAGTAAATACTTAAAGTTTACGCATAAAACTATACTTTCGTATAGTAAATTTATGTGAATAAATGAAATAGTTATATATATATATATATATATATATATATATATATATATCCACTACTGTTTATGCAGAGTTATAAACATACAGTCGTTTATATATGGATGATTTAAGCGTAGACATTTCGAGACATTTCGATTTATTGTGTGTGTGTCTAGTTTCTATTAGTACGAATGCTTACGTAAATATTACTAATCTCTGATTGTAGAAGTGTACATATCATATCTGTAACTTACAGCATTAGTACATATGCAAATCCCTTGCATAAAACATCTCAAATCTGACACTTTCTTTATTGTGGAACACACACACACACACACTTATACATCTATATACCATCGTTTGACATTCTCTTATTCTTGTTCTTCAGTATGCAAAGCGAGCATCGAATAATTCTCTTTAATATCTCCTTTTCAGAGCAAACCAAATTCTAGATTTTTCAAATTCACCAGCTGTCACAAACGAGTCGCCCCTAAGATTAAGACATTCGAATACGTTGTATGTATATTCTGCAGAGTTATTGAGCCGACAATTGAACGGGCAATTTTGTCACTCGAGCCGAGATTTGCGGCGACTTAATATAAGTCGACTATTCTGAATCGATAAAGACTGTTCGATTTTTAGATGGCTTACTCTGAACAGGGTGCCTTATTTTAAACAGATTCTGATACATCGGTTGCACAGTTTTCATAACATAATTATACAGTACGCGTAAAGAAAAGTATTTGTAAGATAGATTAATTAATTGAACAGTAAAAGCTTTCTGGATTAGTATGGGCAAACTTTTACCATACGAATTAGAAAACGTTTCGGAAATTACATATTGTCGATCTTTGTTTGCACTTTGAAAAATGAATGATTAGTTCTTCTCTTATTTTGTTCGGAGAAAGTGAATTCAACAAGTAAGCTGAAATATGCTAAACTAACACTAACTGAAGGGTTACATAATAAAATAGAAAATTGCAAGTAAAACGATAGCAACAAAATGAATTCTGTGTAATTGACACTGGTTTCAAATTAATTAACTTATCTTTATGTATTAAAAGGTTGAGTCACATCTACATAACGTAAATTTATGAACATAGATTAAAATAAAATTTCTTTGACAAATTATTTGAACAACAATTTACAAGGATAGATGACTTACTAAGTTAACAATAACATTTAACATTTAAAATTCTATAAAAAATATAGAAGTTGATCAAAACTTCGAAACGCAAATGAAAATAAACTAATTATATAACAACGACGATGCACTCAGATAAGATTACATTAGTATCGACAAATTTTAACTGACACTTCTATACACTAAGCACCCAGTGTTGTCAAAGTAATAAAATAATTTGAACCATGAATCCTTGAACTGCAGATTGAAAGTGCGGATACTTCAAGACCATATATATTTTTTCTTCTCAAAGGACTCTTTTATATTGAACAATGTTTGATTATTTAATAAAAAAAAATAATTACTGAAGTACAACGTATTAGAGTTACTAGATTCCAGTAGATAAGGGTAAATATAATATATTTTTAACAATTCAAAACCTAACTTCTATAATTTTACCTTCAACGCCCGAATGACGGTCTTGCACACAGAAGTTATAACATCGTTTAAGTTTTGATAAATTCTTTGTCCTTTTAAGCAAAATCTTTATTAAACGCGTTATATTTACTTAACGAGTTGTGGAAAATGGATAAATTATTCTGCCGCTTTCAAAATTAGCACATTCTTGATTTAATCTTTTATCTAGACACGAGCGGGGGAGCCTGCCTTTGCCCTTGCGGAAAATTCGCTCAAGCATAATGTTTTGATTCGTCCAGATTATATATATATTATTATAAAGTCGTGATTTCAAAAGTGAAAATAAAAATTCAGTATTTGGGTGCCTTCAGCTAGAATCGAAACATAAGAATACACAGCTGGTGACGTTTCCACTGTACCTATGTCACACGCTTATAAAGTTATTAGATATTAAAAATTGATAATAAAGTAAGATGAATGTTCGAAATATTTAACGATTTTTATTAATTTTGACACATTTTCGCACCTCTAAAAACTCTTTTAAAAGGCTATATACCAACAAAAGAACTTTCGGTTAAAAATATGATCATGTAAGGTCCCTAACGCCGCCCTGTGCCTTTTAATTCTGAAGGAGATATAGTTTAGATATAAGAAGATAGACAGATAGACATACAGCTTTTTAGATATTCGACTAGCAGAGAGTGGGCGGCTTTGATCGAACGTTAAATACCCGTAAAATACGCTTGAATGGGAGTTTAATTCGTCTATATTTCGTATATATTATTATTTAAAAATAAATCCCAAAAGTAATTAGGTGCCATCATTAAGATTCGAAAACAAAACTGTTACATTAAAAACTGGTGCCGTTACAACTGAACCAACTTGTCACGCATATGTCCCGAATAAAAATTATAATTAAAATATAATAAAATTAGCTAAATGTACAAAATGTATAAGGATTTTTAGTCGCGTGCAAACGACTCTATAAGTCACTCTGTCGGTCGGTCGGTCGGTCGGTCGGTCTGTCTGTCTGCCCGTAACACTTTTGTGCTTGGCCTTTTTGGTTAAGATCAAAGGTCTACTTTTAATAGATGCTGTTCTTAGCTTTTTAAGCTTTTGCCCAAGATCAAAGTGTAGTATCTGTTCTTACTACATGATGTACTTATGTTTGTAACTGTTTGATATAAAGTGGGGATTACTTTTCTGTATTAATTTAATGTAAAATGATCACCCACCTTACAACCAGTCAGTCTCAAAGCCATTCAAGTCATCCTTCAGATCATTCAAGTTGTTTTTGAAGGATTCCAGTTATTTTAAGCATTCAATTCATTCTCAATGTCATTCAATTCATCCTTAAGTTCATTAAAGTCATTCTAAGTCATTTACTTTTTATTTATTTAAGTCATTTCAGCATATTTTTCGGCCATTTTTGTTTATCTTTAAGAATTCCATGTCAACCCTACGTTCGCGCATCCATTCATTACACGGGAGCACGCGACCAATGGCTATCGGCCTTGTTTTTATTACGATACATATTTGACCCCTTTAAAAAAAATCTAAACCGTTTAAAACCCATAAAATAACGGTACGTGAAAAATCTAATTATTTGACACCCGCTCTGCGTCTTTTAATTTCGGTAAAGATAGAGTTTGAAATTTGGAGACAGACAGACCGGCATATCGCCTTTTTTTACATTAAATTAGTAAGATATGCTTAAGATGTAACACTTTGGTCACATCTGAGCATTTTAGCAGTACTCTAAAAACGTCGTATCCAAGATAATTCCTGCGAATCCATTCCATTTAAGGCATAAGAAATAATTTTACCAACTTTTAAAATAAGGAAATAAAGTAATGAAAGTTAGAATAATATTTATATTATGAACTAGCGGGAGGGAAGCGCTCGGCTTTTTCCGGGCGTAAAATACGCTTAAATATAATATTGTAATTAGTTCAGATTTCGTATATTTTGTTATAGAGTCGTGACTTCAAAAGTAAAATCAAACATGTATTTAGGTGCGACCAGCTGGAATCGAAAACGCAGCTGCAGCAATCAAAGCTGGTGATATCTCCACTGCACCGCGTGACACGCATATACAGCGGTTAAAATTAAAAAGAAACTAAAAAAATGTACAAAATGTTTAAGGAGTTCTTCAACTTTGATCAATTTTTGACCCTTTAATCTATTTTAACTGACTAACTACCCATAAAAGAACGGTCGGTAAATAATCAATTCATTTGAGGCCCTGAACGTCACTCTGAGACATTTAGTTTCGGTGGAGATTGAGTTAGAAAATATGGAGACAGATAAACAGACACACAAACTGACAAACCGACAGACAGATGGCATATAGCCGTTTATATATAAGATTATACAGTGATTTAATTAAAAACATTTTTTATATTATCAGTTGAACTTTTTACATAGGTGACATTTAACCATGGCTGAAACGAGTGTATTCACGTTTTAATTGGAAACAGAAAACGTATGAACAGTTTGTATATGACAATTTCGTTTGGCTCTTTAAGGGATGGGAATAAGGAATTTACAACCATAGAAAAGAAGCACTGAATGATGAATTAAACTTGATTCAATACAGAGATTAATAGAAATAATCATATATATATATATATATATATATATATATATATATATATATATATTAGGCAAATCGACAACTTTCTTGAATGAATTTTCCAGGGGTTAAAAGTTGAACTATAGAAAATAATTGCATTATTTTGCTAGCAGAAAGTTAATGGCAAAGATTTGCGGCATTTCAGTTCCAGATAATCGAAAATGTGCAGCATACAAAAAATCAATAAAAATGCATTAGTGACGAAATATTTTCACACAAAAATCGGAATGATCGATGTACTGGAATTAGGTAGGAATTGCTAAGAGATATCGACTTAATAATCTTACGCTGATAAGGTTGTAAACTATGATACGTTACAAAAAGTAAGTTCTCAAGAACTCTTCTGGATAACAGTTGTAAGAATCGGCACGAAATGCAGGTTCCATGAGCAAAGTTTCTATTATTAGACCTGCACGCATTCTGATTGCCTGCTTTCCAGCTGACTACAACCTTATTGTCTTCAAGTCCAACGTAACCAAGTTCTTGATGATCCGTCCTCCTAAGTAATCCAATTTACAAAATTCCCATGCTAATGTTTACTATGCTATAATCACATTGACTAGTGTGTACCCTTATCCTCGAGAGGCCTCCGGGCCTTGATAAGTCGTAATTCCTCCGTAAAATATATTTTTAAAAAGCCACCTGATTGAATACGTTTTTCACATCCTTCTTGTATTATGTACTAAGAGCAGGGACTTATTAATATTGTGTTGTGAAAAGGAAGATATATAATAAAGGTGGTTCCAATTTGTAAATCTCACGTCATCTATCTACATGGGTAGCACTTGATATCTTCTTGTTAATATGTCTTCATAAAAGTATTTTCATGAGAAAGCCCTTAAAGAAAACTTACTTTATTTTTATGGAATTAGAAAAAAAGTATTCAGTCGTAAATGGAACTTTTGTCCTTGAATACTCTCGGGCGTTTTATTCTTAATGCTCCACGAATTGACTATTATAGAAATGTAATTACCCTCAATTCCTGTATAATTTTTCCATAGCCTTCAGATAGCATGGAGGCCGACAATGTCAACGATTATTTTGTAACTAGCTTTGTATAACCCAGCTGTCAATAATTCTCAATTACTACAGGGATAATTGGACGGGAATGAAACTCAACAATCCGCAAATGTGATAGTATGTTTTTTATTTATTAAAAAAAAATTAATGGTTTTATATGTATACTTGCGGAAGTACCCGGCGTTGCACGGACGAGTGTAGGTGGTGTAGTAAGGAAACTCGTAAAAGGTGGTAGTAGCGGTGGAGGTGGGGGATAAAAATAGTGTCCACCTTGGGTGGAGAGAGGTGTTGTAAAAATTGTTAGTAGGCAGGCAAACTTGAACCCGTAACACGAAGAAAGAAAAAAAACGTAACGTCATGGCTGATGCGTTCATGGCACAAGCGGAATATATATATATATATAAATTTATATTCCTCTTTGTTTGTTTGGTTGTTCACAATTTGATTAATATATACAAAACGTTACTTACTTTAATTTTTCATTTATTTCAATATATAGTATTATACGTTCAAAATGTACAATTAAGAGATCACCTTATTTGCATATGGTATTAAAAATCTATTTTACTTAGCAGGTATATCTTAGTTAATGGTTTTTGTGAGAGAATTATTTTAAGTATTATATTTAAAATTGGTATTTAATAAATTGTAAACAACAATTATATTTATAATATATTTAATTTAATTTATTTTCGAATTAATATTTCCTACAGTAACCTTTTTTATAAAAGTTTTAGAGTTATTAGCCCCTAGATGCTATCCACAAAAAACAAATGTTCACCAAATATCATTGTGTAATTTCATTAAGTTTCTAGCTGGAAAAACAATTCCGTGTAGAGAGAAAAATGTTGGGCATTCGTAGTTTTGTTTTTAATATTAAAAAAATACTAACGAAAAAAAAACTGAAAAGATTTCATTTAGTTGTTTTATATTATTCCTTAAAAGGAGCGTCGTTTAATACTTAAAAATGAAGATCTACTTCTCCTCTAAATTCCACAATTTACACTTTTTTTCTTTTTTCGCGTAAATTTCATTGATTACAAATTTTATTTTCTAATTTAAAAAGTGACATTATACGACGTGATCCAGCGGCGTTTAACCCCTCAAAAAAGCGAAATCTACTTTTTTCAGCCTAATACATTTAACCAGCCTTTATAAATATTATAAGAGAAGAAATTTGGAAAAAAATAAATAAAATAATATGTTAGAGTGGGGGAAGACTTTTCTATTTAAATTAAACGTAAAATGAGCGCCCACTTTTTAGCCTCCAAGCGTTCAACGAGACATGTCACATCTATTATTTTTGTCACGTTTGCCGATTGATGAGGAGGGCAAAATCTGACAAATACAAATTGTTTTTTTCTGGGGGGGATTAAATTGGAAACATAACGATAAATGTACTTATTTTTTTAGACCATTCTCTACTTTCACCTAACAATTTTATAAAGAAAACAAACCCCAAAATATAACAAATTCAATTTTTTTTTGGGGGGGGGGCTTCTATTAGAAACATAAAACGACAAATGAAAAGCAAATCGAAAAGCACCCATCCAAAAAAGCAAAACAAAAATTCCTTTATTTTAAAAAAATGGAGTGCCATCAGTTATACTCGAAACCGTATCCAAAATTTAGGAAAATTCTTGATAAAATAATTTATTTAAAAATAATAGATATCTGGAGAGCCATCATTTATAATCGAAACCGAACCAAAAAATTATGAAGAATTTTTTATAATATTATTTATAAAATAAATATATTACTTAAGGGACATCAGCTATAATTAAAACCGACACCAAAACTTATGAAGGATTCTTTGTAAAATTATTTATGACGAGAAACAGAAGAATATAAAAATTAAAAGACCCGGATGTAAGCGTCACACAGAAAATAACACACTTGCTCTCGTATAATTATATAGATAATCATAAGAGTATGTAGTTTGTTTTCATAATTTTAATGAATCGAAACACTTACATTTATGTGAGAAATAAAACCTGCCTTGGTTTACAATATGAACGAAGATTGATTTTGAACAAACACATGATCATGAGATTTCTTGCAGCGTTATATTGACATGAATTTTTTCTATAATCAAAAATATTCTATTTTGTCCCGAATAGTGTATGCGCAAAAAAAAAGACGGTATAAGAATAAGCAAAGGCAGTTGTTTCCGTATAGAGAAACGGATTCGTAAAAACGTATCTAAATTTGAACATGGTGGAGAAGTTGTTTAGCAAGTAAAATAAATATTTGGATATTGAGATAAACTATACTATTATTCTTATATATATATAATAAACTATACTATTATTCTTATATATATATATATATATATATATATATATATATATATATATATATATATAACTTCTTCATTTACTCACATAAAATTAATATACGAAAGTATAGATTTATGCGTAAACTTTAAGTATTTACTTCAGTTATTAATTTATAAAATATATATGGCGATTAAGCTACACTGAATATTCCGCGTTTCATCCACTCTAGGATTCCTCAGGCTTATTTGATTAATATATACAAACCGTTCCTTACTTTAATCTTTCATTTATTTCAATACATGAAATATTCCTGAGGAATCCTAGAGTGGATGGAACGCCGAATATTCAGTGTAGCTTAATCGCCATATATATTTTATAAATTACTATATATATATATATATATATATATATATATATATATATATATATATGTGTGTGTGTGTGTGTGTGTGTGTGTGTGTGTGTGTGCCTCTGTGTGTGCCTCTGTGTGTGTGTGCGTGTGTGCATATGGCACTTTTGTGCGTGTTTGCCGGTGAATTCGTTCCTTATGAACTTCCAAACGACGGTACCGATTTTGTCGAAAGTTAACATAAGTTCACTTCATGAGTCAGGGTGGATAGTTGTTTAGTTATGTATTGGAACGCCTCTGATAAATATTCATATCGATTATATGAAAAAATCTGATTAAAGATCAACAGTCAGATTTTGAGCTAATTTAGCTCGCTTACATATACACCCTAAAATCACTCTTAAAATTTAAAAGTAGTATGGTCCAGAGTATAAAAACAGTAGGTTCTTTGTTACGGTTTGGGAACCTACAAAATATTTGTTTTTGTTTAGAACGCAATATAAACCATGATATTTGACTTTGTATATTTATTTTTAATTCAAACCATCATGTAAATATATTTTTATATAAAAAAAACAACAGTAGCTTTTCTACAGGGCAATGTCGATTGCAATTTATGGTGGGCTAAGTCAGTGCCAGGAGGCATGTGGATTTTCATATTTGATGCACCGCAGTGAGTTCTTAACTGCTTCATGTAATCAATCGATTTGATTAAATATGGAGACGGTTTCACAGATTTCATGACGATAAAATCTTTGCATGGAACATTCGTTGATCCGCATTTAGTCCAGGGCATTGTTGGATCCTAACACACACACACACACACACACACACACACACACACACACATATATATATATATATATATGTATATGTATACATACATATATATATGTATATATACATACATATATATATATGTATATAGGATAATAAAAGTATGAAATGAAGATACAAAACTATATATAGGTAGATATAGAATGCATCATTTATTGAATAATGGAATACAGGCAAAATTTGGGGGATAGAAGGGACTCTTTATGCCATGGTATTTCGAAGCTTATTGCTTCTCATCAGAAGAGTAGAGAAGGTGATAGGTAGCATGGGGGAGATGCGGCGTCTAACGTAAGGTTCATTAGAGATGAAAAAAATAATAGGAATTATAGAATGATGGGGGAAGCTTTATTGAATTCTAAGGAGAAGCTTATTATATATAGTATGATTATTAAGAATGTATATGGTCTTTAACATAGTATTGAGATTATGGTTAAGTAGGGGGTGTATTGTTGCTGTGTGGTAATTTATTTTAACGGTTTGTGAGGTGTCTATTTTTTATGGAGTGGGTTATTTTGATTAATTGGGGGAGGAAGGGTTTGGTGAGGTTGTAAAATAGAAAGGTAATATGCGGCAATATATTTATAAGTTTCTACTGTTATGATTTAGATAGTATGATCATAAAGGGCGGTCGGAGATAAGGGTGGCAATGACTTTGAGGGCGTATAACTTGATGTAAAAGGTTAAGCATATATATATATATATATATATATATATATATGTGTGTGTGTGTGTGTGTGTGTGGGTGGGTGTGTGTGTAAGTTGATACGTGTCCCGCTGTTGCATGCGAGACTATATTAGCTAGATATATTCCATGGGATAACTTTAACTATTGAATACTTTAGTTCTATTTCTTTTTCTGACAACTGTAATGTAGCACGACTATCAAACAAGTAACTCCAAAGGTTTACAGCTGTGTGTGTTATGGATTGAATCTTTATGTTTAATGTATAAAGTAAAGCCTATTTCCTTAATGGAAGCGTTAATTTATTACGCCATAGATTGTATATAACGAAATAGTTCGAAAATCATTTGCATCACAAGCAGCAATGTAAACGTGTTGGGATCGAAGTGAAAGAGGCAAACAGGGTAAGGTAAAGTGGGTATATATATATATATATATATATATATATATATATATATATATATATATATATATATATATATAACAATGAGCTTAAATGGTAGAACACTTATTTAAAATAAAACGTGGCAGACGAAAGGAAAGCACTTGGTCGTGCAATACGCCTAAATGCCTACTTGGACAAGATATAATAAAGTATCCGTAGTTAACAACCATTACCTAAATGATTCCCTTCTTCACGAAAGAGACCCTACGTTTTTTTAGTTGATGAACTCTCTGAAAATTTTTCGGTCGTAAAAAATGTTTTAAGCATGACCACAACTATCATTACTACTAATAACTAACCATAATATTGGCCACCTGAATAACGAAAGAACTACTTCTCCTAACAGAAGAAATACTTATGTTTATACGACTACACTGGATGGCCATTACTAGGGCTATGAAAACAGCATATCCTTTCCATTGTTTGGACTATCGGGTGTGTACCCGTTGATATCTTATATTGTGTTATATAAAATGATGTGGTTCTCGGTTGATTAATTGTGTCTAACTCTGTCGGATATATACTCGAGAGTCAACACAATGAAAAGCATATGCTGTTTCATAGTGTTAGTCATTACTAATAACGAGGTAAATTATTTTTTTTATTTTTTTAATATTATCGTACAAGTATTTTTTAAAAGTTAATATTTTTATCACTTCACTCTTTATTCATTTACGTTAAAAGTTAACATGTGCCTGTAAGCTTCTGGTCGTTTTCATTTCTTTTAAACCTATTCATAATAGAAGTAATATTCATGTATTCTGATAATATTATTAACTCGGACAGATTTTTTTTAATTTCAAAAGTAATATTATTATTAACAATTAATTATATAGATGTAGAAATCACCGTGGTATTCTAATGAAATTCCCGCTGTTTAATTTATTAATATAGATATTCCAACACGGAATTTATTGAGTTCTACAATTGCGCATACATTATGACTTTAAACATGCCAGCTGCCCATCACATATCTTACTTATACCTTTACTTTTCTTCCTCTCTCAAATTATGATTATGTAGACGAGAATCGACATTCCCGTTACAATTTCGTTTATCTTCCATTCTCTGTTTATTGGTTTTCTGTGTTAACATCTTCAAGCCGACCGTGCTTATATGATTCGTGCATTGTCGGCCACATTTCTTTCCCTTTTCGATTCATTCCCTTTATGGCTGTGCTCTATCTGCGTTGGTTTCCGCAGCGCCGTCGATTTCATTTTCCATTAAGCCTTCACATCCAGGTGTCGCGCAGCTAGAATGACAATTATTCTTTTCACTATGTCTGATTTAAATTGCTTATATAGAATTCTCGAAAAGTCATTGGAAATATTTAATTAAGCCTTAGTCGACATTCCAACCGACTACGCAATAATCTTATTACAGATGAATGTAATTCTGTAGAATTTAGATTAGGAATGAGAAAATATAAAATGAATTGAATGTTATCTTTTATGATCAATGCGGCAAACTAAGTAGCCCCTATATAAATTTGGAGGATATTTCGTGAAAGTAAAAAGTAGAAAAAAAAACAAAAACAAAACAAAAAAAACTAAAGATAAAATATTGACGGAAAAAGGGTTATACAATTCTTCTCATTCGTACAGAACATAAGAAATGGCTCCTCAGCTAAAAAAAAAAAAAATTCTTATCTAAAATTATTTTGTTCATTGCTGCGGAAGATTGGAAAGTAAAATGCAATCCTTTTTAGAGCTTTTAACATTGGGGTCCAGCTTATACGATTGTTCTGTTTGTATAAGTAACAACTTAGAGACGTCATGTTGATTGTGTGCGTATGATATTGTGTCACTTGATCCGATAAATATTATTATGTTGCTCCGAATAAGAGTCAGAAAGTAAAAAGCCGCTGTGCAGAGTCGAGAAAGACCTATTTAAACAAGCGTCCGTATCTGGAAAAACTGCAATTTATTCAGGGTTTTATGCATTGATTTTGTTATCGTGGTTAGTTGATAATTGTTTTCTAAGGTAATAGAATTTTTATGTAAATGCAAAATCCAACCGTCACATTACTCATGTTTTGTTTAAAATAAGAAACAAAACATGAGAAAATGTTCCGACGCTCGTTAAATTTGAATGTATCTTGAAACTGATAAAAAAAGCAGTGTTTATTTGTGTGTGTGCGTGTGTGTGTGTGTATGTGTGGTTTGTTAGTTGTTTTTGTTTTACGGCATATCAATGCCTTTCAGGTTATTTAATGCCGATTCCAAAGATTCAGAAGAAATGTTTTTAATAGAATATATTTGTTGTTTTCAAGTCGGTTTCTATTTAATCTAAATTTGGGAGCCTAACAGGTACTTCCACTCCGGGTCAGAGTGGACCGGGGAGCAATGACTCCACACTCACCAAAGCCCGCAAGCTGGGGCCTCACCACTGGATATAGTGTAAGGTCATATCCAGGACCGTGTGTGTATATATATATATATATATATATATATATATATATATATATATATATATATATATAGTATCCGCATATTGTGTATGCATGTATTTTCAGTATTTACTTCGACAGTACCTAATACGCAAGGGGAGATAAGTACTAAGTTTTGAAATTACGATACACACAACTTTCCACGTTTAATCCACATGATGATTCGCTATCCATTCATCTATTACCTGCCCCTCTATATAATAAATTTGTTAATTTCACATGGCAAATCAGCTATACAAAATGTTCCGCGTTTCACTCGTGAGGCTTTAGTTAGATGGATCCTCACATAAATTGCACGCGGAAAATGTCGTATAGCTTAATCTTATATATTAAATGCTATATGTCTATCTGTCTGTATGTATCTTTGTATGCCTCTCTGTCTGTATTTGTGTTTTTAAACTTTACCTCCTTCGAAACGAAAAGTTGCAGAGCGGCGCTAGGGGCCTCAAACAACTGCATTTGTATGGGCCGTTCTTTTATGAGTCTTTAACCAATTAAAATAGTTTTTAAGGAGTCAAAAATAGGTCCAAACTTTTTAAAAAAACACACGTTATACATTTTTGGCATTCATCTAATTTTTTTTTTTTTCTAACTTTTGACCAGTTTATGTGCTGCTCACGTTGGCCCAGTGGTAACGTTACTAGCTTTAAAAGCATTAGTTTTGCTGTCTGTTTCGATTACAGCCGATGACACACAAATATTTGTTTACTTTTAAAATCACGAGCCTATAATAATATATGAGAAATCTGGACACATTTAAATACCATATTTAAGCGTATGTGACAAGCGGGCTAAACCGAGCGCCAACCTACACTAGTTTCCATATGTATGTTTGAAATTATATATGGTGATCATTTTAAACTTCATACCATCGCCCGAAAAATATCGAAAAATTGGACAAAACCGTTATTTTTTTCACTCTGAAATCAGTAGTTTTCTATAGGGGGGCAGCAAAAACCGTCCTCTCATGACAAGTTTGGTTCTACGCATGCGCAAACGACGTTGTAACCTGATTTAGTTTAAATATTTGAAAAAGCGAAACAATTCCGTCAACGTTGTCGTAGCTCAGTTGCTTATAACGCCGCTTCATTAACTGAAGGTTTTGGGTTCGAATCGTGCTGTGAGATGCCTTTTTTTTTTCGATTTCTTAAATTGTAGTATTGAAACATGGTTATTTAAGCCATCTTTCACGTAACGTTCGTTTTTCTATTTCGCGTTTGCCAAACGTTTTTTTTTTTTACTTCGCTTATCCTTCCCCCACACCCGCCCGACTACACACACACAAAAACACCCGGGCAACGCTGAGTATCACCCGCTAGTGGAAATATAAATTATAAAAACCACTATGTCTGTCTGTCTGTCTGTCTGGCTGGCTGGCTGGCTGTCTGGCTGGCTGTCTCTCTCTCTTCATATTTTCTAACTCTATTTTTCAACAGTAAAAGTCGCAGAGCTGCGCTAGGGGCCTCAAATGCTTGGATTATTCTTGGATCTTTAATTTCCGGGTCGCGAGCCGTTTTAAATAGTGTTTAAATGTTAAAAAAAAGATTCGAAATCGAAAAAAAAATAGTTATATATTTTGTACATTCATCTTAGTTTATTTTTAATCAATTCTTATGCGTGTTACGTTTGTACAGTGGTTACGTCACCAGCTTTGAATGTTACAGTTTTGAATTCAGTTTGGATTCCAGCTGATGCCACGCAAATACATTTTTTTTTTACTTTAGAAATCATGATTCAATTATAATATATACGAAATCTGGAAAAGTTTAAAGAATAATATTTAAGCGTATTTTACGACCAGGCAAAGCCGAGCGATCCCCGTTGTTCGTATAACACATATAGATTGTAATCCTTTATTTAATATCGAGATGAAATCAATTAGGCGTATTGGAAAAGTAAACTTTTTATACTTTCGTATTTCGAAGCGTTCTTCTCATCAGAAGAGAAAAAAAAGATGCGATAACTACATTCGAGGCGAAATAAAGGAGTGTGAGATAAAAAAAGGTAATACATTGAAACTGTGAAAGGTGGTAGATACAAAAACTACAGTAATTAACGCGGTGGAGAAACAACATTGTTAATATAACATAGTGGATATACGTTGCATGTGATACAGTTACGGAGTTTCCATGAAAGGTTATTGGGTATCTGTCTATGTTGTTTATATAGATAATTATGGTTTCTCTGTAGTTTCCAAGATTGTAAGTTGACTATGGTCAAATGGTAAAGGGCACACATTTGCTTGTGTTTATATATATATATATATATATATATATATATATATATATATATATATATATATATATATAAATATATATATATATATAATATATATATATATAAATATGTGCTTCTGTAGTCGTTTGCTTAAAGCATTATTTCTTTTGTATAAAATAGGTATTTTATAGAAACAAATACTATGCAGCGGTGCACCAAACAAGCACGAACTAAAGCAAATTGAAGCATAAAATTGAAATTAATTTTCAGTTACCATATTTTGTTTATATATATTTTTTGTATTTTCATTATTATAACCGTAACTGTCATTAATATGGTAAATTGAGGTTTGAGTTAAACATATATTTATCAAACGAAAGCCGAACCGCAACGAAGACTAATATAAAACGTAAATTAATAACACCGTTAACTGTAAAACTTAAAGACCTGCATATGCCTTAATATTGTTTAGTCTTTACTTATCTATATTCATATGTATTATTATGCCTTATATAAATTATGATTATACATAAATGCGTACACACAGAGACACACACACACACATATATATATATATATATATATATATATATATATATATATTTGTATACATTACAGGTTAGATTAGTAGTCAAAACATATATAGGTTAAACATATATATTATAGGTTAGATTTGTAGTCAAACATACACTAAACCAATGCTAAAATTTGCACTCTCACTACTGGTTTACATCTAACCGTAATGTAGGAAACAGGCAGAGTAAGTTAATCCGATTTAATATATATATATATATATATATATATATATATATATATATATGCATTCAATTTTAAAAGCCTAGTATTATCTTTCCACTAACATAATGCTCTTTTATCTAATTTCTAATTATCTACGGAATTTTACATCTTTTATACTTTTTCTTTCTTTTCTTATTTATGATATATTTTTTATTTTATTTTTCATATGACTTTATTTAATTTTTCCTGCTGCCTTAAATAGCACTAACGCATTCTTTATAATAATTAAGGTTTGGTATCTGGTTTCATTGTAAGCGATTCTGCCAGGTGCATTTTTTGGTGGAAAGTAATGCAGAAGAAGCATCTATAAACATATGAAGCCAATCATGTTTTTGTGTGGGTTTTTTTTTTTTTTTTTACTCACGCTCACCTATAACAAGGCATACTGAGACTTGAACGTAAGGCGCTTCTATTTGGGGCCATGCCTATGAAAGATTAACACGATATTTATTTACGTTGCATGTATACTGCTCCATATCAATATAGCTAGGGAAGACGGTAGCAGGAAAGAAAATTCTAATGTCCAGCTGTTCGAGAGTAAAAACTTTTAAAAAAGAAAGCTTTCGACCATTTTTGCGCCTCAACAGTGAAGGATTAAGATATTTTTTGCTAAGTGAGTTTGTCTGGTATATTTACGTCGGAGAGGCACAAGTACATCGAGTTCAGCACAGTACATTCGATTAAAATATTTGTAAAACAGGCACAAAAATGCAACATTGCTACGACGTGACAGGAATTCGAGATCGGTTGACAAAGATTCACCTATTAGATTGGAGACTCTTTTTTTACCTCACCAAAAAAAAAAAAAAAAAAAAGAGAGAGAGAGAGAGAGACTTGTAGTGCACCAGCCCAGATGTGACAACAATACTCAATGCATGGGCGAATGGTGGTTTTGTAGACTTACAGTATAATTTCAACAGTTACTAGTCTTCTAGCCCGATAGAGGGAACCCACATTTTTTACAGCAGTCTTCGCAATGTCCTCTATGTATTTGTTCCAGGTCATATTGCCCTTGAATGTGAGGCTGAGGAGTTTGAAGGAAGAATTCTCAGGTAGAGTATCATTTGCCATAGATATTGGTAGTTGAAGAGCGTTTTTTTTTAATTTTTAAAGGAGAGCAGCTTAGTCTTACTACCATTAAATGCTACCATCCATTTGCGACCACCACAGTCTCGAAGTACATTTCTTAGGATCCTGGCTTTGTCTTAGATTTATGCACATCCCTTCTTTTCGCATGCATGGTATATCATCATCAAATATACCAATCTCGATCACAATATAATCGGAGAGGTCGTTTATGCTTATCAGAAATAATAATGGCCCAAGGATCAACCCGTGCAACACTCCCCCATTAATGTTATGCTACTTGGATGTACGTCCATCGGTGACAACCTGGATTGTCCTATTGTCTATGAAGGATGTAATTATATCTAGTACTAACAGTTCTTTCGGCTTTGCTCGAGCCCTACGTACTGCTCATAACTTGTTGTATAGCTATATATATATACATATATATATATATATATATATATATATATTAAAACGTTTGAATATGTACGGTAATGCCTTTCTATATAATAGGCTTCCTTAACTACCTTAGAGAAAAGTTGGTAGAGACAACACATGTCATTTTTTTTTAATTTAACCCCATTTCTGAACTCTTAACCTTTATTGTTTTGGACCTACTTCAAATAAAATGTTTGACCCATGTCCAGGCAATGTACATCTAAATGTTCCAGTGTTTAGACCCAAAATTGACGGAGGAGTTTGGTAGAGTCTACAAAGCCCAACTCTGTCAACTTTTACCTCTTTTCAGCCAAATTTTTATCCCAAAACTGATTACAAATCTTTCCTCCTGTCTGAACATCCTTTATGTAAAATTTCAAATACTTAGACCCAATATTGGCTTAATAGTTTGCTAGGGACTGGTAAGGTAAAATCTTTTCGAACTTTGACCATTTGTAAGCCAAATTGTCGGCAAAAAAACGATTAAAAAAAGCTTGCCCTGGCTCTGAATAAATTCTCTGTAAGATTTCAAATCTCTAGACAAAACATTGGTTGGGTAATTTGGTAGAGACCGCAGAGGTCAATTTTGAAAAAAAAAGTCAATAAAATAATCAACAAAAAAGTTGACTAGTTACGGTGACAGGAATAGTACTATTTTCTTATCCAGAAATTTATTCATACATAGTCGTAATTCTTCTCAATGCACCTTTGTACGCGATAGACGATGGCAGTCAATTGATATCCTGTGCGTGATTTGTTGTACAAGAATCGTGAATTAAGTATGCCCCCCTCTTTGTTTAAGTAGAACAGTTGTGGAGCTTCAAAGACGGAATAGGTACCATGATTAAACTGACAACTTTTGTTCTCTAGATTATTCTCAATTGACTTTTACATGGAAATCAATGGAACGTCTCCGCATTAGATGCACGTCCATGACAAGGGTTATATTATTATCTGAAACAAACCGATGACATTTTCACGTCACGTTTAACTTCAGTCATTACTACAATGCAGAAAATATTTAGAAGACGAAAAAGAAAATGTGTCCAATACGCATGAACCCTGTGTATCGCTTTTTTGCAGGTCAATAATTTTAATATTGAAATTGGTCTGAAACGCAGAGAAGTGAAATTTTGTACACAGGGAAAGTATATCCAAGTGCTTTATTTCCCTGATTCTTGTGGAATTTAAACAAATATTAGAAAATGTAGGCTAATTTTTTTCTCGTAATTATAATATGTATCACTTTATTGTAGGTCTCCCAAAATACCTAGAAAACGTCGATTGACAGCTAGTTTAAAGAACATGTTGTTGCAGGTCTTACAGTAGGTTTATCGCTCGTAGACATTGCCAAGGAGCTTGGAAGAGATTGAAGATCATTGCCCTCATTCGTTGAAAATTCAAACCTTAAACCAAGGAAGGACAAAAACACAATAAATCAGTTTCTGGTCACGATGTTAGAAGATTTCGCTGTCAACTTATCAAGCAGACGGGCAGCAACAGTGCTGCTATATTTGACAAGGCTGAAATACCTTCCTTGTAAAAAGAAACGCGCTACAATGTCTCAAACAGAATTTCACGAAAAATTAAGCACATAGCAAAATCTGTTTTAAACCAAACTCATGATGTCAGGCGTTTAGCTTGGGTTCAGAAATACATAAACACCAGCTTTGAAAATGTTCTTTTCACATATGAGGTCAGCCACCTCTTGATTGACCAGATGACTGGGCCAAAGTTTGGATTATTCTTTTATTCGCTACTCCTCACCGATTTCGTCGTCAACAGGAAGGTTGTAGTGCCACCGCGTTTTGAGCTGAAATAATCTGCGATTAACTAATTGGACTATTTGAGTGTCAGCAGGTGCCAAACGGACAAGCCAGTCTTATATTTTATTTTAAAAAGTGCATTTGTCACTATGGCTTGATGACCTTCCATTGGCG